>NW_022196897.1:98254667-98256092 GCF_008632895.1 Mastomys coucha
CAAGGCTCTGATGTAACCCTGTGCAACCCTGGCATTATTTTATGCTCTGGTTTTTAGTACAGTCATTAAGCCCTGTGTATCTGAAAAGCTAATCAACTAATGTAATGTTATGAACCAATCACATGAGATGTGAGGACCAAATACTTGTACTTCACTAATCATTAAGACTGACTCACAACCTTGGGTCCCTGGAATATGCTGCCCACACACTGCTCTCAGCACTCTCTCGGCTCCCTTCTCCATGCATCACTTCTACATTAACTTAGGCATTTTTACTCTCTGGGAGGGCTCTGGGAAACTGGAGAAGTCCGGAGATAGCAGCTCAGCAGGGTCCAGGGAGACTGACAGCTGAAGTGAAGCCCACAGCTACTACAATGGAAAAAACACTCTGGGTTTAAGTCAAAAGAACTTAAATTGCAATCTTTGCAAGAATAAGTTCTGGTTATTTTGTGGTTAAGAAAAAATAATGGAAAGGGGGGGAAAAGATAATATTGCTCACTCAAGAATGACGTGAAAAAACGATGGTAATTCCATGCCTTGGTTGGATGCCTCGAGGCCTTTCACATTCTGGCTGCTTTGTGCTCATTGTACCAAGGAAAACACTTTCCAGTCTTGTGGTTTTGAAATGCAATGTCCTTCTCATGTTTGTCTGTTGTTTTAGTTTAATGTATTGAGTTATAAACATAAACCTCTAGGCAGGAGCAATGCTGAGAAAGGACAGCTCAGGCTGAGTATTAAAGGAGTGAAAGGGAATTAGGTAAAAAGTCGAAATCCATTTACACATTTCCTGCTAGTTCCTTACCCCATCCATGTTGACTTTTCTGTCCTTAACTAGGATGTTTCCTCACTGAACATTACTGAGATACTCTTTTATGAGAATAGACCGACTGAAGCATCCTCACATGCCACATGAGTTCTGTTTCCAAAATATATGGAATTTCAGGGATTTTCAGTCAATTCTGAGTTGTTCAACTTCTGCTACCCTCTGATGTTTAATCACCACCCAAAAAGGAATGCTGTAACACCCCCAGGAGCTGCTCCTCATCCCACCTCACCCCCAGGCCCTCAAAGCTTCTCCTGTTCCTTCTGACTCGGTGGATAGTCTTTTCTGCCCATGTCAGAGGTGGATCCCAGTTTTGTTGTGGCACAGTGACCATCCACGGCAGCTCTTTTTACCTTCTTACACAAGCTCTGCTTCACTGGGGTCCTCTGCGTGCTACTCTTAAAAGTCCTGACTGCCTTCTGAAGGCTTTGAATCATCTGCCGAAGACTCAGATATCTCATCTGGACTTTGACTTAGGTGTCCACTGTCCTCCGAGAATCTCTTCTTCTTTAGCAAAGGGTCTAAAGCCTCCCTCCATCTCCCCCACACACACGCACACACGCACGCACGCACGCACGCGCGCACACACACACACACACACA
>NW_022196897.1:98256547-98265060 GCF_008632895.1 Mastomys coucha
ACACACACACACACACACACACACACACACACACACACACACGCTCCTACGCACGAGCATGCGCACACATGTCTCATCCTATCACGTTCCTTCTCTTACCGTTTTCCTAAAATTCAGAACCATGAAGGTAGAATAGCAAAGTTCGCCTCTTTCTCTATAAGGAACAAGGAACAGCAGTGACACCCTCTAAATCTTCCTCCCAACCATCCAGGAATTAATGTTCAATGTCACGTTGTAATCCAGGTCATGGTTCTTAACTCACTAGTGCAGTCTCTGTGCTCCAGTCGCGCAGCCCTCCGGTCCATCCCTAAGCCATCCTGGTTGATTGCAAAGCCGTTCTGGTTAGTTAAACTGTTACCCAACCAAGGCCTGACGGCATCTGGCCTCAGCCTCCTTTCCCAGGCTAGTCATGCATTGTTTTCCATCTAAAAACACAGCTTTCTTTTAGTTAATTTTTCCAACTCTCTGGGATTATTTTAGCTTCAGGCCTCCACTGCAGACAAGATGAGTAGCAAGCAGAATTCTTCTTAACCTCCCTCAAGTTATTTTGACCTTTTGACCCGGCCAACCCACTTAGGTCTCAATCTTGTTTGTTTTGTTTTCCCAAAGCAATCACCCTAGAAGCAGCAAGACCTCAAACAAAAATGAAGAGCATCTCTTTTGTGTTCCTGTGGCATGGTGCACTGTAGCAATCACAACATTTATCAAAACTGAAGCCATCCATTCTCCTTGCTTCTGCCTCTAACTTCGTGAGGACTGGGGACACATACTGTATCTGCTCCTTACTGTGCCTTAAGTATATGGCCTGATACAAGGCAAGTGCTAGAAAATGCCCCGAAAATGCCTGCTTAGCTTTTCACCGTATAGACAATGGGCCTGGTAGGGCTTTATCTTAGTTACTGGGTCAGATTGGTTTTGTTTGCTCTTTTTATTCCTTCTGTATGAGTATAATTCATCATGTGGCCTTATCAGATGCAAACAGTTCCTATACTTACAAAGCAGGTAAAGGACCAGGTAAAAAAAAAATCAAGTGTTCATTCAATATTTGTCACTTAATTTTAAAATTGAATGTCTTTTTTTCTTCCTGAAAGGTAGAAACATATTGCAAGCTTAAGAGACCTTAGTCCTATGCTCCATCAGCCCTTGACCTGATTTCCTCAAACTGACTTCTTTCTGATTAACATTTTCATCTAAACATGGGAATGATCCAGATGTGAAAACGACAGGTGAGACATAAAACTACCTACATTCAAAATAAAAAATAAAATAAAATAAAATAGTCAGCACAAAATCCAGATAAGTTATCCTGCCCTTCAGAATTGATAAAAAGTGTTAGCCAAGTCCCATCACAAGTGCATTAAAATTTTGGGGATATGGACTTGTGGCGGTCCTACATTGATAGCCTCAGAAAGTCGCTGGCTAAACATCTGACTCATTATGTCACCTTTCTCTGTATGTCTCTGTCTCTCTGTATCTCTCTGTGTGTCTTTGTCTCTCTATCTCTGTCTCTCTCTCTCTCTCCCTTCATGCCCCACCCCCATTTTGCAGTAGATAAGAAGGGAGCCAATTCACTTTTCTTGTTCAGCTTCTATGGATGAGCAGTACATCTATTTCCTCCACACAGTTCCAGTTCTTAAAAACATGGTTTGAGCCTCCGAGGGAGAAAGTGTGATTATGTTAACACATTAAGGACTATGGTGGAAAGTCACCTATTGTCTGATAAGTTCATAATTACAGGTTGCATCTCTGTTCTCACAGAGGCACCACGACAGTCTCTTCCTTCCTAATGTAGCTCGTAGAGAGGGAGGCTTCAAGTCATTGAGGAGACCAGCTGTGTTGTAGTTTGGCTGCAAAATAACGAAAGTTCTGAAGTGTGCTTGGCATATATTCTGAGGAGAAGCATACGCTGCTTATGCAGGCAAAATGCCCCACTGCTGCAGAAGCCTTGGAGAAGTTACATGGGGATGTTACACATATGTAGTGCATCAACACCAGCGCCTGCGCTGCTGAGTACACAGTCACTTGATCCTTCTGTTTCACATCTCGAAAATGGGCATCAGTTCAACTTGGAACTGCATAAGCAGGGAAGGTTAGAAATAGTACCTTCTCAACAATCTCAGCAAATGCTCACAATTTATAGATCAAGAAAGGCTGCGTAAGGCATTAGAATTCTTTGGTTACAAGGTCTGACAAAGGTACATATTTGTACCTTAAATATGGTAGAACCCTTTACCACAAATATATTTACATCTTTTCTAACTAAAACCCAGACAAGAAAAAAATCTAGATTAAAAATTAAAGGGTAGATAAAGGAAGATGAGAAGGAAAGACCAGAATCAAACATTTAAACCTGAGGCCATCATTCCCAGCATCCCACTCCTCCCAATGGCCTGTACCAACTTTCTTATTGAAATAGATCTCTGTAAAGTCAATGGCATCAGAAATTGGGCTGATGCATCTCAGATATTTGTTCAAGTTGAAGAATTTAAACTGCTATGCTTCTATTACTAAAGGAACTTAGAGGGCATAGCAACCTTTCCAGTGCATTTTTAAATTCACCCATCCCACACACATCTACTTATTTTTGAAGTAAGATTAGTTCGTATAGTGAAAGCTAGCCGTCAAACTCAGAACTAAAAATGTGAATGATAAAGTCTATATAATCAAGATGTAAAAATTACAGGTGAGACATAAAGCTACCTCTATTCAAAAATAAAATAAAATAAAATAAAATAAAATAAAATAGTCAGCACAAAATCCAGATAAGTTATCCTGTCCTTTAGAATTGATAAAAAATGTTAGCCAAGCCCCATCACAAATACATTAAAATTTTGGGGGTGGGGACTTGTGGAGGTCCTATGTTAGTACCCTCAAAAAGTCCCTGCCTTATACTCCCAAGTTCTGGAATCACAGGTCTGTGACACCATGCTTAGCATGCCTGATTACTGATTCTCTTATTGATTCTCAACCCCTGCTCATTCTCCCTCAGGAAAATTTCCCATTGAATATCCTCCTTACCTTCATATTTCTAGTCTCTATACCTGGTCTTAGTCTCCTGCCAGCCCTAAGCCCCTGCCTCCCTAAGGATAAACACAGCCAGCAGATGGCTGTGCACCACTTTGATGTAGAGAGAACATCTTGTGTATTGTATGGATACATCACCTGTAAATTAAAAAGCCTACAGCCTATTGCTTAGGCAGGAAATAGAAGGTGGGTCATTCCCGAGGCAAAAAGATTCTGGGATAGAGAAAAGCTTGAAAGATTCACCAGGAAGATGTGACAAGAAGCATGCTTAGTACCTCAGCATAAGCAACCAACCACATGGCAAAATGTGCCATGTGCTATTTCTTTCTCATTCCTTTTATCCTTTGAGTAGAGGACAGCTACTGATTTGTTTGAGTTAATTTTATATCCAGCCATTTTCTTGAAGTTGTTTATCAACTGTAGGAGCTCTCTCGTAGAATTTTTGGGGTCACTTATGTATACTATCATATCACCTGCAAACAGAGATTGATAACTTGACTTCATCTTACACAATTTGTATCCCTTTGATCTCTTTTTGTTGTCTAATCTCTCTGGCTAGAACTTTAAGTACTATCTTGAATAGGTAGAGAGAGAGTGGGCAGCCTTGTCTAGTTCCTGATTTTAATGGGATTGCTTTGAGTTTCTCCCCATTTAGTTTAATGTTGGCTATTGGTTTGCTGCATATTGCTTTTATTATATTTAGGTATGCATGTTGAATTCCTGATCTCTCCAATAATTTTAACATGAATAGGTGTTGTATTTTGTCAAAGGCTTTTTCTGCATCTAATGAGATGACCATGTGTTTTTCTCTTTAGGTTTATTTATATGTTGGATTGATTTGATGGATTTCCATATATTGAACCATTCCTGTATCCCTGGGATGAAGCCTACTTGGCCATGGTGGATGATCATTTTGATGTGTTCTTGAATTTAGTTTGTGAGAATTTTATTATTTTTGCATCAATATTCATAAGGGAAATTGGTCTTTATTTCTCTTTCTTTGTTGTTGTTTTTTTTTTTGGAGTTTAGGTGTAACTGTGGCTTCATAGAAAGAATTGGGTAGTGTTCCTTCTGTTTCAATTTTGTGGAATAGTTTGAAGAGTATTAGTATTAGGTCTTCTTTGAAGGTCTGATAGAATTCTGCACTAACACCATCTGGCCCTGGACTCTTTTTGGTTGGGAGACTTTTAATGACTGCATCTACTTCCTTTGTGATATGGGGCTGTTTAGATGGTTTATCTGATCCTGATTTAACTTTGGTATCTGGTATCTGTCTAGAAAATCATCCATTTCATCCAGGTTTTCTAGTTTTGTTGAGTATAGGCTTTTGTAGTAGGATCTGATTGTTTTTTGAATTTCCTCCGGTTTCTGTTGTGACCTCAAGCTATACTATAGAGAAATAGTGATAAAAACTGCATGGTATTGGTACAGAAACAGGCAAGTAGATCAATGGAATAATATTGAAGAGCCAGAAATGAACCCACACACCTATGGTACTTGATCTTTGACAAAGAAGCTAAAATCATTCAGTGGGAAGAAGACAGCTTTGTTTGTTTGTTTGTTTGGTTGGTTGGTTGGTTGACTGGTTAGTTGATTTTTTTCGAAACAGGGTTTCTCTGTATAGCCCTGGCTGTCCTGGAACTTACTCTGTAGACCAGGCTGGCCTAGAACTCAGAAATCTGCCTGCCTCTGCCTCCCAAGTGCTGGGATTAAAGGCATGCACCACCACTACCCAGCAAAAAGACAGCATTTTCAACAATTGATGCTGGTTCAACTGTCGGTCTGCATGTAGAAGAATGCAAATTGATCTATACCTATCTCCTTGAACAAAGCTCAAGTGCAAGTGTATCAAAGAACTCCACATAAAACCAGATACACTGAAATTAATAGAAGAGAAAGTGGGGAAGAGCCTCAAGTACTTGGGCATAGGGGAAAACTTCCTAAACAGAACACCAATGACTTAGGCTTTAAAGAGCAACAATCAACAAATGGGATCTCATAACATTGAAAAGCTTCTGTAAAGCAAGGAACACTATCAGTAGGACAAAACCCACAGATTAAGAAAAGATATTTACCAACCCCCCATCCAATAGAGGGCTAATATCCAATATATACAAAGAACTCAAGTAGGCAGACTCCAGAGAATCAAATAACCCTATTAAAAAGTGGAGTACAGAGCTAAATAGAGAATTGTCAACTGAGGAATTTCAAGTGGCAGAGAAACACTTAAAGAAATGTTCAACATCCTTAGTCATCAGGGAAATGCAAATACACACCATTTTTAAACGAATGTAACTGTTCTCTGTGGGCTAAGAATGATGACAACCACTCAAGTCAAATAGCTTTGGCCATAGAAGGAAATCTGTACCCAAAAATCGTGCCTACAATCCATTCCTTGGTGCAGCAGAACTGTCAACTCTCAGCTTAGCTACGATGGAGGTAAAATCCTTTGTTGATGTGATGGTCACTGAAGTACAGCCTTATTACAATGAACTCCAATGTCTAAAAATTGTTCATATTTTGGGCTTGTACCACAGTTAAGAGCCAAGATTTTAAACTCTACTAAATACAAAACAATCAAACAAACAAAAAGACTTTATATATTTATGTTCATTTAAAAAATACTAGTAGTGATGTATTATTTTAAAATATACAGTTAATATATTTGGAGTTATTTTCAAATTTATACTGAGACAAATGTATGTATTTTCAGTATTGCTGTAGACAAGCATCTACATAAGCATCTGTTCTATTGATTGTTGTTTTATATCAAACAATTTTTATAAATCTCATTTTTATTGTTACAATATTTTATAAATTTTGAAGAATATGACAAATTTTAAAAAAATGAAAGGTATTGCAGGTATTGAAGGGGGTCTCTGGGAGGAGTTGGGGTACAAAAAGGAAACAAGAATGTAATGTAACTCTATTTACTTAAAATATGTTTTTAAATGTTAACAAGTTCAGATAAATTGAAATCATGTATCTTTTCTCATCATAATACATTAAATCAATAAAAAAATGACCCTGAGATTCCACCTCACAACCAGACAGAATGGTGAAGATAAAAATGCAGGTGACAGCAGATGTTGGCAAGGATGTAGAGAAAGAGGAACACTCCTCTATTGTTGGTGGGATTGCAAACTGGTACAACCATTCTGGAAATCAGTCTGGTGGTTCCTCAGAAAATTGGACATAGAACCTGAGTACCCAGCCATACCAGTCCTAGGCTGATCTGACCACCCAGTTCTCCCAGAGACTAGACCAACAAACAAGGAGTGTACCTAATGAGATATCTGGCTCCAGATACATATGTAGCAGAGGATGGCCTTGTTCGACAGCAACAGGAGAGAAGACCCTTGGTCCCGGGAAGGTTTGATGCCTCAGAGTAGGGGGATGCTGGAGCAGTGAGGAGGGAAGGTGTAGGTAGATGGGGGAGCCCTGTCATACAGGCAAAAGGGAGGGCAGATACAGAGGGGTAACCAGGAAGTGGGATATCATGGGATGGGAGGTTGGTAGAGGGGGTAACTGGGAAATGAGATATCATTTGAGATGTACAAAAATGGAATGATTAATAATAATAAAAGAAAAATGAAAAAAATAGCTGATACTTCTCCCAAGGGCAAAGCATAGCAGCAGCTGGCATCGGGAAGAGGAACCAGTCCAAGGGTACAGAACCAGTTCCTGGCTATACCCAAGCTGCATGCAGCCCATACAGTGACAGATGTCA
The DNA here is from genome assembly GCF_008632895.1 of Mastomys coucha. Taxonomy (NCBI): domain Eukaryota; kingdom Metazoa; phylum Chordata; class Mammalia; order Rodentia; family Muridae; genus Mastomys; species Mastomys coucha. Next base: position 98,263,302 of record NW_022196897.1, read on the forward strand.
AAAGTCAAAAGCCACAGAGACTTCCTAGAGACCACAGCTGTGGGATAAGCCCCCTCAGGTTCTCTCAAGCTTGACGCGACAGGTTTGCCCAGTTCTGTCCTAAGGGGAATTAGTGTTCAGTGCTCATGGTGTACAGAAGTGCAGCCCTAGCTTGGTTGCTGTGGCCAGAACTGGGCAAAAAGGCAAAATGCTTCTCCCTATAAATAAAGGGACGGGGCATGGCCAGGTGTAGCCCAGCATCTGAACTAAATAACCGACACAGGAGACAGAGGCAGGCAGATCTCTGTGAATCCTAGACCAGCATGTTCTATGCAATAAAATCAGGACAGGACTCTCTGCTGATACATTCAGCCACTTGCAAATGACAATCTAAAATTCAAAACTACACATTTTTCTTAAAGATACTATGTAGGGTTTTGCTTAATAATAAGTGGAAATATCCTTACTAATTTAAAAGATAAATACACATCAATTTGAATTTATAGAGAAAAAGTAGAGAGAGCAGAAGATGCTATGGGGTAAGAATTTTCAAGACATGCCACAAGGGCTGGCCAATTGGAATTAATAGCAGCCCAGATGGAACCTTGCAAGTTATCACTCTGGGTTATTGATTGGGAAGTAGACATAATATCATAGAGGGTAGATATCTGCCCAGCTCTAGTGCTGATGAACTAAATGGTCAAGGCAGGATAGAACCCCAATTGAGATTACATATTTCCACACTACCTTGGGAGTCCTTTCACAAGAAGCCACTTCTGCCTGCACTGTGAGTGTCTGGAAATAAAGTCACCATGGGCCTCTCTTCCTCATGCCATCAGTTTCCTGGCCTGATGCTTTCTAGATTCTCCTCCATCTCCATGCAAGCACCTCATGTCCTCCAAAGCAATTCAGTTTCCAAATCCCATTCTTTATGCAGCCTAGATATTCTCTAAACAGTCTCCTTGTATGTCCATTTCTAAGTTTAGGGGAATTAGTATGGGGGTGTCATTTTGTTTGAGACAGGGTCTCACACTAGCTTAATGTGGTCTAGAACTCACTTTGTATTCCTGGCTTGCCTCAGATCTACAGCAATCCTTCTGCCCCAGCCTCCAAAGTGTTGAGATTAGAGGCTTGAGCTGCCACACTGACTTAGAATCCAAGTTTTAAAGGGTTTCTATCCATGCCTTCACTCTTCAACCTCGCTGCCTCCACAGGTCAGTGCTTGGAGACACAGATCAGAGCAGTTAACATTTTCTGTTCATAAACTTTCAGTGACATTCAGAGGCTAGCCTTACTCTATAGGAGAATGTTCATTGAACGGTTAAGTCCAGCTTATTTAGCTGCCTTTCTAGATCATCTTCCTCCATTTGGTACCTCTATGGTCAGATTGAACTCTTAAATGGACCTAATTTGCCATGCAAGGTACTACATGGTTTTGTCTACTTTTAAATTTTTAACTCTCTTCTAAGAATATGCCCTTCGCCAAGTCTCTACCTTGTCCATTTCTATTCTTCCTTTAAAGTCTAGTTCAAGACTAGACATCACTCTGAAGTCTCTGCCCACTCCGTGGTTTGCCATAGTCAACTAGATAGTATGTATCTGTTTTTATCTCTCTGTACTTCTTTCTCTGTCTGTGTGTAATTCTCTCCCTCTCCTCTCCATCACCGACTGTACCTCTCATCTTCTTTAAGGATATTTTCTTTATTATAGCCCTTTCAAACTGCATGGTAGTATTATTTAAAAGAAATCTATCAGCTGGGCGGTGGTGGCGCACGCCTTT
>NW_022196897.1:98265070-98273997 GCF_008632895.1 Mastomys coucha
GTTGAGCTGACAAGAATTTAAAGTGTATGGAATCATTATTCCTCTTTGTAATCCAAGGCCTTTCAGAAACAAAGATAAATAATAGAACATTTAGAAGCTTTCTTTTATAGATACATACTCAAATGGATATCTAAATCAATGCTGTTTGAAATCTACTTTCAAACACAAATATAACTTTAACTTTCTATCATTAAAATTAATAAAAAGGCAATATTAATTCAACAATATATTTGATAGTTCGGCATACACAATATGTTATCTTTCAACTTAAAGCAATAAAGCAATTCTTGAGATAACTTTACATTTTTTTTAAACACTGTTTTAGAACTCTGAGGTGGTTTTATTATGGAACATATCAGTTTGGAAGAGTCAACTGCAGGTGTTGAATAGGCTGGTAAGGTTGGATAATGGTTACTATGCATGTATACATATAATATTATATATATATATATATATATATATACATATATATTAGGACACCTTTATATTAACCACAACTTATATAGACATAGAGTCAACTAGTGGATTATTGATAAACTTCAAAAAAAATGTGTTATAAAGCCTTCTAGGTTCCACCAAAGTCATACTATCTCCTATTACCACTTATGAATTAGATCTCAAATATCACCCATAGTCTAACCAAAATGTTAAAGAGACTGCATTCTTTATTCTAGGGACCAGATGGCTTTCTTCTTTTTCACAAAGCTAAGTAAGAATCCATGGAGAGTTCCAGAACCTAAATACATTAGGTGTTTTTTTTTCTTTTTCTTTTTCTCCTTTTTCTTCTCTTTTGTTGCTAAGTCTCTGACTTTATGGAACCAACTCATAACTTTCTCTACATCTAGATTGCTATATTATTAAGATGATTTGAAAAAGTCTCAGCTCAAAGCCACTATTTTCTATGAAGTCTCAGTTCTAGGTAATTTTCTTAATATACATTTTCTCTTCAATGTAACTTTTATCACAATGTGTCACAATGTGCTTTTAAATCAATAATATTTTATTAGAATTTTATAGTATGATTAATTGCAGTTTAGTTAGGGAGGGAAAGGAGTCCGGGATTCCTGAATATATGACAAAGCATAACAAATAGAGATGAAAAAGTTCATTAAGCAATTTGAAAGGCACTTCAATTCTATATTATATGGTTATGACCATATTAAATGCATCTGAAGAATTTTTAAGTGGCACTGATTCCAAGACCCCTCCCTGGTGACTTTACATAATACTTGGAATGCCTTCTCCTTTATTCTAGAATATCTATGAAGAACCTTTTCAAATATGAATGCCACAATCCATTGTGGTATTAAGGCCATTACAAATAAGGCATAATAAAACTAGGAGAAGAGCTAGTTGCTGATAGCTAAAGCACAAGAAGGAGATGCTCCTATGTTGAAGGAGTCAAGGAAGCATCCAGAATAGTCAGAGGTCAGTAGGGGCAAGAAACCAAGGCTGTTGTACAAATAGAAGTACTGGGCTTTCTAGCGAAGAACACACCATACAGATGCACTTTCAACACAGTTTGGGTGTGGACTGGCCTGCTCTAGATCAGAGGTCTGCAGGCCGCCTCACTTTTCACTCCTGTGACACTCACTATACTCTTCTCAATCCTACAAGAGAGTGGCATCTTCCCAGTTTGTCCTAAAGATTCTGTGGAAACACATGGCCTCCATGCTGGTGTCAGGACTTTGTCCTCTGTTCTCCAGTCTCTTCTTCTCTTCTCCAACTTCCACTACAAGTTGGACTGTTCTTTCAGCTTTGGACTCAGAGTTCTCTCATGTCCTTTTGGAAGTCATACTTGTTTGCTTCTCTTCCCAGCATTCCTTCTTTGAGAAGGGTGTTATAATATAGTAAACTCTGGCTCAAGGTAGGCATCACATGAGAACCATGCAAGCCAGTGAGGCGAGGTCTTGAACAACACAAATGTGTTTTGATTCATGTTTCCTAAGTGCAAAATTGATTTGCCTTCTCTCTTAGAGCACAATAACCTCTTAGAAGAACACATGCAAGAATTCAAATATCCCCTTTAAAAGAGGAAGGTTTTGTCTATGTAAGAATATTTTTGAGATGACAAAATAATAATGATCAGCACTGGTACATTTGTCTTTCAGGCTCCGAGACAACAGACCATCGTTCTCAACTGGTGAGTCATGTCCCCTTTGGAGGTTGAATGAACCTTTCACAGACATCACATATCAGATATCCTGGATATCAGATATTTAGAGTATGATTCATAACAGTAGCAAAATTACAGTCATAAGTAGTAAGAAAAATAATATTATGGTTGGATGGGGTCAACACAACATAAGAAACTGTTTTAAGTGGTTACAGCATGAGAAGTTGAGAACCACTGCCATTGACCTATCCTCAAACCAAGTAGAGTGGAATAGAGAAGTAAGAGTTTTCAGGAGACTCTTATTCTCCTCAGCAACACTCAACCCCAGCTGCCTTCTACCAAGAAGACTGGCTTCCTCCTCCAGTCCCTGACACAGATGCATACAAAGTGAGGTGTTTTTTTTTTTTTTCATTTAAAAAGCAAGTCTGTTTGCAAACAGGAAGCTGCAGAAGTAGGAGGGTGTGAAAGTGGTGAACTAGAGGACAGTTCTGAAAACGCATCCGTGGTGCAGGAGCCTGATTTAGCCACACTCCCCAGGCTGGTCCAGCTCCAGACATTTGGGACAAGCTCAAGTCTCATTCTTCTGAGTGCTAGTAGCAAACTCCAGGCTCTGAAAGGAAGCCATGAGACTTCCCTATCCTGTCCCCAGAGAGCAGAGAGGCTGCTGCTGACAAGCATGACCAGGGTAGATAGCAAGCAAGCCCGTTGGTGACAACCACAGTTTTTGATGGAATGCCACACACCACCACCTGCTGTCCCTTCTAAAACCTGAAATAGAGCCAGGGTTTCCACTGTCAGTTTGCTCCATGTGTGGGGTGGCATCAAAGCCCAGATCCATCTTAGGAACATATCTCTGGCATTTTGGAGAGGTCATCATCAAGCCAGTGCCCCCAACACACAACCCCCAAAACCCACGGTTTCTCTGGTCTCATGCCAAGGTTATTAAATGAAAAAGCTTCATTCTTTCATCACAAACCATGGAACCCACAGATCTAGCTCTGTATCTGTCATGAGAGTTCACTTCTGCTTTATTTAATTCACCATGTTTTATTCTCTTACACACTGGAACAGGTCCCTAAGAAAATACTCATCAAGTAAATGTGTGACCGACAACAACAGGTGTAGCTGACTTACAAGAAATCCAGAGAGGACACTGCATTCACAGTAACATGAGACTTCTCAGCAGACAACTGTGACAAATTCTTTCCTGGAGGTTAATTTGGTCTTAAAATGTCTTTATGGAGCTGGTTAATACTGAGAACATCGAGAAGATAAGGAGCACAGGCCAGATACAGAGTATCTGACATGTCCATTGTCTCCTGTCTTGAACCTTATTATCCCAAGAAGCTCACTGAACCATCACAAAGCTCTGGGTAGAACAATATTTGCTAATGAAGGAACAGCCTTTCAGAAGGTCTGCAGCCTCTCTTTGCCCTTCCCTTCCAACTTTTCATGGGATTAGTAAAGATTAAAAAAAAAATACTACTTGGTAAAGTTGATGTGGCAAATTTGCAATTCAGATCTTAACAGATCTGATGAACTATTAAATAACAACAAAGGAGTAAATAACTCAAAAGTAAATGTCCAGAGGAGCCAAAGAGTTGACTCTGAAGACGGCATGCTCAGAAAACAGGTGGTCCACTACACTTCTTCATTTTGTGATCTGAGTTGGCCTTCTCTCCTAGCCCTTTCTTGTCTCCACAAGCAGCCACAGGCATCCCTCTATACAAATTGGAAGAGAATACATAGATTTGCTCATCGAATACTCAGAATTACCCATGCCATGTATTTAAAGACATGAAACACATTTGCCTGTTAATTAGTAACTTAGAGATGCCAAAATGATTGCTGAATGCTATAGAGTTTCAAGAAAAAAAATGTTATTTAAATATGACATGTCTCCTAACTTTTCCTGAGAGCTCAGCAAGACAACTTATATGTGAGAAGAACAGACTTACAAATAGCCAAAGGAAGACAAATCCAGGCTTAGAGGCAAAAGCTGGGTGCCAGTAAGACACCAGCTTCTAGGCAATGGACTGAAGAAACAGTGACAGCCTCCAGGGCACCTAACCCTTGTTGTTTCCTTATATGGTCTACATTACCAGGAGTACTGTGCACCAGGGAGCTGGCAGTGAGAAACCATGTAGAAATGATGTTTCCGCCTCAATTTCATCTCTCCCTCCCAAAATTTGACTAAAATAAAGCAATTGAATCCACACAGGCTGCTCACTCCCTTTCTGAGAAGCCTGTTTCCTTCATCTGACAAGCTTCTCTTCTTGAATACATCATGAACAGACCCATCTAAACTCACAACAAATCCTTTTCAGCATGCTGGCATATAGTGGATTACTTCAACTGTGGTAGCCGCCTCCTTTCACATTCTGGTTAATCTCAGATGACTGCAGATTAGGGAGCCCTGGCCCATCAAGTGTGCTCAAGAGATGAAGCACTGTGCTCAGTTACTTAAAAATACATGAACTGCAATAATGCCTCCGACTCTGATGAGCTAGCAGATCAGGCCCAGATATGTCTGCTAAATCGGTACTGCCAGTGTATTCCCTGGGGTGGGAAGGGGGTATATATTGAAGGAGCTGAGTATATATTTCACCCTGTTGTCATTTATTATCACGCAAATAGCCACAGACTGTGTATAAACAGTGGGGAATATGACTTATCTATGGTCAAATTCTAACAAGGGAGAAAAGAAACAATGTCCGTTTCCAGCGATGTCTTCACTGTGCAGATTTAGGTCTATATTAGATGACTCCGAGCTAGGAAAACCATTACCAAGAACATGGGATCACAGACTCAGCTCCTTTCTTAAGTATCTTATGTGACTTCCCCAAGTTTAGGTCTAAGGAGGAATAGGATGAAGAGTAGCAATTCCTTAAGTTTTAAAACCATGTGCTTTTTTTAAGTCTAAATCAAGTTTAAGTGTTTGGTTTCCTCTAAGACAAGATCTTAATTGAGCTATTGCCAAAGGCAGCTAGAACTATACAAGAGAGTAACTCCTAAGGTTAACTGTTAGAATATTTACACTTGTGTCTCTCAGCAACATGAATATAAATCCTAGATCTATTCTAAAACAACTAGGTGGCACACTGTCTACAAGTGGTTTCCAAGTCACTGGACAATGGTAGGACAACAAGCCATGAGCCAGGTCTGTGCTTGTGTGACTCTAGAATCACATGCAAGGGATACAGCCAGGGAGCACAGGGTAAACTGATGAGACAGATGAGAGTCTGGGCAAATGGGAATAGCTTTGCAAGTCAGACATCATAGGACATAGAGGAGCAAAAACTGGAATCTACATGTTTTCCCTAGAACACGAACATCCTATGTTTCTAACAAGGCTGAAGTCACCTAAGCCATTGACTAGTCAACTGGATAGAAGCCAATCATGTAAATTTATCTCCCCATTCATGCAAATTATCTATGCTCTCTAATGGAAACAATATTGGTTAGCAAGCAGAATGGAAATCTGCAGTCCTGTTTAAGATTTTCCTATATTTTCCCATTGCAATGCACATGGGCAAAGACTATTTCATGGGTTTCACCACAGGAAGATCTGCGAGGTGCACTTTTGTAGTCATGGTTCTGAGTAAATGAGAAAATATCTGAAAGATCCATTTTCCATTCTTTAGGATTAATCTTTGAGGCTCAGACCAGGAAATGCGTAAAAATTTATTCTCTGCTAGGTTTGCCAAATAAAATACAGGATGCCACTCAATGTGTAAACACAGCTATACCTTTAAAAATCTTTGTTCTTTGTCTAGTCTAGTATTCATGTTTAACTAAATGACCTTTTTATTTTCTAAATCATACAGTCCTTTTGCCAAGAAATGTTGTATGGAAAAATGTTCCTGGATCAAATGCTGCTAGGTGAGGAAATGTGTACATGAAGAACACGTACCCTGCAGTTCATACACTCAGGGGATAACTGCACATAGCAACTTAGGGCTCTCTGAAATCTAGGGATGCTCTCAGAACAAGAGCCTTTCTTCACATCTGAGGCTCTTGGTTTGCTTGCTTGCTTTGTTTTTTTTTTTACATATTCCACTTTTTCCTTTTCCTTTCTTATTATCACAGGTCAAAGCTGGGAACCCAACCCAAACTCTGCCTAACTACAAGCCACAGCTACTGAGTCCTCAGGATCTGTGTGTGGATAATGACAGTACCATTCCTTCTTCCTCTAGAGTACAAGCCAACTTCCAACCAGGGACCTCTAGGCTCCTAAGGATCTGCTTCCCACTGCTTCCTCTGCTCTTCTTCCAGCATGCCAAGCATGACTCCCCTCAGGATCAAGAGCTCCTTGTCACTGTTGCCTGGTACATTGTCTTCTGACAGCTGTCGGCCCTAGGAGCCTACTCCCATCCTACCCAACCCTCTCTCTCTGTCTCATTCTGTTTTATTGCTCTGTTTGCTGCATTTACTGCCACTGTCTGCCAGTTTGAATATTTGTATCTCTTCCAAATTCATGCAGAATCTGAATCCCCATTTTGATGGTATTGAGAAGTGAAGCCATTCAGGTTATTGTATGGTTATATTTAATCAGGAGATGATTAGATTGTAAGATCAGGATTACAGCCTTTAGGAGATCTTAAGGGAACTATCTTAAGATCCTTTTGTCCTCCTGTTCTCACATAAGCAAATGCAGACCTCCACCCTACTTTGCAGGTGAAGTGTTAAGGCTCCATATCCAAAGCAGAATACAAGTTCTCACAAGATACCAGGTTTGAATTTGACCTTGTAATTCCCAGGCTCCAGGATCACGTGAAGAAAGGCAACCATGGTTTACAAGTTACCTAGTTTGTGGTATTTGTTATAACAGAACAACTGGATGACGACATCATCTTTCAGATACTGTAATGAGTATCCAGGATGGAGACATTTTTATCCATTAGTATGTTCTTGGATCCCAGAATCTGCCCTGGATTGTATTCAGAATTCAGTAAATAATTGTTAAAGTGATCAATTATCTGGACTAAGGTAGTTCTCTGTTCTGGCTTGCCATTTTCTTGTGTGTTTGATCACTTTCACTTTTGTCTAAAAGAACATGTGGCTAGAGGCTGCACTCCCCAAACTAAGCAAGCCTATATGCTGCAAGATGTGCTATCTACCTGGGGAGGGATACCCAAGCCCCAGATAGAGAGCTTCTCAGTACTGAAACAGTAGCTCTTTATTCCTTGGTTCTTAAAGTTTTATCTTTAGAACTTTAACTTCCCCAGAACAAATGTACGTGTAAGGAATGAAACCTAATATGCCTGCACTTTCACTGTCCAACTGATGGGGATGGATCACAGATAGAAGCACCATGGGAAAAGGCTGAGGGCAGGCAATCAGCAGATTGAGTTGAGAATTAGAACACTGAGTGTGTCAGCCATTTTGCCAAGAGAAGCTAACCATCTGTCATCATGGATGCAATTCCTCGGCCAACTTCCTCCTTCAGCATCAATCTAGGTCCTAGCAGTAATGAGAAGAAAGTATTCCTTGGTATCCAGTGGAATGTTTTCAACATGTATACATGACAAAGTACATAATATAGTTGAAAACTGCAGTCCCCTTTAAATCCCATCTCCCTGCTGCCCTCTCCTGCTACAGAGATGAGACGGTAGCTCAGGCTAGACTCTCAAAATCACACATCCTTCTGGAAACACCACTTAGTTCAAGAGTTGGCACATAGACAAAGCAGAGACACTGGGAATCATTTTCAGGAATGAATATGAATGCTAGAGGAGGGGAGAACATTCTTTGCTGTCTGACATATACTAGGGAGATTTCTATGGGCCTGGAGCTACAATGGTCCTCTTCACTCAAGAGAACCTACATGACAATGAAGTGGAAGCCAACACAGGTAAACAAAAGAAAGCAAAGCAAAGTCCTAATGACATTGTCTCAATCCTCAGATTAACAGGGTCAGAAACTGCCATTGCTTGGACCACTGGGTTACATGAGCAAGTGAGACTTCTTCACAGGTTCATTAGAGTTGGGTTTCTAAGATTTGCCACTGGATTTGTCTCAGCTAATGATGTCATAACTATTGACAGACCTTGTCTCTTTAAAGTTCCGTGGAACATCAGTCTACCAAGTGAGTTAACCGATTTGCTTTCTACCTGAGATAGTATTTATTGAGCACACATTATCTGTAGATTAGTGTGGAGAGCCGAGGCCCTAGCGAGAGGCCTCGTAAACAAAGCCTTTATTTGGCTAAGCTACTGCTATTGGTTGCTTCTCCATCTGGTGATCTATCTGCTTTTGCTACATAGCCCATTGGGATTGGCTAAGCTTGGGAGTACTCAACAGCCAAGGGTGGTCCGGGAGGCGGAGCTTAAGTAAGCTCCAGAGAGGCAGGAGGCAGAAGGCATAAGATTAGAGCAGGAGGAGAAGCAGGCAGGATGGAGCAGGAGGGAGAAGCATTGTTTTTTTTGGGGGGAGGGGGGTTCTGATTTTATTTTTTTTTCTTTATTATTATATATTTTCTTTATTTACATGTAATTTTCTCCATTCCCAGTTTCCCCTCCAAAAAACAAAGAAACAAACAAAAACCACAAAAACAAACCTCTGTTGTCTCCCCCCTCCCCATGCCTGCCACCCCGCCCTCTCCCACTTACTGGCCCTGGCATTCCCCTACACTGGGGCACAGAACTTTCAAAGGCCGAGCTCCTCTCCTCCTATTGATGATCAAATTGCAATCCTCTACTATACACATAATGCCAGAACAATCAGTCCCCTCCATGTGCGGCCCTTGGTTGGTGGTTGAGACCCTGGGAGCTCTGAGGGTACTACTTAGTTCATATTGTTGTTCATCCTA
>NW_022196897.1:98274664-98292672 GCF_008632895.1 Mastomys coucha
GTTCCTCCGGAAATTGGACATAGTACTACCGGAGGACCCGGCTATACCATTCCTGGGCATATACCCAAGAAGCATTGTTAAAAGGGTCCTGGAATAAACTGCAAAAGGAAGAGCTCGTGTAGTTGCGTCTTTCTTGCTGGACGAGGAGGACACAACAGATTAGAATAACAATCTATATACATGGGTTTCTAGAACTATTCAACTATTTCTTCCTGTTATATAAACCAAGACAAAACCTCTCACAGTCTCAGAATCTTACTTAGCCACCCAGTATCTTGGCCAAATAACTTCGTGGAAAGGTTTGGAGGGAATCCCTGAAGAATAAACACAAAACAAACTGTCAGGTCAAATTTTATCCAGCTAAACTCCAAGCCACATACTTAATGAAGGGTACCAGTAGTGTGATTCAGAGCCGTAGTCCTGGATGCCAAAACTGTGGCCTTCCAGAATGAAACTGTTCACAGCTACTAGCTTAGTCCACTAAACCACCTCTTGCACCAAAATTGTTCAGCCATAAGAGAATGAAAATTTTATTGATTGACAGAAATTATTGTCAGATCCTGGGATTCCTAGAATTCCATATATTTTCAGCAGTTCTATAAACATTATCTCACAGGGCAGAGGTGGACTTTATAGCATGTAGAAGGTTAGAAAGTATTATTCCTGTTTGATAGAAAACACTGATGGCTTTCCAAGGTGACCATTTGCACAATGTCACACAGCAAGCCAACAACAGAACTGAGTGGTAGGTAACCTTGGGCATTTGGCCTGAGGACTCAAGCCATATTCAATATATTTCCAAGTCTCCCCAGTAGATTATTTATAAGTCACTTGTCATCTGACACCAAAAATCAAAATCAAACAAAACCATCTCTACACAACAACAACAAAGCCTGATTTTAGAAATAAAGGGTGCATTGTAGGAATAATGTTTTTGGCACTGTGTAAAGTTTATCCTTGTGTTATTCAAATGCTGATTTCTCTGCCCTCATATCTTCTTTCAATCCTTGTATGGCATTGTAATGCTTATGCCAAGAATCTCCTGCTTCAATTTATGCAAACAACTCTTACCATTTATTTTCTTCTTTGTCAATAAATGCATATCACCCAATGGTTGGGCAGAAGAAAGAATAGGGCAGGAGCTTCCACCTGCCAGGAAGAGGAGAGGAGAGGGAAGAAAGGAAAGGAGAAAGGGAGGAAGGAGAGGGAGAGGGAAAGGGCAGTAGAGAGAGGGAGGGAGGAGGAAAGAGGGAGAAAGAGACAGTTTAAGATCAACAAAAAGGATGGAGAAATTAGAGCCATGAGGAAGGGGTCTGGAGAAAGATCACAGAAGCACACCTGAAGCCCAGAGAGGCAGATCAATAATAATATGCAAGTATTTGGGATCATAGCTGAAAGGCAGTCAGATTAGTTTAGAGACTAAGGTAGATCATTTAACTGCTCAGCTACTGAGGTGCAGCTTGAAATAAATCTTGGGTTCTCTTTGTGGTTATTGGGGACTAGCAAAAGTTAAGGAATAACTGCTGCTATACTAATTTTATGAATCAATATTAATATAATAATCATTTTAAAGTGTGTGTAAATATTAAGGTAAGTATTCTAGTCTATAGTTTTCAAATAGGAAATTAATTACAGCCATATTTATCAAAGACTTAATCCATATTCCATGCACTTTAAGACATTATTATAGTGGGGCTAGTAAGTTAGCTCAATCAGTAAAGTACTTGGTGTATGACATGAGGTCCTAAATTTGAGGCACAGAACCCATGTAACAAACTGGATTGCCATAGGTACATGAGTATGCAGGCAACACAAATTAGATCTGCAGGTTATATAAAAAAAAAAAATCAGAAAAATGAACTCAAAGTTGGGAAGGAGTGAAAGAGGTGAAGGATTGGCCTGGGCTAAGTTAACAGCAGAAGTGGGGACAGACTGAACAATCTTTGTTTTGGGAAATAAGCTAGGTTTCAAATCATAGACACTTGTTTGTGTGACCTTGGTGAACCTTAACAACCCAAGGACAATTTTAATACTTAAGGAGGAAACAATATTTACCACTTAGGTTTGTTATAAAGATTAAATGAGTGCATAAATATGTAAATATTCAATAAACATGAATTACTTTCCCTCCAGAGATCACCAATATGTTCCATCCTTCATAGTCACCAGGGTAAGTGCAAAAAAAAAAAAAAATAGCACAAGCAATAATTTGATTTTTACATCCTGTCATCACTTCTGTTAATGGAAGGCATGACTCCAGATGCAAGCTCACCATTATTTCCCCACCACGAATACCTTGAGAGGCACAAGCAAGAAAAGAAAAAATCTGAAAGCATAGTAACATGTGGCTTGCTGTTGTAAAAAATGGCTATAAGTTGCTATTGTAAGAAATGGCTACAAGAAACAACTGTTTGTTTCTGAGTTGACAATCCATTCCATATGTTTTTGCCAATAGCACTTATTTTTTAACCAGCTACTATGAAATTATAGCTAGCTAAGAATTTCTCCTCTGGCTTTAATCTGGAATCCATCCAAGATTTATTTAAAGCACAAGCTTGGCCAAGCCCAACACAGAATAAAGATATTTTGAAGGAACTGAAGAAATTTGTATACTTGTCTATACACCCTTATACAGTCTACATAAAAACAATGCTTATCAGGGACACAGGAATACTTGAACCGAAAGACTAGTGAAACAAATGGGAGTCAAAATGATAGCATTTTACCTCATAGAAATAAAAAGGAGCATGATACATTTTACATTTTATAAAATTATACTCATTAAAAAGAATGTACTGTAGCTGGGCAGTGGTGGCACACGCCTTTAATTCCAGCACTTGGGAGGCAGAGGCAGGTGGATTTCTGAGTTTGAGGCAAGCCTGGTCTACAGAGTGAGTTCCAGGACAGACAGGGCTACACAGAGAAACCCTATCTCGAAAAAAAAAAATGTATTGTGCATGTTTATGGAGAGCTTTGTCATAGAACGATTCTGTACTGAAACTCACAAGATGATCAAGAAAAATTCTCAAAGACTCTAATATATTCCTATGTGGAGTGTATCTATTTACATAGTATATACTACATAGATAAATTACAGGGAAATATGGTTGATGCTTTAAAAGTATTCCCTCTTCACTTGATGTCTAAAACTGGTGCTCACAAATCTACAAAACCAAGTATCTGCATTTTCTAGTATCACATGGAGTTAGCTGTGTGACTTTAAGCATATATTTTATTGTTGAGAGTCTAGATCTGTTCTTCTTCACAAAATTCAAGTATTTACCAATTAAAGATGATGGCCTGAGCCTTAAAAAGGAAAAGTGCCACCGTGCGCTGGTTTAATTTGCTCCCTATCCATGGTTTAAAAGTAAACAGCAGCAACACAACATGCTGAGGCTCGTTCATTAGTTCCGGGGTTCAAACGTCTTATAGAGTCTTGGTTCATATCTGTATCAGCTCTCCCAGCCACTCACTCGGTTTTATACACCCTCACCCTAAAGATGCAAACTACAACGTCATAGAGCACTGCCATGAAATGCTCACTCAAGTCTTCCTGTCTCTGGACAGTTAGCAGTGGACCTGAGTGGCTCACGACAAAAGCAACAAGGCTGGCACTATCTAGCCACGCCCATCTGTGGTAAGATTGCTGCTGCCCACATCTCTGTACTTGACACCACAGTCAACTTAATCCTGGACCCATCGTCAGGTGTATGGCTTCATGCCAACAAATAACACTGAGCCTACCAAGATGTTATGAATACAAACCTGATATCCAAGCAACAAGTCTTCGAGCCTCGAAGAGGAGGCTCTACCCAAGCCCAGGTCTCACTGACGTGACTTTAGATTGTGCAAGATCTGTGCTGACAATCTTCAAGGCTCGTGCTCAGGTCCAGCAAAATTGGACCAGTATGTAAAGTTCAAACTTATATTGATAAATGATGGCAATACCCTGCTCATATTCCACAGTAACTCAACTAATAACTAGATGTCTGCATTACGCTGATGGATGAAGACTATTTATCCTAGGAAAGGAGTTAAGATTCCTGACAAGTGGGAAGCCAACAGCAAGCACCTGTTTCGCCTGTTTGTAAGATTGACACAATTGTTTCTTGAGCACCTCCTCTGTGTTTTAAATGTTTAGGGCGTGCAAAGCAAACGGAGGGATTTTAGCTCCATTGTCACCTTCTACGCGTGGCGTTTCTACTATGCTACCCACTGGATTTCCTACTTATAAGATGCTCTCTCCATGGTTTCAGGCATTGTCCTTTGAGTGAATCAACCACGGACTCAAGGATGAATTTATAGTAAGTCATCTATCTTTTCAGTCTGCTATTCTTACTGAGTACAAAGTATCTATGGCCTAGAAGGCGTTTTTTAAAGTACATTCAAACAGAGTTCTGTTTCCTATGCTGCAAACCAAACACTTCTAATGCTTTTAGCAGCTCCTGCAGGAGATCTTGGATTTTTTGCTTCTGCATCTATTTTTTTTCTTTTCTTTTTCAACATAATATTTTTATTGACTATTTGGGAATTTCCTATAATACACCCTGATCACATTTACTTACCCATCTTTGCAGGTCTATCCTCCCTCCCTTATGATCCCCCCAAAAGAAACAAATTACCAAGTCTAATTTGTGTTGCCCATATACTCACTAGAGCAAATATAGTCAAACTTTCACTTGGCCAGTCCCTTAAAGAAACTGAGCCCTAACACACACACACACACACACACACACACACACACACACACACACACTACACCCTCAAAAAGAAACATTACCTGCTACTTTTTAACAATAATGAAAAGAAATTCTTCTTTCTCTGTTAGAAATTTAGTTCTGATTGAGGGCCTGGTGTTAGTTACCACATTAAAAATCCATTATCAGATGAACCTGGTAGCATGAGGGAAGTGAAAACCAGTTGACTTTAAGATGCTGTCATATATAATATTATTGTCCAAACAAGAAAGTCACTTGTTGGGGTGGGACATTCTCATTATGAGGTAATAAGTAAAAGTTCTTGTATATGAACAATTCTTTCCTCACAGATCAGTATGACTGACAGTTCTGTAGCGCATTTCCTCAAGTAACCAAGAGTCTGAACATTTTCTATTTAGAAATACTCTATGGGTACGAACATTCACAAAAATTGCCAAAGTATATAAAAATCCACCAAAAGATTCTCTCTGGGTCAGAAATTCTAGAATATTAAAGTATATAAAACAATTTCTTTTGAGAGTTTGACTTTGCAGCTCTCACTGGCCTCAGATGTAGATCGAGATTGCCTCAAACTCAGATCAGCCTGAAAAGATTTCTCGATTCTGTAGCCCTTAAGGATATTGCCCCAACAAAGAAATATTGTTTTTACTGCTTCCTTGTAGTGAGCAGGGGATGCTGCCAAGTGAGACTCTCAAGGGGTTCATCTCACATAGTACAGAGAAGGGCATGAGGTTATAACTGGCCCACGGTTGTTAATGCCCTTAATATATCCTAGTAACCAGAAAATGCTTGTTATGAAAACTTCAGTTGTTTCAGAGTGGTCAAGTCTCAGTGGCTGGCTGGAGTGTGCTGCTGACCTTGCAAATCACAACCTTCAAACTTGCCTCTATAAGCTGCCTTGGCTTCGGGTTCAGACACAGTGGCTCAAAGATTAGAGGTGATAATAGAAAATGCATGTTTAAAAAAATGTTTGCAAATATTTTCTAGGTTCAGGGAATGTAAGTTGTAGAACGAGCAATGGTACCTTTGCAATGCCACAACCAGTGCATGCAACTTAAGGCCCTTACTAGGGAAGCCACTTTTTCTTTGAAGCAAAACAAGCCACCCTCCTCCTAATGCTCTCTGAAATTCCCCATTACCTTGCTCCACACAGCTCACCCTGAAGGAGAAAGGTCTTCATGAAGAGAGTTTAAATCAGTGAGTGAGCATCTGCCTCTGCAGCTTTTATAGATTTTTAAGCAGGGCAAATAGACCCTCACTGGCCTCTGTCTACCAGGCTTGAATGTAGAGTCAGATGGAGTTAACTACCTCCCATCAGAAGGAGTGGGCTGGAAGGGAAAAGAAGGCATAAAATGGTAGCCTACAGAAAGGGAGGTGAATCGCTCCATTGTTTTTCCATATCAGAGTGCATTTGGAAGTGGAAAACATACTATCAATAATTTCACTAAGATAGTATCATAAGCCAGGACAGATCTCATCTCCATATGGTCACCTTAGTGTGACCTGCATTCAGGGGTTGATGCTCACAAAGAGATGACGGAGTGAAAGAAGCCAGACACAAAAGAATATCTACACAACCCCTTATAATAAATTTCAGTATATGCACAATTTATCAGAGGTAAGAAGTCAGGATAGAATTTTCTTGAGAGAGGTGAGGAGGGAAGGAGAGATATGGGAGAAAGGGGTTGCTTTGGTGCTCTAGTGTATTCTATTATGGTATATATGTTTGTATTTGCCTTCAATTTTTGAAGCTTATTTAAAAGGAAGATATAGAATTTGATTGACTTATGCACACGTGTATACACACTATCCTTGTCTTTATTTATAGTTGCATTATAACTGTGGATAGGGTTCAGGTTTGTTTTAGACATCAGTTACTGTCACTCTCATCCCTGCATGTGGAGCTGGAAGGCATAGACAACTCAGCTGTGGCCCCTGAACAACTGAGTGGTTATTCTCTCATTTAACAGGAAAGGACTTGGATCTGGATCAACTTACTTACTGAATGTAGCAATGCAGAACATAGAGAATGCTGTAATTGCTGCCCTTAGATTGGCTATCAGGCAAAACCAAACAATGTTGAGTCAGCCTCAGCACCGTAATGCCAGGACTTAGACCCAACTGTGATGGGTTTCAAAGTATGTCTGCTGTTTTGCTCTAAGGGAGCTGGGGTCTCTGAAATCTCAGTTCCTGTGCTAAGCTAGGATTTTAGATTAACATGAAATGGGACAAAGGAACTAAGTCGGAAGAAGTGTCAGCATTTAGTCGGAGCCTCTTTCCTAGCATTCTACGTGAGATGCAAGCTTATAGTCCCCATTGTTCCCAGGTACCCAAGCCATCGGAGACTTCTTCACCTTCCTGCCTGAACAAGCCTAGCTCGACCCAAGTGGCTCAGCTCTGTCTCTCTAAGTTTCTCTATTCATCGTGCTATCAAGGCCTTGAACTTTTCTGCTCTACTGCCTGACAGGTTTCTGACCACATGACCCCTCTCTGATATGGAAACCAAAGTTTACCTACCTGGGAGAGAAAAGCATAAGGGGGAAAAATTCCTTTCTGAAAATAAACTGCAAAAAATATTCATAAACAGAATTTTCTCCTTTAATTCATATTGAAATTATTACAGACATATTTGCCATTTTAACACTAGCTACATGTTCAGGGAGGGACTTGTTTATCCCCTAGACTCAGATATACAGGATTTTCTTTTCTTTTCTTTTCCTTTCCTTTTCTTTTCTTTTTAATTGAGCGGTAATACAAGCTGACCTTTAACTCACTAAGTAGTCCAAAATACACAAGTTTCACAATAAAGACATGCATTGCTTTGACCAGTGACATCACATGAGCAAATATAACTTTGGAAACGTCATTTAAAAGGGCAGTTCACCAACAGTTTCTGTTAACACAGGCATCATATATTCTTTTTAAATCATTTTACATTTGTACAGAACTTTTCTATTTTACAGAGCCCTGTAAAGCCCAGCCTAGCCTGAAACTCACTATATAGTACAAGCTAGCCCCAGACTCACCGAAATCCTCCTGCCTTAGCCTCCTAAGTGCTAGAGTTAAAAGTATAAACCACCTAGGTTGGCCAGTATCGTTCTTAAAAGGCTTTCCAATACAGAATTTTATCAATGGTACTGTAGAAAAGCATTTATACGTACTACTTTATAATATTGTATATATTTTACATCCTAGAATTTTGACTTAAAATCAAATGTGTTATGCCTCCTTCTCTCCTCTCATATATAGAGGCTCCATTTTCTGTAGAAATTATTCCTTGCCTTATTCTAGTAGTATCACCACAAAACATCTGGCTTCATTCCTAAAGCCGAGCAACAACAAGGTTGTTGTCATATATGAGCATCAGCCTTCTGGGATCCAAAGCCTGAAGGAGGAAACAGTCTTGCTAATCTCTCTGGCTAAAGCACACTGCGTCCGTCCGTGAAGGAGGTGCTCCTCTACCTGGGCCTTTTGTTAGCTCACTGACTGTGCCTAAAGTCAGGACCAGATCCCCCATATAGCATTGAGAGTCAGGGAGAAGCAGGGGTGGGAGGTGAGGTTTGAAAAGACTCAAAGGCTTAAAGTAAGATTGCTTATGAGTATCAGAAATGGAATCCCTAGGTTCTAC
Organism: Mastomys coucha; assembly: GCF_008632895.1. Taxonomy (NCBI): domain Eukaryota; kingdom Metazoa; phylum Chordata; class Mammalia; order Rodentia; family Muridae; genus Mastomys; species Mastomys coucha. The sequence goes on from NW_022196897.1 coordinate 98,283,011, forward strand.
CTGACCCACAGAACATTTCGTCTGTTTCCAATGTTCTTAACAGCATGAAATCTGACTGTCAACATTTAAAACCAGGGTTTGTGTAATAATCCTTATTTATAGTTTCTATTGTAACTCCCTGCTCTCAGCTCCTTCCTGGCAACAACTGACTCAGCTGAAGAGCAGGTGTCCTCTGCAGATGGGCCACCTGTTCTCCAGTTTGCCACAGTCCTCCGTCCTCCCACTGAGTCCCACACTGGCCTGTTTCATCCTTGTGTTATCTGTCACATCATGTGATTACCTGGGCTTGAAGGGCCTATCAATTGCTAAAAAGATTAGGGGCTGAAGGACTTGTGGTTATATTGCACTACTTCACTGAAGAGCACATGAAGGGACTGACTTTCATGTAGGGGGCTAGAGGCCAGAGAACCATTATGGAGAAGCCTTGATCTGACTCTCTTGGCATGGGTGCCAGTCAGAGTATCAGCTACAAAATGCAGATGGGCTTGTTCTCGACAAGATGCTCTATTGATCTCTGATAGGCTGGATATATTTCTGTGGGTCTCTATCTAAATTGATGCTATAGCAAAGAAAACCTACCTGTGCAGGTATCCTCCGGTGAGGTGTGCTGCTCTGTGTCAGAGTCCAGCTCTCACAACTATGAAGTGAGCCAGAAACAGAGCAGGAGGTCATGTCACATGGCATCTACATCTCTATGTGACTACAGAGAAGACATTGGCATAAATCAGAAATGTCTGTGTGGCTAAATGACAGCCCGTGAATGAGTCCCTTATCCACTCACTTATGCCAGAAGATAGGGCACAGGCACAGAGAGACTGACTACAACTTGCTTTCCAGGCAAGTGGTCCCCCAGATAAATCATGTAGCTAGATTTAAGAGACAGGATCCTGAGAATGAACCAGGTATGGATTTGTCACCTCACAGAGCAGCCAAATATGATTTCCAGGCTGTGTGACAAACGTGGGACTCCAATGGAAGGACTTAACAAAGTGCCTGCCTAGGTCGCTAAAGGACTGTCAGTCAGGGGGTTCTGCTAGATTCTATCACCAGCTCAAAATTTATGGCCTGTTTTCTCTCTGGTTTACCTGTCTGTCATCTCAGAGTCCAAACTGACATTCCCAGTGCTGAATTACTTCTGTGCCATGTGTTATGAAGCAGATAGTGGAGATTAAAGAGCCTAAGTCATCTCATTATTGAGTCTCAGACTTTAAAAAAACAAACACAAAAGAACTACCCTCCATAGCAGTGCTCCAAGGGGTTACAGGTGCAAAACAAAAATAACACATCTTTGCATTGCAAATATTTTTGCAGATTCAGTCTATAGCTTGAAAGGTCTGGGTCCCTGGCTATAAGCAGGAGCACTGGTTCCTCGAAGTCTTGATTTTAAAACTGACCACCACTGATTATCACAATCATTGATTATCACAATCCTTTGGTTGGTATGTTATTTCCTAGTCCATTAGTTATCAACTAGAGAGCTGACAGAATCTCTATGCTAATCCTATGCCCCACAGCATACCACATCAGTTATCTAGAAACCCTACTGGTTGGGTAAAAGTATCCTATATTGGTGTTTATAAAAATTCCTGGCAACTTGTGCAGTACATCTGCCTTGTTCTTCCTACCTTTCAAATTCCAACTGTTTTCCATTCATTTCTCAGAATTAGATCTTAAAATTAATTTCCCTCTCACCTGTAATTGCCCTAACTGGCTGCTGCATTCTTGAGAAATTATCTTGACTTGTGAGAGACAGAATTGATGCATGTTTGGCCTAGAAAGTTCCCAGAGATTTAGAGATAAGTTGTGTTGTGTTGCATCATTTCAGAAACAAATTAGTTTGTGGTATCTGACATGAGTCTCACAGAAGAGAGAAAAGAATTTTTGCACTGCAATTACAGTTCTTTTCTCCAGATAACACCCTAAGATTCACGTAGGAGAAAACTAGCTTGACAGCCCACAGCGACAACTTGTGACTAAAGATGATGGGGTAATTGGCTGCCTCTCGCCTAACCCCACAGGTGAAAAAGGTAAAGTTACTGTAATTTGGTCTGACCTAAAACCACATGACAGGTTGGAATGTAAAATATCGCCCCCCCCCCACATCTCTCATCTTTTTTCCCTCCTCCCCATTTCTAAACCTGGAGAACTGCAAGCTACATACTCTGCTTTTGGAATTCCCGTGCCTCTCTTTGGGGATTTTAAAAAAAAATTAAACAACGTTGAAGTTTGGAAGTTTTTTGAAAGTCTCTTAAGAATCTTGTTCTAAGTAATTACTCCCTTTCTTCCCCAGTGTCTTAACCTGTTGCAGAACTGGTACGATATCAACACAAGCTTTACTCTGAACAGGAAGATCTGCAGGATGGTATTAAATATTTTGCTTTCCACATTTCCCAACATGGAAAATGAAGGTAATAATACTTAGTTGACTTTCCAAGGTACCAAGAAAGTAGATAGGTAACTTGCACCGTTCAGGTTAATACAAAGGATGCAGTCTTTGGAATCAGATTTGTCTGACTTTGGCTCTGATTTTTACTAGGTGGATGAACAGAGACAGTCTCCTCACTAGTTTGTGTTTGAATGTCCTCATCTGAGAAGAAGCTTATGACATTTATTTACAAAGCCGTGGAATATGTTAACAGAGTCATCATATTGTGGATCAACTCATGATGTGCCTCATATACCATTCTTCTCAGTAACTGCTTTTTTTTTTCCCTTGGAAATGCGTTTGGAAAACCAACAGAAAAAGCTGTTACCATTCAAGGCCCTGCGAAGTCAGTTTGCTTGTCTTAGTGTTCATGTGTACTATTCTGTATCAGCATTCAACAGAGGCTCTGAAAACTTGCCAAACTGGCTAAGCGTCAAACCTAAAATCCATAATTGAGAGTTCCCAATCCTGGGCTCTGCCAAACAAACATCTAACATTGCTGAATTTTCTATGCCTTCATCTTTAACCATGTGTTCATCTTGAATGGATTTATCTTCCTACAAATGGCAAACTTCTAAAATTTCCTTTCTTTGTTTTTCACTGCGTGATTCTTTCTCATCTTCTTCCCAGAAGTGATGTAAAAAAGTGGCATTCTTGGGATATATATATATATATATATATATATATATATATATATTCATTCATTCTGCCTGGTTCCTGTGGTCTGCATAACAGCATTGCTGTAGGAATGTACAACAGCATTGCTGTAGGAATATACCACAGCATGACCAGGAGGCATGGAGATGTTCTGATCATAGTAGTGCTACGAAAGGACCCAGAGGGTTTCTCTCAGCCTTGGGATGTTCCTATCCTCTATTTAACTCCTTGCTCTTACATAGGCCGAACCTGTTCATATCCACACATCAAATTGTTTCCTGAAAAATATCCAATTACAAAACACCCCTAAGAAAGACTCTGTGGATAGTGTCCCTCCTGTCAGAACTGGTTTCAGGTACCAAAGGGGAGATGGCACCAGCTATTCTTTCTAGGCCCACAGAAAGGGCTTGTTTTCAAAGTTTCAATTCTATACCTGATGTACAATTTTCTTATTGTCACAGCAATAAATCTGTAGTATATTAACCTCTCATGCAATTTAGCATACTTCCTGCAATATATATGAGCTGAACTAGCACCTACTAAGCTTTCCTTCCTGTCTTCTCGGCATATAACAATAATTACTCCGTGCTTCAGCAGCATTCAGTTGGGTTTCTGGACAGAGCAGTCACTGTGCTGCCCACTTCAACAACACTTCAGTAGAAACTAGTGCCTTTATATCAGGAGCTCCCTTGCCTCATAGGGTTCCTCTTATCACGGGAGCCTGGTTCATTCTCAAGTGGAAGAGGCTGAGGATGTTAGGGAACTAATGGTCCAATGGGCCTTCAAATGAAGTGGAAAGAATCAGGGAGTAAACGCCCAATGCTTCACCCATCAGTTAAAACAACTCAGAAGTATGCTGTACACAGTCCCCCAGAGGCTCCAAGCAGGCCTCTGAGCAGAGTCCTTGTTGCTTACATCCTGTTATTCATTCCCCATGGCTGGCTTCCTTCCCTTCTCTGCCTCATTTCTCCTTGCTAAGTGCTTGCTGGATCACTCTCCAAATAAACAACATGTATTCCAACCTTATGTTAAGGTTTGCTTTTGGTCAATGCATGTTATGGCCTGCACACATGCTGTGAGATGAAAAAAATACACAACAATTACACCAAGACATTTTATCATTACTTCAAACAGGAAAAACTTCTGGGCTCACCACCTACCTGGTCTCACACCAATTTCTATGGCCACAACAGTCAACAAACTACTCACCATTCTCTTCTCACTAAATGATGTCTAGTAGAAGAGACTTAGATCAAGAAGCAAGAATCTAATAGATAGATATTGGGAAGCAAAAACAAAGAATACAACCAAAATATTTTAAGAGGAGACCTTTCCTGGCTTCAGAAAGACGACCATTAGGAGACAGCTTTTGGTTACAGGCAATGGTTGGGTAAGAGTAAGTTGTTTGGGGCAGTGAAAAGAGCATGAATAAAGGTCCTAAGGCTTCAGGATACCATTCTTAATACTGAAAACGAATTTAAAGTGATAAGTATGCAAGAATCCTTCAACTCTTCCATTCTCTACACATGATCAAACTGAGCAAAGGACTCTAAGGAAGCTGAAACTGAAAGGGCTATGTGGTTTCAGTTGGTAGTTCAAGAAAAAACTCCACACTCTTACTACTTGATTCATCCATGTTTGAGAATTACTCTTGAGAACTTTGATTTTGCCAGAATGGAGATGGAAGAATGTGAGGAGGTACGATTCTCCTACTTCCTACTGTTCCTCAGAGTTCAGAAACCACCCTCACCTTTCAGCCTTACTAGACTCAGCACAGAGTTGTACTTCAAGCATAGAAGTTATACAGATGTATAATCACATACATATACATAGCTGGATGGTAAATACAATATTGTGTGCAGCTTTTCTGCCAAATATCTCATGCTTGTCTTAGTATCTGAGGTCTCTATCTTGGGATGCTCCCAGAGTACTTTCTGTCTAGCAAGAATCATACTTTAAGATCCTCAGAAGCAATCATGGGTCTGATATAAATCAGTTTATACAATTCGGAACACATTGGACTAACTAAGTCCAGTATGTGACTGGGTGGATTACAGAGCATCAGATATCAGTTAATGGCCAACACTGCAAGCCTATTCTTTTAAAGATATTTGCTTATTTGTTTTCTAAAGAGACAAAGAAAGTATGGAGTTTAGTGAGTGTGGAGGTGGGGAAGATCTGGGAGGAGACGAGGGGGGGTAACTGTGATCAAAATATATTTTATGAGTTGTATTTGGATTGGGAGGTAAGACAGGGTTTCTCTGTGTAACCCTGGCAATCCTGGAACTTGCTCTGTAGAACCTCAAACTCACAGAGAACCTCCTGCCTCTGCCTCCTGAGTGCTGAGATTAAAGGTATGTACAATCACTGTCTGGCCAAAATATATGTATTAAAATTTTTTCCAATAAAAAGAACAAATCATGTAATAAGGTAGATAAAAAATAAACTTAAAAGATAGCAACATTGAACCTTCTGTTATGTCATACACAACAAGCACTCCATGAATGAATGAGCCAAATTCTCCCCCATTTTCAATATCATATTATTAACAGACAAAGATAAGCAACTTAAACTGTAGTCTTACAGGAACACTCTTACCTTGGTTTAGTCCTGAGTGGTTGAAAAACACTACTAATGTTAATTTGCTCAAGTACTATAGTAAAACCACCAGCCTGCAGATATTAAAGCCCATCTGGGGCCAACTCAAGGACTAGGTCAACCCAAATGCGTATTTTATCTGCTTCAGATGAACAATATGAGTGGGACATTATGGGTTGATTTCCTTTGAAAAGCAGATTAAAAATTGAAAATTCATCTATTTCATCTACAACATCAAGACTGTGGATGAAACAAATGAACAGTTCAGGAGCAATAAAGGCAACTCACCCAATGACATAGAAGCCAGTTTTTAACACACATACAGGATCTTTTCAGTAAATAATTTACATATGTACAGTGAGGCAACTCTGAAACATATCAGCATAATCTCTTCATATTGTCTATTGTAGCCAGAGAAATCAGATGCCATTTGCCTTTGTCATTCATTGCCACATTGAGGTTTCATAAATATCTACAAATATTAAAAAGTTGGATCTAATAATAACTCGCAATGCTAACTGCATCCTCAAGAAAGCAGTATAGAAAATGTTATAATTTTCAAAAGCCTACATTATCTTCCTCTTAGTCTCTGTCCATATTAAACATACTTTTGTAAACTCATCACAATAGTGTACATCATTACTTACAGACTGAACGATGCCATTCTATTTCTCCATAAATATCACAAATTATCACTCTATTGCATTATTTGGTATACAGAATGTAGTTTAAATCTAACTTTGTGTCTATTAATCCTTCATTTTAGTGAAAGTAACCTATACCCACTGCTAAAAAGTCAAATAATTAAGATATAATGAAATGAATTCATATAATGAAATGATACAATGATATTATAATGATATAATATAATGAAAAGTGGTAGTCTCTGGCTTTAAGAGCATAGCCACTGACACTTAGTAACACCCATTTTTACTTAAATGTCTTCTATTCTGATTTAATTTCTGTTAGTAACATCCTTAAACTCTGATTTCTTCTTAAGTGTTCAATATGTGAAAATGAGGGGTTATTATTGTCTTCCTTGATTTTAATACCAGTGTTCACATTTAAACTTTATAATGTAAAAGCTGATATTATCTATATGTTATTCTATACCTACATCTGTCCTTCATGCATGTAGAAGGTAAATTGTAAAATGTACATCAACAAATAGTGTCTATATATAATGATTTCTTTATAACTAGTGTTCAATTCACTCTTAAAGCCAGATAGTAGAGTATATTTATCTTCTGTATAGATTTTATTTTTCCTAAAATTCCTCGTTGCCTTTGTTGTTGTTTTAGATGTGTCCTTTTGCTTCCCTGTACTATTTAAAGACTGGTAAGTAGTGATGTACCTATGAACTCTTCTTCTCCCACCTGTGTTTATTCCCTCCTACCTCTCTCCCAAGGCATTCTCCTGTTTCCGTCCTAAGTGTTAGCTCATTCTAGCCGTCATGCTAGGATTTTTCCCACACTGCTATTTGGGTTTGAGATGATTTCTGAAATCCCACTCACTCTTCCTTTCTCCTTCCTATTAGAAAATATCTATTGTTCTTGGTGTTTTTATTCAGCCTTGATAGTTTTGCTGAGCAGAGAAATATGAACATGAAAGTCATACTTGCCTTAACCCTTCCCATCTACTCTGTGAATGTGCTGCATCCCCGTTGCTGTTCCTTTGTGGTCAGCCTGCTTTCAGGTTTGCGTGGTTAGTTTTGTTGGCTTTTTTTTTTTTTTTTTAATCATAAGGCTTTCCACTTGGAACTTTTAAAATACGAATCCTCTCTTGGTAGGTATGTTATTTTGAAGGATTGGAACAACCATGCACATCTGCTGGGCTCAGCACTACACTGCAGTGCATTCACACACTGTGTAATGCGTACAGCATTTTTTTTTATTTATTTGTTCTAGGTGGTGAATCTTCAACCTTACTTTTCAGTTTTTGAAAATTATTTCAAAATGTTTGTGTTCGTCTTGTTTTTCTGATCTGCCTAGATCATGCTCTCTGTCTCTGTATGTGTCTATTCTTTATTTATGAGAGATTGCCTCAGAATAATTGTCCACTCTTTCATCCTTTGTAAAGATTTCAACAGCATTTTTAATTTTGCTTTATTGTATCTTGTGGTACTGTGGCTCAGAGTCAGGGCTGTGGTTGGCTGCTACATATGAGCTGCATGACTGGTCGCATCCTCAGACCTGGTCATATGGTAAGCATTTTGTTCTCTATTTCTATTATAAAGTATGTTGTTTGTATATTGAATAACTATTCTTTTTTTCTAGAAACCTGAGCAGAAACAAAAGTCTCTTTCCTGATTTATTTTTGCTTTCCATGAGGATGATTTTTCCATCCATTCATTGTGTACTTTTTAAATATGATCTTCAATAATGCATACCTAAGAGTTAAACAAAACAAACCTGAAAGTGCATTCATTCTTGTTAAGCTGCCTACTATAGACAACAACACAAATCCACCGGATAGTTATGATGATGGTAGGAACTATGACAGATGAACTCTTGGTCAAAACAGGAAATAGTGAGGCTTCTGTGAAAAAGAATGAGGTTTTTGGAAAAGCAAAAATAACACTTTTAACATGGTCTAAGTATTCTACTTCTGTGTATAAACAAAGAATTGAAAGCAGGATCTTGGCAGGTATCTGTATGCCCAAGTTCATAGAAATGTTATTTTGCAGCCAAAAGACCAAAGCAATGCAAAGGTTCATCGGTGGATTAATGAACAAAACAGTCTGTGACATCATGGAATATTATCGTGTTTTAAAGGAGAATGTCTTGACATATGCTAGGAAATGAATGAACCTTGAGAAATTATAAACAGGAAAGTTAGGGAGTTAGTAAGAAGAATATTATTATATGGTTTCACTTGTATAACATATCTTGGCCAAACTCATAGAAACAGAAAACTGAATGGACTTTATAAGTGGCTTAGGGAGAGACAGAATACTCTCTTGGTAGGTATGTTATTTTAAAAGATTAGGACAACCATGCATATCTATGGAGCTCAGTGCTTTCTGTCACTGTATGTGCTATTTAATAAGCTTGAGATTTACAAGATGAAGCAGGCTGCACAAAGCTGAGGTTTTGGTCTTTTGCTATATATTATCATGCTAAATACTGGCCTCCAAAGCTAGGTTATCCCCAGGGATGAGAGGATCCACAGGGGCCTTGGTCCTTTAAAACTATTGGTTGAATAAAGAGGCTGACAGCCCACAGCTGGGCAGAAAAGAGATAGGCAGAGTTTCAGTCCCCATGCTTGGGATCTGAGGCAGAACCATGATGAGAGGGGAAGACAAAGTGGGAAGAGGAGAAGACGCCATTGAGTAGGTAAGATATGAAAGCATGGCAATGAGGACTGGTCAATTGGAGTAAGGACAGTCCAGGTGGAACATGGCTAGTCATATCTTGAGGCTACTGGCAGAGAAGTAGATCTAATAGCACAGAGGCTAGATATCTACCCAGCTCTAGTGTTTTAAAGGCTTATTATAAATATAAAGGTTTTGTGTCTTTTATCTGGGAACTGAGTGGTCAAAGACAAGGTAGAAACCCCCAACTGAGATTAAATAAATACTACAACAGCACAACACTGGTTATAGTTCCAATCTGGCCTGTCCACCTAGAAAAATGACAATTACTCTGAAAGAACTGGTCTGGGAACTGGAGGAGCAGTGCTGGAATTCCACCACTGCTGTGGTCCAAGTTGATTTGACTGAGCCAGGTCATGCTAGTGTCTTTTGAATTGAGTTTTTATGACATTATTAATTTATTTGTAATATTATTTTACCATATTATCACCACATATTATTTATATACATTTTTATCAAGGTATTGTCATCTATCAAGACGTTTTGGGTTTAGATGGTCTGAATTATGACAGAAAATGAAACATACAATGAGTTAAAGAAACTGCTTCTGCTTCTGCTTCTTCTTCTTCTTCTTCTTCTTCTTCTTTTTTTTTTTTTTTTTTTTTTTTT
>NW_022196897.1:98292692-98336150 GCF_008632895.1 Mastomys coucha
GAGACAGGGTTTCTCTGTATAGCCCTGGCTGTCCTGGAACTCACTCTGTAGACAAGAACTCAGAAATATGCCTGCCTCTGCCTCCCAAGCGCTGTGATTAAAGGTGTACACCACCACTGCCTGGCTAGCAGTTCTTCTTAATCCAAATATTTTAGAAAATACAAAAGATAGCAAAAATGTAGAGTTAGGCAAAAAGAATTTCAAGTTCCATGAATAAAATGCTACCAACAAGAAAAATTCACATAGAACATACATTTTTGTTCTACAATAATTCTAGTATTTTAAATTAATAAATTGTATTTTCTTTGTTTTAAGATTGGATGTCACTACGAGGCCTGGAACTAGCCATGTCCACTAGGCAGGTTTTGAGCACACAGAGCTAGACCTTCTTCAGCCTCTCGTGCACTGGGATTAAAGAAGTACTCAATTTTCTTGAAGTTTTGTTTGCATTGTTATTTTGGAGGGAGGAGAAAAAGATATTTAGATGTTGAAAGACTCCACAAGAAAAAAGCAAGGCATTCCTGGCCACAGTAATCAAATCATTTCACTTCCCCATTTAGAATTAAAAGTCACACTAACTCAGTAATGTGTGGTGGTGTTACATGTCTCTAACACAGCACTTGGGAGGAGAAAGCCAGAGAATCAGGGGATCGAGGTCATCCTCAGCTATACAGTGAGCGAGCCTGGAACACATGAGATCTCGTCTCAAAGAAGGACAAGACCAGTCTCCTCACAGCACAGACTATGGTAAAGGCAGCTACAGGACAAAAGAGAGCTTCAATCCTAATCTAACCACCCACAGGCAAACAATCAGCTGAGCTGGAGAACGTACGCACGCTCTAGCACTTGACTGTATGCCACTGTCACTGCTGATAGCAAAGAGAAATTACCACAGAGTACAGAAGGAGAGCACCTGGCTTTAATTCATTCTGCCAAGAGGCCCAGCAGTGATCAATAAGCACTTATTAGCCCGTGATGAGCCGTCTCCTGGTGAGTGAGGTGGTAAGTACTGTACAAGCCGAGAAAATAAATGATCCTTAATGTAGATGAAAGGGTAGGGAAGAAGGGGAACTGAGCTCAGTGACTGCTTCTACACCAAATTCCCTAGCACCCTGTTTAGTTTCAGGATTTTTGGGGGGCATCTAAGGCCCATATTTGATTCTCTTTCCAGAGTTATCTTTTGCTTTCAAGCATTTTTTTTTTTTCTGGGCTCTGAAGTGCTTATGATGCAGCCTTAGAGAAATTCTGCACCAATTCACTTCAACCTTTGGGAAACCATTAATCTAACCAAATAGAGTCAAGATGGGTTGGGATTCAGTCTAGGGGAATGCTAGTCAAAGCATACAGAAGTGTAGCTAGTCAGAAAGATCCGAGGGGAACTACTGTACAGCATAGCAATTGTGACTAACAACAATGTACCACATTAGTGAAAACTGAAAAAGGATAGTAGGTCTTACATATTCTCATCACAGGAAGATAAATAAGATAAAAAAATTAGTAAATAAGATGTATTGCTTAGATACATTTAGGGATCCCATGGTTTGTAGCAAAATGTCATTCTGCACCATCTCATTTATCAACTAAAAATTAACAAAACAAGCAGGTTCATCAGACTCAACTTTCCTTCACAAAATAAAATTGCTACCAGAGAATCTCAGAAATTAACCTGATGTGAGTGACTGGCATTATTTACTGAACCACCCCCCACCCCACCGTCCTCTTTCACCTTGAGTCATCTCAGTTGCTCTCTGAAGCCTCAATAAAGAAGACTCGAAGTCTGTGCATCTTTGTCCACTTAGTTCCAACACCATATCTTGGGCTGTGACAAAATTCTCCAAGCAAAACCTCTATTTGGGATCTAGTGACTAAAAGCTTACCCACCTATCAAATGCAGGCAGTACAAAAATCACGGTTTCATTTTCTCTCCACTGACTACACTAAGCACTGAGTTGGACCTCTGTGGTTTGAAAGGCAGCTTTGGAGTCTAAGCCCTGATGCTGTTGATTCCATGAAAATTCTGGATGTTAACCCATGTTATTGAGTGTGTAAATCAGAAGACAACTCTTGTAAGAATCAGAAGTCCTCTTAAAATATTAATTACATAAATGTGACCTAGCACCAGCCTTTCATCTAGCTCCCAAACTTCGTTTCCCCCCACTGCAGGCAGTAGTAGCATCTCACAGCTAGTTGGCACACAAATGTAAATGTACCAGGCAGACTCCCACTTTCCCACGTTCATGTCCTCAAACCGCGACAGATGCACTTGTACTTCATTTCTCCAGTCAGAACTGATCGTGAGCCTCATGATGCAAATCCACTGCCTTTCCCTGGGAGTCCCAGGCATCTCTGAAAGCCACCCAATGCTTCTGACTCCACTAGGCACATCTATTTCTTTTTCTTCACTATTGCTCAATAATCCATTTGAAGGGAGATTATATTTTTCCCTACTTAAACTCTTTCAAGGGTGCCAAGTGATTCTAGTTACCAAGATCTCTTATTTTTACTATGGTTAACAGTTCCCTACTTTTACATAACATATGGTGACCACATCCACGCGTATCCTCTCGGACTCTTTCCACTCTGACTTCCTCCTTTCCATCTAGTCCTTCCCTAGCCTCACCATTTTAAAGTAAAAATAAAATAAATAATTAATATTTTTATGACTTGATGTTATTCATTGATAAGATATATACTTATCTACTCTCCCCCCCCCATGCCCTTTACCTCACCTCTCCTAATAACCCATAGAGTTCAATCAATGATGCCCAGATATGCATGGATGTATGGTCACCCACTGGAAAATGGAAAAGCTATCTGTGATCAGAGCCCCAAACAAAAATGACTCTACTACCCCGTCACCATCTACTGCCAAGAGCTTCTCACTCAGGGGTGGGGCTTCATGAGTTGCCTTCCTATCCCAATTGGAATGCTGACTGGCTGGATCCTGTGCAGGCCGCCATGCTGTTTTGAGTTCCTAGTTGCAGCAGCCATGCCTTGACCAGAAGACAGCATCTCATAGCAGTTCTCTCCATCTTCCTGTTCTTGCATTCATTCTGCCTCCTCTTCCCTAGAATGTCCTGAGTCTTGGGCAGAGAGGCAGTAGGGGGTTTATAAAGATGCCTCAGTTAGCATTTTTAACATCAAGGCAATATAGACACAGTTAAATACTTACAGAAGACATAATCAGCCCCACTACTGAAATGGAATAGTTATTTTCATTAAACCAATATTTTCCCTCGCTCCTAGAAATCTTATTAACAACATCACAATATTTCATGAATATATGCTATGTAATCATATATATTACATTATGTATATTATCTTCTATAAATGCTTTTTACCTAATTTATGAAGAGGACATCATATGCAGAACTAGTTCATTCTTTTGCATAGTATTTAAGTATAACATAAAACTTTCAATTAGAATTCCTGTTGAGATTCATGTTACCTTTTGTCCTTAGCCTTCTGAAACAGAAATCTGATGCATGTGGAACCATGCTTAAATATCTAAGTTCAGGAAGTCAGTCCATTATGATCTGGCTGCTGCCTCCACCCTTTTCTCCATGTTCAAGTCTCCACATGTAGCTTTCGCGAAACAGTTCCCTTCTAAATCATGCCTGCTTCAATGCCCTCTGTTATTCTATGGCTATCTCTCATTCATCTTTTAAAGATGTTTGAATTTCAGTGGAGTTTTAAAGTTTCTCTATTGAATCTTCTTGATGTCTGTGTTATATTGCTTCCACCATCTCTGGGATATATGACACCATTCCAGCATTTAAGATAGGACATAGATAAAAGGATAAGAATATAGTTAAGTTATGTAATGGAGACTCTTAGGGTTGAAGAGTGGGACTCACAACCGATGAGCAGAACACTCACAAACAGAGGGTGAAGTGGCTGACCAACAGAACATGCTCAGGGATGAAAATCTCAGTTTAAGGCAGGATGAGTTAAGGAGCCATTGGTGCTGCAGAGAGGCCGAAAGAGAAGATTTGGCCAAGACCTGTGGCCATTAGGAATATTTTCAAGGTGTGACAAGACTGAATTCAGTCTGAAGAATTAAACTAAATGGAATGGTCAAGATAGGATGAAGCCTTTAACAAATACCTAGAGAAGAGAATGTTGGCCCTCAGGCTGGGGCAGCAAAAGGAAAGCAAAAGTTTGCAGAGAAGATGAAAAGAGGGTTGAATTAGAGGATGGGCCCACCTATACGTTACAATGAAAACATACATATGAGTTATATTATACAGACTAAACAGGTTATATTTAGGAATATTTGTGTATATGTATAGACATATGTACATCTAAAAATTAATAGCACAAAAGGCCAAATGAATTTGAAAACAAGCAGGGAGGGGTACATGGGAGGACTTTTGAAGAAGGAAAGGGAACATAGAGATAATGTAATTATATTATCTCAATAAATAAAAGAAAAAAGAAGATTCTGATGATGTGTGCCCCCCTTTATGAACTAATTCAGGAAATGTGTTTTGAGCACTCACTGTTCTGACACTTGTGACATAGCAGTAGTCAAAGTCCCTGACTTCACACCAATTTCCATTCCAGGGCCTCTGGAGCTGCTTCCTAGCATCATCCCAAAGAGACCATTTCTCTACTCTGCTTCTCTACCTACAACATGTATGTATGTCTTAGGCATTTCTGAAATAGTCTTCCTTTCCAACATTTTAAGGTGATTAGGAAGAAGCTGTGAAAATTGGGACAAAATGAAAACAAGCCAAGGAATCTTGACCCTCGTTCCTTCAGGCAACAGGAAGCCCCTCCTCTGTTGAGCTTTTAATGGGAAGGCTTTCAAGGTGCAGCTCGGAGAAGGTGTTCTACTCAACAGAAGACATAAATGTGAACATTTAGGCAATCACTGATCTTTACAAAACGTAAATGTACAGTCACACACCTTAACAATCAAAATCATCTGAATAGTGTAAAATTGAAAAACCCTAATTAATCTTCTTTAAAATGATAGTCGTATTAAATATTGGGCTATAATAGCTTCCTTATAATGATAATGACCAAGATTCTTAGAACTGAAGAAGCTTCAGAAGCAAGACATATTTTCTGGAACTTTGTATAAGACTAGGCTTAAGTGTATGTGTGCTGCTTTGTGGGCTTCAAAAGAATGCCCCACATACCAGAGGAATACCATGTAGCCCTTATCAGCTGAAAAGCTTCACTCAGGGCATGGCTTGGCAATCTGGGTAACTATGGCCAACTATATTTAGAAAGTAAATGAAGCCCAAGTAATGTGAGCCACCTCATGGCATTCTGATAATAAGAACTGCTTCTGGAATTTTCTATCTTTAGCCTTCTCCCTCGAAAATTCTACAGTGCTTATCACCCTAGTAGCTAATAACTCAGCCATCTCCAGTTCAGCCTTCCCAGGGCTAAAAGAACTTTAGAAGCCACTCAAAGATAAATGTCCCCTGCCAGAAAAATGCCTTAAAATAGAATGTTGTAAGGGTTTCCCTGGAGCGAGTAATAAGCATTTACTTAACTGCCCGACTCCACTGATTCCACTTCCTGCTTCTAAGAACAGGTTTGTGGTCAGTCCCCTTTGAAAGCCTAGAGCCCTAGGAGCCCATTTTCAGGGAGTCTCCAGGGAGAGAAGCCACTTATTGAGAAGTCAGAGCAGACCTCCCTGACTCAACTTCACGTCCATCTTTCTTGACCTATGAATCCTATTATTGGCTTCCAGTTGGGTGAAGAGCAACAGAGACGAGATCTACCATATCAGGTTATCTGGAATCAATGTCAAGATTCTGCTAAGAGAACAGTGACAAACAGCTTCTTCCCCTTAGCAGGTAAACTTCAACATTAAACATATTGTAATGCCCAGTCCCATTCTGCCCCCATCCCTAATAGAGCCATTCACTTTCCCTCCTCCTATAGCATAATGAAGAGCAGCCACATGACTAATAGCTGAGGGTCATGTCTAGGCTTACTTCTAAATGTTATGCATGCAACTTCTTGAAGTCTTGAAAGTAGAGTTTTCAGATACCTGAGATTACGAAGTGGTATCCTAATTGATGCCTGAGAAATTTCTCTTTGCACACTTTTTCTGTAAGTGTGGACAAGTAGACACCCAGAGAAGTGAAGTTGTCTCCAGTGCCTTATAATGAGGAAAAGAGAACTTTTTAGTAACCTACAATGTCTTGCACCTAGATCAAATGTGACATTAGAACATAATATCTGTCTCCTTCCGGGGCCTATTAATAACGAGTGAAAATATGCCGGCACCTTTCGGGCTTATTCCGTCAGGAAATATTAGATTCCCTCTGCCTTTTTTTTCCTGGTTTAATCAACCAGTTTCTTGCTAGAATTTATTGGAGAGCAGCTCTGTCAAAGAAGAAGAGAACACCTCAGATTTCTTCCAACCCTAGATGCTAAAGCATGGGGAAATGTTTCTGCCTTGTAAAGACTCCGATCACCTGCCAGTGCTTTCCCCAGGAAGCATCGCAGTGTTTAAAGTGGTGTGAGCTCAGGGACAGGAGGTTGTTTGAATTCTGATGTGCTGTCCCCTTCCTAGTATTCCAAGAGGCTGAGAAGAAGGTGTTGACTACAGTGTAGGAAGGCCAGCCGGACTGGCTCCTGCACATCAATGCCTACAGGCTTCTCTGTGGGTAACAGAAACATTATCAGATGCTTATTCTATGGCAAGCTTTACCCTACAGACCACATTTTCCCAAGGTCACCCCTGTGAGAGGAGGGAGTAATGGTTGAACCTAGAGCAATCTAGTGCTAGAGCCCACACACCTGACACTGAGGTTCAAAGCCCAGTGAAAGCTACTGAATTCTAACTGTTCCCATTCTGATTATTACCGAGCTCAGCTGTGGCAGAAACTAAAGAAACTATTATTTGCCAGCCTTGTGAGTTATGTGATAGGGTAGTGGACAAGTAATAGACATTAATATGTCCAATCCAGACAAACATGTACTTAAGCTTCTTTCGCACTCTATAACTAAATGGCAAACATACAAGAAGGAAACAGGCAGAGTTTTTGAGATACTGCTTACAGAACATGTCATATCAGGTGGTGATGTTAATAAGAAGGAAAACTGTATTGGGGTAAGAAGTTCAGGGATTGCTTGTAATGGTCCTACCAATTCTGAGCATATGTTATCCAATGGACCTTGGGTTTTAACTATTAGAAGCCGTTACCATCTGCCTAGAAAATGAGCTATATAGGCTACATGCTACTTTCCTTCTTTCTTAAGCTAGCAAATTACCTTCCAGACCATAAGGGGTTATAATGTTTCTGCCAGATTTTGTTCAAAACTGCTTCATGTGAGGATAAATAGATCAATGAAATAGAATAGAGCCAAAAATAGGCCGATGCATACGTGGTAAATTGATTTTCTACAACAGTTCCCAGGAATTCAATAGGGAAAGGCAAGTCTTTCAACTGGTGCTGCTGCAGTTGAGGATCTTTATGCACAAAATGAAGTCCTGCAGCTAACTTACCTTCTACACAGAAAGAAATGTGAGATGGAACACAGACATAAACGAGAGCATGGGCATGAGCTTGACCTGAAAGAATGTCCTTGGATGGTTTGGTAGAAACTGTGATGCTCCGACAGGTCTGCTTTAGAATGAGATCCTCATTACCAACATTGCAGGTAGTGGCTGCTGTGTCCCAAATCCAAGTCTCTGTCTCCAGATGTTTCACTCCTCAAAAACACCTGCCTTACCCAAGGCAGGTCACATTCAGTCAAATACAGACAGAGGGCTTCCCACACCTCAATTTAGGATACTTTTGAAGGCTATCCCATGAGAAATGAAACATGCACAAAGACTTACTCATGAATGTCTAGAGTATCCCTATTCATGAGAATCACAAATTGGGAGCCCTAAAGTCCATCAAAGGACAACAGATAAATACCACATAAAAATAGTACTCAACAGTAGGAAGAAATAAACCATTAGCACATCTGATATTATGGATGATCTTAGAAGCAGGTGCCTGGGCTGGTGAGATGGCTCAGCAGGTAAAAGGCTTTGCTGTCGAACGTGATGACTTGAAACCCACATGGAGAAAAGAGAGAGCAGACACCTGCAGGTTGTCCTTTGAGATCCACACACATTCGTCACAGCATCTGCACATCCCTACACCCACAAAATAATTAAATGTAAAAAAATTTAAATCCTGAGTAAAAGAATTGAGACACACAAAAGTCAACAAGGTGTGACTCTGTCAGTATAAAGTATCTGACCAGGTAAAACTGTGGTGTTGGAAATTAGAATGAACTTTCTCCAGAGTGGGTTGCAGACTATTTGATCACACTATGAACCCCAAGATTATATTATTTACTGGAAAAACCTGTGTTTAGTTGGATGGTTCAGCCTTAGCACACCTTTATTCCAAGAGCTTTCTGTTTATTGTAAATAAGATTAAATAAAGTCAACCATAGGTCAAGAAGCAGAGCAAGGAATCAGTTGACAGGAAGAGAACATAGAACTATTAAGAAAAAAAACATACAGAGTAAGAGAGAGAAGGATGGACAGAGAGATGCTCAGGAAGTAGAAGGGAGGGGCATTCAGTTTGTAGGAACTTTCTAGAGAAGGCAGAGGGAGGGCATTTGTTCTGGGGTGTTGGCTGAGGAGGAAGGTCAGCCAGGTGCTTTCTCTGCCTCTCTGTCAACATCAATCCTACGATAGTGCACTGTTCACAACACGGCTTCCATGCTGGATCCAGTTTTGAGGTGTTTTTTTGGCTCTACATGGCATTGATCACTCTCCTATTACTATTATTGTCCTCATGCTTATCTGGCTGATTTTTCTTCTCTTAAGGAGTTTTAAGGCATTCTCCAATCAATCTCTCACCATCTCATAGGATGGACCTGTGCCAGATGACCAGACTCAATAGAAGAATTACCCTCTTTCCTCTGCCCCTGACTACTGAAAACTTAGCAACAACAATATAGTAATTTCCATGTAAGTTTTTACCTTGCACTGAAACCAGCATTGTAAGTCATACATACTTACATACATACATACTTATATACATACACACACATATATACATATATATGTATATACATATATATGTAACTTAAAATTTTAATACAATCCATTAATGTAGATATGCCCTGATTTTATAGGACAGAAAATGGGGATTAGAGAAATTCTGCAAGTTTTCCAGTCTCAACAATTCACCAAAAACCTGTGCATTTCAGTTGTTTATTATAGTTCTTTGTCTCTTACCATCAATTCCTACCTGAGATTCTGTGTTTTTACAAAATTCTGTAGACGTTGGCAGGCACTGGGGAAAGTCATGAGTCAGGTCTTACACCCTTGGTATTCAGAATCCAAAGCAGACACTGTAAGATGACATCCCTTGCTGTGAGATGGCTATTGGCCCCATCCCCTGAGACATGCACTGTAGTCAGAAAGTTGTAATGCCAGAACTCTTGGCTATTGTTTAGAGAAATGATGAGTTTTCAGCCTCGTGTGCCATTAAAGCTGGTTATCAATTAATTTGTTAGGGCTGCATTAAGGAAGTGGGGCCCCTCACTGCTAATATGCTGTCCAGAGGTCACAGGCACAAGGCTGAGCTGTAATGTCTTGAAGTCCAAAGCTCAGCTCTGCCTGTCTCACTTCCCATGAAGACATTTGCACATGAGCACAGTAATTAAGACAAGTGGGACAGAGCCCCACATTCTTCTCATTCACAGGTGCTTCCTCCCACATCCCCCAACTCAGTCACTGGGCAACACTTCCAAATTCGACTGTTGTTGGCCTGGAGTAAGCAAAGTATTATGATATCTTATTCTGATATTATACGCAGTTTAAAATACAACCAAATATGAAAGTCAAGTCACTTCTTGGAAATTTGCCACAGGCAAAAAATAAAATAAAAATAAAATAACCACAAAAAAGCAAAGTAGATACTGTCACTATACTGAAAATGCCTGGAAATGCATAAGAATCCATGCACCTGGCTATCATCGACCACTCCTGACTTCTCTTAAACACCAGTTTGCTATTTACCATGTCAGAACTTTTGCATGTGTTAATTCATTTAAACCTGTAAAAATCATTGAAGTAGGTTTTTACCCCATTTTACAGATAGAGAACTGTAGTTCACAGTAGTGCGATGATTTGGTAGGTGAACTAGAAATAAATCTACTACATTTTTGGGTTTCCCCCATTGTGTATGTATAGTCATGATTCAAAAAGAAAAAAAAAAAAAAGGAAAGTAACAATAGGCAAAAACTCTAGCTGCCACACATGGAGATGTAGTCCTGAAAGAGAGGCAGGTGCTAAGATTCCCTGGCTAAGGTCAGGCACACACAGATGTATACTGGGGGATACAAGTGAAAAGAAGAGTGCTGTGAGAATTCCTGGGATGGGGGAAGGCACTCCAGAGGCATAAACAGCATCTGCTCTCTCTTCATAAAGCTCTAATAACTAACTGAGTTCTAGTCAGTTCTATTTCACCAAGATTTACCCTGAGGAACCAACAAGCTTGCTAGACTTATTTACAAAACACACATAAGGGGTTATTAGTAAGAGCAGGGTAACCCCAAAATGCGCACCCAACACAAGTGATGACCTCCTTATAGCTATGTAGATGGATTCCCCTTGCTGTCCATCTCGGTTTACATACTCCATCCACCCTCTCTATACATGAGGCCACATGGGTAATTAGGGAATAACTACATGCAAATGACTGGGAGAAATGACTGGTTACCCAGGTGAGGATACATGCATAACCCCTCCCTCCATCCTTCTATGAGACAATATCAGTAGTCCACAGACATCGTCCTGATTGATACTTGCAAGCAGGCACAGCTGATTTAACGAATAAAGATGGCAGCTATTCTGCTAGGAGATTCGAGTTCTACAAGAAAGGGAAAGGCTCTCTGCATGGTCCCTAGAAAACGAATGCAAAATGAATTGAGCCCTCGCTGAGCTCGCTGATAGTAGAAATGGGAATAGGGTACCAAGGAGCCTGGGAAAGTATTCAGTCAATAATCCACGGTAAGGCACTCAGGAAACCATGAACCAATGAGCAATACCAGGATGCCTATTGTCCACCAAATTAAAATTCTAATGGTTTTGAAACAGGCATAGAGATTGGAAATGGGGAATTAAAGTTTCATGGGCCAAGCAGTGACACTACCTAAGCCAAATTTCCTCATCTTAAGTTGGGAATGAATGATAGGATCTTTCACTGTATTGCTGTGAAGGCCGAATGGCTTACGCAGAGCAGCTAGCACAGTGCCTGGCGCATGTGCGGTATAAGTATGAACAAGTAGAACGTTCCAAAGGCCTCATTTACAGAGCAGCTTCACAAAAGCAATTGCCCAGTTGGCTGGAGTATGCAGCTTAGAATGAAGGCCTCCAGGCCTTGGGAGCATAGCTGAGTGTTAAACTGGATAATACATGAGTTCCTGCAGAGTTAGCCATCCTTGCAGGCTCAGCTCACTCTCCCTCCGACGGTGTATCTGACAGGAGGCACTGGAGTCAGCAGCAGTTCAGAATCCAGCACTGCTTGTTGTAGTGACCAAGAGCTTAGAAGCTGCAGCGGTTACAGCCTTGTGTCATCCCAGGTGGAGCACCAATTGTTGGTTCCCAGAAAAATGACAGGCTCTTTCTGCTAGGTGCTTCCATGCTTATGTCCTATTGTGGCTTGTCTAACAGGCAACTCCAGGTATCAAATGAACTCTACCCAGAGACCAAAGTTCTGTAATACAACTTTCCTGCTAACAGACCTCCCTGTATGCCCCTTTATTCATAAAACAAAATAACACACATCATCAATGTGTGATTACAAGGTTCACATAAGATTATGTGTTTGAATGCCTTTGCTAAATTTGTTACCAAATAAATATTAAATTAAAAAAATCTCTTTCTTGGGTCTCTTCATTCACCAAATGTTTAGTGCCTGGCATCTATGTGCCGATAACTCTTCTTGAACCTGAGGGCCAATCAAGAGACAAAACAAGTCTATGGCATTCCTACTGAAGTATCTTTACTACCCCAAAATATAGATTCTATAGGAAAGCCGCCAACTCTAACAGCAACTGCTGTATATATGAGTTAGTTCCATTTCCAGTGCTCTTGTCTGTCTTCCCTGTTTGCTTGATGTTGCTGCGAACCTGCCTCTGCTTTGATGCTGGCTTTGGTCCTGTTTTACTTCTTCAGATGCTTTGTTTGACGTTATCCAGCTTGGCTCCAAGCCTTGCTTGTCTTGCATTAGTGCTGCCAGCATCGTGCCATGACATTTCTCATAAAATGCCTAACTGTAAAATGAAAACTCGGGAACATATTCCCAGGTCCGATAAATTCATTTTACATGGTGCCGTAACAGTGATCAACTGCATGAAGGACGAGACCGACCAAGAGCAAGGCACAGGGTCAGCATTTTGGTGACTAGCCATGGCCAGAATAAGATGCTGTCTATTACTCCAAAGCTCTTCTCAGAACGCTTCATCCTGGCATCCTGGACTTCAATGAGCTGAACTGATGGGAGGGAGTAACAAAGGTATGATTGCAGCTGAGTCGATGACATCATGATTTCAGACCTCAAAATAACCAGACAAGAACTGGGCGAGGTGGAGGTGGGCAGTGAAGGGAGGAACCATGCTAGAGGGCATGTGCTGATGGACTGTACCTCCCAAAATGTGATCAGTTAGAAACAACAGTCTTCTCGGGGGAGAGGGGATGTCCAAGCTCTTGGTTGTTAAAGCAGCAGGTAGAAGGAAAAGCCTTTAGTTCTGAGACATGCTTCCAAAATCAAACCAATGTGGTTGCCATGGTACCAAGACTCCTACAGTAGGAAAGAAAATCATTTTCCAACACTTGTTAGCAACATAGTAACATTCTAATAAGTGGCTGTGTGATGGCTGAAAGTTCACGAGGCTCCTTCAATTCCAGAGCACATGCACGAACCCGAGCACATTCTCTAAGTAGCAAGCATGCTATTTTGAGCAGGAGATGAATCCTATGATGAGCAAAATCCTGTCTATGGCATAAACCTTGGACTCCACGAGATTTATAATCAACTCTGTCAGGGAAACGGTTTGCAAAGAACTAAAACAGAAGACGTGACGTGACAGCTACTGGAGAAAAGGTACAAACAAACATCTATTCATTTATTTATTCATAGATTCAAAAATATAGTTCAGTTCAAGCTGTGTTAGAGGTGCTGTACATCCAGGGCTAAAAAAAAAAATAATCAGGGCAAGGAAAGATTTGAGAATGAAAGGTCTTAAACAGTAGAGGGTAAATAAGAAAAGTAAATGGTTGTAAATGATACACAGATATGACAGAGAAGGAGAGAGGGGGAGAATGATCTCCACAAAGGAAATAAACAGGATATCTGATAAAAATACTCCTGGACCATGGGGGTAGAGAGATTACTCTGGAGGGAAGGAGAAAGATGAGCTTCACAGTGGAGGCAGATGAGGGCAGCTGTGGATTCCTAAGGAACAAAAGAGGACCACAGCCACCAGAGGCCTGGAATCTGAACACAGACAGACACAGAGCAGCAAGTACAACTGCTTGAAGTGGTTAGCAAGGGCTATCCTAGAACAGCAGAACACAGTGGTCAGGACCTGGTCCCCAAGTCAGTCTGTCTGGCTATACTACCGTCTAGGTGTGTGACTCAGCCAATGTTCTAATACTCCATTGATTCAGTTTTCTCTTCTGGAAATAGGTGGGTTATTGAGACACTGTCAGGATCAAGTGACATTTTATAGTTCGAATATGCTTAGTTCTGTCTGGCCTTCAGCTGTCCATGTTGTGGTGTAGCAGACAAGCCTAGCTTTTCTGATAACACGGATAGTAGATTCTCCCACATCTTGAACAGTGTCCCTGAGGATCACACAACCCCTGGAGTTCTGAAGTGTGTCAACCACCTTCCAGAATTTACTAGGGGCACAGGACCCACAGACCTCAGGGCACTAGAACCCACTCCATGCAAGAGGCTCCCTCCATTTCTGTTTCATTGGCAGAAGGTAGAGGAGGTTTGGGGAGACAGCAGGTAAGGAGGTTTCCTAGGTATTTCAAAAAGTTCATCAGAAAGAGAATGCTCTCTGGAGTCCTGGAAAAAATTCATCCATCTTACACAGCACAGTGTGTGTGTGTGTGTGTGTGTGTGTGTGTGTGTGTGTGTGTGTGTGTGTGTGTGTTTGGAGGTACAGGTGCATTTGTGAGTGCATGCATGTGGAGGCCAGGACAGCCTTGGGTGTTGTTAATTAGGTGATATGCTTTTGATACAAGGTCTCTCACTATCTTAGAACTCACCAAATGGCACAGGATAGTGCAGCAGCAAGCCATTTAGACTCATATATCTACCTTGCCAAAGCTAGAATTTTAAATGTACACCATCAAAACTGTTTTGTTGTTGTTGTTGTTGTTGTTTAAATGTAGATTTTAGAGTCAAACTGAAGTCCTCATGCTTGTGCATGTAGCAAGTACTTTATTGTCTGAGCTGCATTCTCAGCCCCTCAAGTTGTGTTGAACATCATCAGCAAATTAAATTTTACCAGTGAGAAACCAGTAGATCTATCCACCCACCTCACCACTTACCTGTGGTCTCTAAAACACCTCAGGAGGATCCCAAAGGAAAATCCAACATTAAATGTGGGACACACAAGTCATTGTTGGGGGACTGAAGGCTGAACTCTGTGTTCTCAACAAGCCAACAAAGCCCTGCAGATACTAAGAGAAGTGGTGCAGTGAGATGGACATCAAGCCAGAGAAATGCTCCAGGAGAAGAACAACTCCCTCAAACTGCAAAAGCAGGATAGGACCCAGAATCAAGTCCAGTGTCATGTCTTTAGACATGCCAGGCAAACTCAGACTCAATAGGGATTTATCTGCTCTTCATCCTCAGTCTTTATGCTTTTCTGTGAACTAGTAGCCTGGCGGGTTTTTCTAAAGGAGGGAGTTATTAGACCACACAGGGAACATTAAGGGTGTTATTTTTCGTGGTGGTGGTGGTGTTTCATTTTGGTTTTTGTTTGTTTTGCAATTTTGGGGCACTTAACAAAATACTAACAAAGCTAGAGTTCACTTGGATCCTCCTCTCCTTCTGATCTCTTAAGCTAGCAGTCTCAACTACAGAAAACACTTGTCCTGATAATCAGGAGGCAGAGGAAAATTTCTGATCTAAAGAGAAACCACACACATTTATCTGTGTCTTGACTTTTACTTCTGCTGAACTAAAAACCGGAAAAGTTCCTGGTAATGAAGAGAATTTGAGAACTGAGAGGAGAGTGATGTCACCGCCTCAACCAGCACCTCCACTGAGACTTTCCAGAAATGCGGACACAACGCAGACTGCGTCATCTCTACTATTATATTTGTATATTAGAGACAATATTACTGTTTTTCCGGGCTTTAAAACCAGGTTATAACTTTCAAATAACTCTGTTTTGGGGAAACCTAATGCCCGGGCTCTATGTGTGTTGTTTTTAAATCGCCTTCACCTAACCGAAGCCTGCCAGAATTCTTGTTTGGATTCTAGCTTTAGTTCGCTGTGAGTTGATCCTTGTATGTGTGTGTGCCCTTGTTGACATTTTCATGAACTCAGTCTGACTTCTCCCTCCCTTACATCATATACACTGAGCTAACTCTATAAAAATCAAAAAAGTTATCTAGGAAACTGTCAGGCATGGTGCTATATGTCCAGACTTGGGAGACAGAGGCAGGGAAATCTCCAAAAGTTCAAGGCCAGCATGGTCTATGTAGTAAAATCTAGACAAGACAGGCTACTGAGTGAGATCTTGTTCAAATAACAAGTAATAATAATAATAATTTAGTGAGTATCTTGTCTTGGGATAAAAGAGTGCAGAGGTGGTAAAAAGAAGAGGAATAATATAATGAATGGAGCTGAAGTCTCTCCAGGTATTCAGAAAGGTTCTCTCTTTCTTGTACCCCTTGAACATAATTTTTAGAAACATAATGTGATGGATTTAACATCTGGTAATAAACTTCATGGTTTCTGACTTAACGACACAGCCACTAGGCGCTATCACAGCCTCAGGCTACTGAGAGTAATTTACTGTCAGAAATTAAAACAGTATTTTGTTATTTAGTTTTCATAGTTCTTAAATCATTGCTTGAGCTTTTAGTAGCATTTAAATACGTGAATGAATCCAGTGGCTAGACTCTCAGTGCCAGGTTAGCTTACACAGGTGACAGATACATGCAGTGGCACTGAGGCAGCCTTGCATCCCTGCTGAGATGAGGTGGCCATCTCCTCCCGTAATATTCCTTTCCAGCTTAGATTTTAGAAAATGTTTCACTAGTTAGGCTCAAACCCGTCTCACTCACTTTATATGGACTTGTTTCATTGTTCCTTACTTGGCCTTTTATAGCTAAGAGTGTTATCTGTAGCAAAATTCACTTTTATTTTGAATAGTTAATGCCATCTATCAAACCTCAGGGCTCCATACTCCCATGGGTTCTGTCTGGTACATGGTACTTAGTCTCACTGTCCTAAGTCACATAGTAAGCTCCTCCTCCACCATGTCTTTACCTCTTACAGATGATGTTCACATTAATTGTCCAGCAGGCACACCATCCTGTTAACTCATATTGAATTTGCTGTCAATTTAAAAATCCCTCAGTCTTGCTGCTGGTTCTTCTGTTCTTTGAAATAAAGTGTAGTGCCCCGTAGTTACTCGTATCAACGTCCACCTTCTCAGTTGAGGTCCATTGTGCCTGTCTTGATACTTCTTTTACTTTGCTAAATGATAGATTGGCTTACTCCTGCAATTTTTATAATCTCATGTTTTCAAATTAACCTAATTCAATGATAAGACCATCGAATGTGAATGCCAGGAGAACAAATGACAAACAATCATAAATCAGGCTGTCTGTGGTCACGAATAGCAGAAAGCCAATAAACCATTTTCAAACTATTTAATCAATGGACTCATCTAACTATCACCTTCTATGAATGAAGCGTGAGGATGATGCAGAAACCATGGGAAACTGAGTAAATCTCTGTTCGAATGCAGTTTGTGTGCTTGTTAATAAGGAGTTAGGGTCTTAATTCTGGGCATTGATTACTGAGCACAGCTCCGAGTTCATTTTGTTTCACATCTTCAAAATTTCTTCTTAGTTTATTTACTTATTCACTTTACTTTCCAATTCAAGTCCTCCTTTCTCCTCCCAGTCCCACCCTCACACCTTCTTACCACGCCCCGTCTCCCCTCATATGAGAAGGTGAGATCCCCTTGCGTACCACCCCTCCATGGGAAATCCAGTCACAACAGGTCTAAGCTCATCCTCTTCTACTGAGGCCAGGCAAGGTAGTAGAGCTAGGGGAAAGGCATTCAAAGGGAGACGACAGAGTCAGAGTCAGCCCCTGCTCCACTTTTAGGGTCTCCCCTAGGTCCAGCCCATGCATGCTCTTCGGTTGGTGAGTCGGTCTTTGTGATGTCCCATCAGCCCAGGTTAGTACTGAGGGAGATGAAGGGGTCAAGCACAGTGTGAGATCTATAGACAGTTCACATTTAAAATTCATAATTCTTTCAGGAGCATCCTGAATTGTGCTTTTGTGTTTTGCCATGAAGATACATATGTAAAGCACTGTTCCAGTCTTCCAGCTAAAGAGTGCTGACAAATTAATAAAAAAACCAACTGTTCTGAGATAACAGTTTAAAAAATGTTTTATTGAGTTATAGTTACCATGTGAAAAATCTTTACATATTTAATGTATGCAACTCAATGAATTTGAGTGAATTATATTCCAATAAAACCACTCACCACCATCAAGGCCATAGACATATCCAAAATTTCCTCTCTGCCTCCTTCATTACTATTTATATTATTAATTTATCTTATAGTAAGAATATTTAACATAATATATAGCTTCTTAGAAAATTTTAAATATACAATGCACCATTGTTAGCTACTCTCTCAAGTAGTAAGGTGGAATGACTGTTTTTGCTGTTATGTTTATTTTGTTTTTTACATTTATCTTTTTGAGTATTTCATAATGCGAACTACATTTCCATCCTCTCCACTTCTCTTTCCTCCTCCAATTGCTCCCATGTTCCCCCCACTCATTCTCAAATTTATAACTTCTTGTTCTTTAATTATAATTGTTACACAGGGAGAGTGTGTGTGTGTGTATGTGTGCATATGTTCACACATACACACATATCGTCAATTGCCTCTAGCTCTTCTTCCAAAGTGAAGCCCTGTGAGCATTCTCCCATCCACTCTGGCATGTCAGCTGGTGTTGTGATCTTTTGGGCCTTGTTTAGGCAACCACACTGCTGAGATTTCCTCATGGTAGGACAGCTGCACTGCTCTCATTTTCCCTGAACTTCAACTGACTCCTGGCTTTTCCAGTGCTCTGCTAACATTCACACTGTTATCTTCATAATCCATACTATAGTATATACTATATGGCATGGAATTGCTGAAGAATTCACTATTTGAATACCTTCTTGGTAACTGTTATTGCACATTTCTGAGAGCATACTCCTTAACACACACATGGGCTGGAAAACCCACATGACTCCTCCCATATGTCAGGACTTCTGTGAGGAAAATACACTGGCAAAGAAATTTCCCTATGCAAAATAAGTCATTTAAGACTATTGCTGGTAAAACTGGGAAAGGAGGTCCTGAAGGCATTACCAACCCTTAGCAGACTCACAAAATTAGTCATTGAATGTTAGCAAGCCAATGATTTAACAGCCATAGGTACTTCCAATGGATGGAAAATGGCTAGGATGGAAATTTTATAGACTTGGAAAAAGATGAAGAGATGTAACAAGAGAGGCTGCTGACTACCAGGCTGCCTGTCACTCCTTTGCCCAGGGCTGACTGGTATACATGGAATTCATGTCCATTCTATTGTTATTAATGCATTAATCAGTGTGGATGGAGAATTCTCATCGTCAGGTCATTGAGGGAAGGGAAGAATAATTAGAATAGGATGAAGATATAAGGAAGGAAGGAATTCACAGCCATGTGTTGAAGGCAGTCTGTGTATTCTCTGACAGTGGAGAAACGACTCAAGCATGGCTGATTTTATCACAAGGGAGCTCATGGTAGAAACCACGAGGGAAGTGTGAATGAGTTACATAGAAAAACCCATTTTTTACAGGAGAAAAACCATACTGTCTGTGCTCAGCACTGAAGGATGATGATGGTACTTAAGGCCTTTTCACCATGAAGCTCAGTGTAAGAAAAGCCATGGAAGAGACTAGCAGGGAACTAGTTCAGCTCAATTCAAACACTGTGGGGAAAAGAAAGTTGAGATGGACAAGGAAGCCTAGAGCTGCTATGGATGCAGGGCTATTTTTTAGATCCTATTACATAGGATGTGGGAGCCATTCAAGGCATTTGGACAGAACACTAAACATATGTGCACATTTATATGAATGTATAGGCTCTTACTCATGAGATGATGATGATGATGATGATGATGATGATGATGATGATGATGATGATGATGATGGAAATAACAATGTTAATTAAAATTTGCTGAGTACTTTCTGTATGCCAGGCTGTCTTTGAAATGCTTTACACACATTTGTTCAATTAATTCTCAGACTAAGCCTGTATGGTCAGGGAAATGGGAAATCAGCTGGCTGTTCACTTTGGAACACCGGAAAGAGAATCAAAGACAACAAACAAACAAACAAACAAACACTGAAGATAATAACACAGTCCAATAGAGAGTTCTTATTCATAAGAGCTACAGAGCACTTGGTACAAAAACATAAGGAGTGACTCACTGCAGGAGGCAAGAATGATTTGTTAGAAATAACACTTTAACCTGTCACATTTGTCTCCTGTGCGACACTTTGAAGATCATCTGGAGAGGGCGAGGCATGGCTGTGGGTAGATGGCTACCAGCCAAGAGGTTTGGGCTAGCTTCTTGTCAGCTAGCATCATGGGCTGCAGCAAGCTCTGTTCAACGAGAAAGTGGCAGGCTTACATGTTGTTCCTAACTTCGGCTCCTTGACAACTGGCATCAGGTCTGAGGATAGCTTAACAAGCAGCTGTCTAGACTACAGATCAGAGCACACAGCTCTATCTTACTGTGAGAAGACCTAAGAAATCTATTTTAAAGATGCAATAGGACAGGGGAAAAGCCCTCACATTGAGGCTGGACATGGCAGCCCAGAGGAAGTGGGGAATCCTGAAAGTGGGCACCAGAGTCGGAGAGACATCTCTTCCCACTGTTGGGAGTGCCATGGTATTACCAGGTTAGCAGCCATGACATAAACACAGAAGTATCGCCTTAACAAAATGATCAAATATGCTCTCCATGTATATAGTATTAATAATTACTTGGTGGTCAAAATGGCAATTCAAATATGGAGTGTTTATGTTCCACTAAAAATTAAATGTCCCAAGGTTATCCTTACACAGCGGTTTAGCACCAGAGCTTCGTACTCTAGACAAGCTGTTTCTACTCCAAAAGGGAAAACACAAAACTAAGGACTCTTTAAGGGGAAGGCGGGAGCCGGGGCTGACTATCACATGAACAAGTTCTGTCCGATCTTGGTTCAAATCAAATCTTACATTTATGGTGTTGCTGGTGGACAGGTGACCTGAAGTGTATTCTGTTTCCATACAATAGCTACACCGCAAGAATGGAGAAGCCATGCATGGCCAAGTAGTTTTATCTAAAACACTAAAGAATAAATAAAACCACACTAAGGTATCTTCAGTACATCATTATACGAGTACACTATCATTCCAATTGTTCTATAGTTTCCTGAGGGCACACCCATGATCACTACTGTTTCCCACACAGGCCTAGGCACAAAAGAAGACAATTTCTTCATCAAGAACTGGGACCCAGTGTTCCTTTCTGGCCATAGCCATGGAAAGTGGAGTGGCAGAACAGTCACCATCAAGCTGACAAGCCGCATCCAGGATAACCAATACGACCCCCCTCCCCCCCCCCACTATGTGTAAGTTAGAGAGGAGCATGTCATGTGCAAAGCTTACAGCAGCAGCAGGTTCCTCCAGGCAGCTACTATTTAGAGTTCTTAGAGCAGGAAGCAAGAGGAGATTGGAATCAAGGCAAAGTGGGGATGTGATGTCCGCTCAGACCCCATATTATTGGTCCATCTCCAAGAACAAAGGGCAGGCCAGAATAAAGTGGGTGTCCCTCAAGTATTATGCCTTCGCTACTTTGAGCTATAACAAACACAATTAAATTCAGGCATTCAGAGTTCATCCACCCAGACATAAACCACAACTC
Source organism: Mastomys coucha (assembly GCF_008632895.1). NCBI lineage: Eukaryota > Metazoa > Chordata > Mammalia > Rodentia > Muridae > Mastomys > Mastomys coucha. The sequence goes on from NW_022196897.1 coordinate 98,313,902, forward strand.
TACCTGTATGTTCTTGTTGAGTCCCCACTGGAAAGTTGATTCGTTCATAGCTACTCCTAGATATCCACGAAAAAGAAACAAATACATATGTTCCCCTCCCCCAAAGGCTTGTGCATAAATGCTTATGACCACTTACATAGCCATGGAAAGTGAAGGTCTTTTTCATAGACCAAAACTAGAACAACCCAAGTATGTACCTACTAGGGAACTAACAGTCTTATGTAATGCAAAGTCACTCCGTAATAAAACCGAATGAACCGGTGGCACACGTAGTAAGTCCTTAAAGGAGTTCCCAAAGTATTATCCTGAAACAAAAGACACCAGAAATAAGACACAGCAGTTCAAAGTGACAGAAAGCAGGGTAGCAGCTGCCCAGGGTGGAGAGTCGGCGGGAGGAAGTGGAAAGGGGTAGGTGAGAAATCGCTCTACCTCGTGATGGTAATGCTGGTCATGAAGGTTTTCCCCTCTGTTGGAACTCGTCTGTCTGAATCACACTTAGAATACTGTCACTAGCCGAAACGGTGCTTAAAACAATTCTTAGAATATTTTGGAGAAAACAGGATAAGCTGGGAACTTGGGAAGGGAAAGCAGGGAAGTCAGTCATGGCAAAAGAGTGATCTGAGGGCCAGCCTGGCTATATGGGACCCAAAATGTCTCAAAAAAAAAGAATGTGGGAGAACAAGAAACAAGGATGGAAGGGAGGGAGAGAGGAACGAGAGAGGTGTGGTGTATGCATTTAAGCAGCAGCCCTGCATCATTCCTCTCTGATGGTCAGCCTTCAGCTCACTCAGGACAAGGGAAAGGTTTGCTGTTTTTTACTTGGGAGTATGGCTGGGCCTTATATTTGGGGGAATGGGCAGTCTTCATGTTTAAGAGTATGAGTGGGCTTTATGTTTGGGGTATGGCTAAGTGTGATGGTTTGTATATGTTAGGCCCAGGGAGTGACACTACTAGAAAGTGTGGCCCTGTTGGAGTAGGTGTGTCACTGTGGGCGGGGGCTTTAAGACCCTCATCCTAGCTGCCTTGGAAGTTAGTACTCTGCTAGCAGCCTTCAGATGAAGTTGTAGAACTCTCAGCTCCTCTTGCACTGTGCCTGCCTGCCTGGATGCTGCCATGTTCTCGCCTTGATGATAATGGACTAAACCTCTGAACCTATAAGTCAGCCCCAATTAAATGTTCTTTATAAGAGTTGCCTTGGTCATGGTGTCTGTTCACAGCAGCAAAAGCCTCATATTTACAAGTCCAACTGCTGCTAAGATGTGAAGAACTTTGTGAGAAGAAAAAGTAACAAAGGGGGCCAGAGAGGTGCCTCCACAGTTAAGAGTGTTGGCTGCTCTTCCAGAGGACCCAGGCTACATGCCCAGCACCATTGTGGCAATTGACAACCATCTGTAACTCGAGTTCCAGTGGATCTGATGCACCCTTCTGCTCTCTTTGAGCACTCAAGTAGTGCACAAACACACAAACGCGCATGCAGGCAAAACACCCAGACATATAAAAACTAAAACAATATAAAACTTTGGGAATTAACAAAAAGTAAAAATTAAATTAGAACAAATTAAAACAATTCCTGATTTTTCCACATCATCATTGCGCTTATTTCAATAGATGTTAAAGGATACTAAGTCGAAACTTTGTGAGAACTAGACCTCAGGCCAGGCACAAAGGACCTGTGCTCCACGGAGGATAGGACTGAAGTCTCTATGTTTCTGCAGCCCTCTGCACTGCAGCACAACAAAGTGTTATATATTTGGAAAGAAGAGCTGAAATCTGGTACATTTCTGTCTTGTCTAAATCCCTGCCTTTATGGGTCAGCTAGACAGTATCAAACAAGTTCCAGGCAAGCCATCCATCCAAGCAAGGATGTGAGAATTTAGCAATGGGAAGTGTTCCCTTCCTTTTTGCTGCTGGAGTCTGGGATCACAGATGTGCGGAAGTCTCCCACAAGGCAGAGGAAGCAGCCCAAGGCCTAAGCCTACATCCTACCAGTGATGCTTTTAGGGGACCTGGAAGCTTGTAATCTGTGACACTGACACTTTGTTAAATTATTTCACCAAGGAGGAAAGCAAGGCCCACAGCATATGCCCACACATCTGACCTCATATTGCTCAATATTCTCAATTATGACAGCATGGAAAGCATTAGCTAGAGCTGAAGGGAGGCCCTGAAACCAGCTGTAAAGGCGCCGAGGCAGCTGTGTCTCAGTGAGTTCAAGTGTCCTTTATTGACTATCTTTGTGTGTACAGGTCTTGGACACAGAAACTCTCCTCTCTGGCCCAAACCAAGTTTTCCATTCATGCATCACAGTCCTGATCCAGCAGATCTTGGATAAGGATGCAGCTCAGTGGCAAAGCATTTACCTAGCATGTGCAAACTGCTCAGTTCAATCCTCAGTACAAGCTAAAAAAAATTAAAACATTATTAGAGTCACTGGTGATTTCTGGGAATATGGCAAGTTATGTATGTTTGCCTTAAAAACTGTCAATAATTTTTTTTCCTTTTAAAGACAAGTTCTCAGGTAGGCACAGTGGTCTCATACTGGATGTGTAGTCTAGGATGACCTTGACCTTCTGATTCACCTGCCTCTACCTCCAGGGCGCTGGGGTTACAAGCATATGCCAGCATGATCGGGTTGGCTGTCCATTAAAAATTGATGAAGGAATATTTATAGTTCTCAGAAATGCAAATTAAACTACACTGAGATTCCTGTCACCCCAGTCAGAATGGCTGTGATGAAGAAAACAAAGATGTGGGCAAGGATGTGGGAAAGGTTTATACACTATTGGTGGGAATGTCAAGTTCTATTGCCACCAGGTTAAAAGATCTAAAACTGGAACTATCACAAGACTTATGTCTGCCTTTTCTGTGTGTGTAGCTAAAGGAAGGAGAACAAGCAAAGAGGAACTGACGGGGGGTGGGATCTTAGAGGACAGTGGGAGGATAAATAAGAATAAAGTATATTGATATATATGTACAAAATCATAATAGCCCTTTGTATTTTGACTAATAAAGAAAGGAATTGTAATTTTTTAAATTTTTTTAATGAAAGCATAGGTTATTTTTTAATATATTCATAAACTGGTATTAATTTTATGGTATATGTACAGATATTTAATATAATTTTAAATTTTCTATTATAAAATATCATTAACATTTAGATAGAGTGAGAAATCCTATACTGATTCCAGAAGAAGTAGTTATTTGACTTTAAAACATTAACATTTTTCACTTTGAGACAGAAGCAAGTGGATATCTGTGAGTTTGAGGCCAGCTTGGTCTACATAGTAAGTCTCAGGCTAGCGGAGTTACCTAGTAAGGACCCCCCCTGGGGGAAAAAACCCACAATCATGAAAATTTTTTAACTGAAGACATTTTTAAACGTAAGAATTTCATAGTTGATGAGGAGGACACTGTAGACTGGCCTTTCCCAGATGATCAAAGTTCAGAGAAAACTGACTGTTGTGCTCACCTACGAATGGCACCTTTAAAACACACACACACATACACACACACACACACACACAGAGACACAGACACACATACATGTACATACATACATATACACATACATACACAGACACACATGCTAAGGGACCATCACAGCAGAGAAGACAAAAAGATGGTAAGAGACAGAGGAAGACAGTGTTGAAATAATGTCTTCCAGACATGGAAGAAATACTGCACTCTTAAACTCACAGCAACTGGGGTCATTTTCACAAAACATCTACAAGAAGTACCCTGGGGAAAATGGCTCATAAGTCTCTTTTCTTAACTAAGAAGTTATTGATGGTAGATTCTGGGAGAGGGAGAGTCACTTTCCTTTAAAAGTATGGCTTCTGATAGGTCAACCATATTTCAGTGGATTTCCCATTACCATTCATATTTAAGCAACATAACTGGACTACCTGAGTTCCTTAAAGGAGAGTGAGGGGAGGGAAAAAGGAGGTGGGGAAAAAGTGATGGAGAGAGCCGACATGAAATTAGGAGGGGTTTCGGTGGTAGGAGCAATGGATTTGGGAGGCATTAGTGGTTGGAGTGGGTGGATATGATCAAGATAATATAGTAGGAAAAGTCAAAGAATTAATAAAAATATGACATGAAATAAAAGAGAGAAGTAAGAATGACACCCAGGTCTCAGAGAATGAGTCACCAGTCACAGGAAACTCTCCTCAAGAAAGCATCAGGCTAGACCATCTCATATTGCTTGACCATGACTCCAAAATCCTGTGGTCTCTATGGTGGTTACTACCTCCGATGTACTGATTCTTACTGTGTGCCGGGTTAGAGGAATGCTAGCTGGAACATTGGTTGGTAAAGGACAATCTCCTTAGAAATTAGAAGAAAACTTCGCCTTTACAAGGTTACCTCCAGTTCAGGTCTCCAAGTGCCAGCCAAAGTGATGGTGATACTAGAGCCCAGTGGCCCAGAGGACCTCCTGCCTCTTCGTTCCCCATGCAGAGCTGCACTGTCCTCATCAGAGCCTGTGTCCCAGCACTCACCCGGCTTCTTGATTCTCTCTCAGGTGCCTCTGCCTGGCTGTTAATTTCCACTTCTGGGATCCTATGATTTTTTGACTTATAAGCTGTAGCTACCCTACCTGATCAATATTGGTCAACCAGGCTTCCTGACCTGCTTCATCCAGTTCTCAGAGCATAGAATCACAGAGGCTGACATTTAACATCACAAAGAAAGCATGTGCTGTTATGAATATTTAAACTTTTAAAGTAAATTTCCTCCAGTCAAGGCTGACCTAGATAATCTATTGTAAAATGACACCTTTAAAAAACAGATTAGGTTTACAGTATTGACATAGGTATCAATTCCTAAGGTTTGTTTCACCAGGAACCACAGTTATCAAATTTTAACAATAGCAACAAAATCCTCTCAAACCATATAATAGCAAGGTCCTCCCAAATGAAGAAATTAGCACTTCGTACATTATGACTAACTGAAGACTCCTCACATAAACTTTTAATGGCAGCTTCTGTAAGTTAGTGCTAATGAACTCTGACTTACTGTAGACATCCATCATGCTAGCTATTGCTTTAGAATTAACACTGTTTGCTACTTGACAGTGTGGCTCTAACACTTACTGAAGATAATAAATCCCCAGGACCATAAATTTAATGTTTCATTTGATTTTATTCTTTCAAGTGAGTGAAATAAAGTGCTCTCCCCTTTTGGGAGTTTGAGGCATCTAACTCAGCTGAAGAGTTGCTTCTATGTCTGTATTCCATCTTTTTTCTCTATGCAGCCTGCCTGTGTCAATTCCAGGTCTACTTGGTCTTCTCTGCATCCCCTATCTTTGGCCCTGTTTGATACCAGTGTGGTGAGAAGTACTCTGCCCATCTAGACACTGAATCCTGACTAACGAAAAGAGCAGATACACAGTTCCTATTTAGTCCCATCTGTCTAAATATTCAGCTTCTATGGATGTCCTCTCTACCTACAAACTTGATGTGAACTCACTGTTAATAAGACCTATCATGTATTGTATGTTTAAGCATTGTAATGATGAATCAAATGCAGAGGGAACGGGGCTAAGAAACTTGAATAAGTACTGGTCAAAGCAAGTGGTACAGATAGCTAACCAGATAGCCTTTCCATAGTGGTAGAGCCAGCTTCCCAAACCATCATTAGCATGTGCCGGAGACTATTCCTGGAGTTTTGTCTCATTTAATCCTCAAAATTACCTCATTAAGTTCTCAGAATAAGCATGCAATGTGTATGTAATTATCTCCACTTTACTGAGGAAAGAAATGAAGATTCAGAGAGATTAAGCAACTTAATCTTTTTCTGCCTACAATTTTGAGATGTGATTAATTATCATTAGTTCTTCTACCTATGCATCTTTCCATGGAGAAAGATCCACAGGCTCAAATGTGGACTTGAAAGACATGTACAGTGGCACACTTTCCACTGCAGGGTCAGTTTGCATGCACTCTGCCTCCTCTCCCTTCCATTTTCTTATAATGGTAACAATAACAACACCAAAGGAAATGCTGATAGCACATTCTAGGAGAATCGTCATACTTTATTGCTATGCTATGGTAATGCTGTGGTAATAATGATAATTATTCTGCTCTGAGATAGGATCAAGGGTTTAGAGAGGTTAGACTTCACTCCGTATTCTGGTATCCTTCCAATAAGTCATATTGTTTCGCAAAGACTCATAAAAAACTTCATTATATGCGCGGCTTATAAATCTTCATTCATATCCTCTCTGTCTCCCACATCCAATGGTAACTCTGACGTCCATATGCTGGGTGTCTCCTTCTGAATGTCCTAATTAAAGGTAAAAGGTTTCCCTCCTTTCTTTTTCTCACACGCTCTAATATAGGTTCCTATAAAGCAAGCATTCAATTTTTGATATATAAATTAAATATTTCAATGTAGAAAGCCCAAGTGTTCTTTCAGCGACCCAAGAGACATTAAAAAAAAAAAAACAGAATGCCTGTGTTCCTTCTCTCTGCCTGCAAGGAGTGTCACTGATCAGTTGTACCCAACCTAATGGATCTGAGGAGAGAGGCAGCTGTTTCTCTCTGGTGTCCTAATTGACAAATAGCTACACAGACCCCACCATTGGAATTTAGACATCCTGATTGTCTCATGGCTATAACGAAAGACTCTGTGAGAGTGCCTCCAAACTACATAGCAGCCTGAAGATAAACATGATTGTGCTTGCAATGTACACAGTCCTTGTAGACCTGTCTCATGTTTATTATCAACATGAGCTTGCTGAAACCTTGAAGCCTATGCCTGTTTCCCAACTTCAGTTTCCCTATTTGTTCACTGGCAGAAATCACCTATTTCTCAGGGCTTGTGGGCAGGCTATTCGCTGACATACTACATGGTGGTAAATAAATGTTCATGAATAGCAATACAAGTGCTATTTGCCTTTAAATAATGATTTCAAAATCAAACCCTCTGATTTAATAGTGAAAACTCAATCTCCCAAAATTCTGTGCTTATTTGAAAAGTACAAGGATGACGAGCCTGCCTAAGCAGATACATGGAGTGGTCAGGATTCATGACAAATGCCTGCTGAATGGTGATTTTAAACTGGTCCTGTCAGAACAGGCTAAGAAAGACAACTACTTCAGCAGTAATTTGCTAAGGAATTTAGAAAAGCAAAACATGGTAACCTACCAGGACATTCATGAAAAGCCATCCCCCGACAGGAAGACATCCTGATTTCATAAGCTGTATATATGAGAATTAGTGAAAGCCTGCTCCCAGCCCCCTCCCATCCACAGCTTCTCACCATGCACAGAGCACTGATTCAATCAATTCTAGAGCAGGTTTGCAAAAATAGCTAAAAGGCCTGGTTTTCGTGAATAAAGGACGTCAAGAACCGCACTCTGAAGTGATACTTGACACTTGGCAGGTTTCTCTTTTGTAAAGATGCATTCATTTACACAATCTTAAAGGGGATTTCGAAAAGACTCTTAACATTTCCCCATGGGTAGGTTCAAAGCTTCATATATGGCATTAGTCAAAATGTTTTCACTGCTATGTACAGTGTGCAGAAAGAGAAAGCAAATAGGAAACAATGTTACACCAGAAGTGAGAGGCAGACTCAATTCTGAGAAATATAATCACGTGACAAGGAACACTCACCAAAGCTGGACATCATCTTAGTATGTGAGTTCTCTACAGGTGGTTAGGGTGACATGAGAGAGGCCAAAAAACAGCTTCAAGGCTAAACGGATCTCTAAGGCATTCTTATCAAGGCCGCCTGCATGGAACGTTAAACATGCCTTTTTCAAAAATAGACACCACACTCTGCACAAGTTCCAAATGTACTGTCCAACAAAACAAGGTTAGGCGGTCCTGTCAAACTTTTCTTAGATTCTGGGAAGCCTGCATTTTCATGATGAATGTGTTCACTGGAAACCATTCCAATGAGAGGAGCCATGGCTTTCCTCTTCTGGAACTAATTTTGAGGGAGAAATTAAATCTCCCCTAGCGGTCAGGAACTTTCTTTCCCATAGCTGTCATCTGATGGGATGTATTATTCTTGCAGAGGATTATTTTCTCTGAAAGGTCTGCCATGGCTCTACCAGAAAACACGCCAAGATCACCACTAGGTCTCCTGGTAGTTGAAGTGAGAACACTCTTTCATGGGGTCTCCATAATCCTTCCAGTAAGGAAGGAGGAACCTATAGGCTTTGTGGCTTCAGCAGTTGATTTTCAAGAATGTATATTCCCTCAACAATGTAATCATCTACCCCTAGGTTGGATTTCTAGGATGTGGAATTTTTGGTGTATTAACTGGGAATGTCTATTTTGTACTATCTTTCACTTAGGTTTAACCAATAAGCAAGTGTAGTTACCTCTATCTCCCAGGATACTTAAAACATGTAGCCTTGTCTCCAATTCCAGAGTACCTCGCTGGCCCAATCCAACTGGAATTTTCCCTCTCTACCACTCCCAAGTATGTTTCCCTGATTCAGTTCTGATTCAGTTCTTGTCCCCCTAAATCCCTCTCTGTATATACCAAAGAATAGTTGCTTAAACAAATAGACCAAGTCACATTAATTTCTCCTTGAAATCCTTCAATTATTTCTCTTAGCAAACAAAATACCAAGGTAAAAAAAAAAAATCAGACCTGGATACATATTATTTTTCACACAAGCACTGTTCTCATTGAAATTCAAGTTTGTTTTTTTTTTTTAAGTATTTGTATACCTTAGAGAAAAGAATGTAGTTGAGAGACTGGGTTTGCTGCTCTAAGCTGTTTTACTTGATCTAATATATGTCCAAAGACTTTATGGTTGTGGTTCCTCACTTGGGAAAGCTCTTTCAAAAGGAATGTTTGTAATTGGCCCAGACGCAGCATCCAACCCTAATATAAGTATAACATATAAAAAAAAACAGGTCCAACAAAATCAAGTGTCAAATGAAGCCTTTGGATTTGTTTGGTCCTATTTCCTAGACATGGTCCAGTTGCCATTTGAACAGTGACTCTCTAGGAGGCTACCATGAGTACACACAAGAAGGATTAGGTTTTTTGCTGGAAAACCTACTTGTAGCAGCCAACTCTAAAGCTTTGGGAGTAATTAAATATTTTGCCATTGGAGATTTTGCTTGTAAATTCCCGTACATTATTATCTCGGAGAGCACCACATCTAAAGGAAGCGAAGCACTTGAGTACAGCATTATCATTTAAAGTCATGCTGCTAGCTGTGACACGAGACAGAGTCAGGTACCCAGACTTTGAAGCACCTTCCTCCTCTTGGCTCCCCCCACAGTTAAGATAACAAGAAAGACTTTAAATTCTGGAAAGATGAGCTTTACACTTTCCAGAGCAGCAAAACACATAAAACTGACCTACTATGTGCTCACAAGGATGCTAAGCAACAAGAACATATATTTAATGCTATTGGGATACAAATGGTATTGCTAACTTTGACAATTAGTTTGGCAGTCTCTTAGACAATAAAAAATATTCTTATTATGAAATTCAGCATACATGCTCCTAGTTATTTATTCAACTAAGTTTGGCCCATAGGTCTACATAAAAATCTGTACATCTCTCAGACACTGTGCCACCAACCAGGCAGCATATTATGAGCTGGTCCAAGGCTTCTGACACATATACAGCAGACGACTGTCAGGTCTGGCCTTAGTGAGAGAAGATGTGCCTAACCCTAGAGAGATTTGAGGCCCCAGGGAGTGGGGAGTCCTGATGGGGCAGGATATGGAGCATCCTCTTGGGGAGGAGGCATGGGATGAGGAACTGTGGGAGAGGGAATCTAGAGGGGGACAATGGCTGGACTTCAAAAAATAAAAGTAATAATAATAATAATAATAAATCTGTACATCCATAGAATTTATAGTGGTTTTAGTTATAATGGCCAAAAACGAGTAGGAACAAGATGTCTTTTGATAGGGAAATGGATAAATAAAGCATGGTCTATCAATCTAAAAGACCCTTGTCTAGGAAAAATATTAAAAGATGTGGAAGAATCTTGAACACACACTGCTAAGAAAAATAATTCAGTATAAAAAGGCCAGTGGCTAGCTGATTCCAACTGTCTGACCTTTTGAAAAGGTCAAAAACAAAAGCAGTGGACACATCAGTGGTTTCAAGGGTTCTGGAGAAGGAGACAAAAGATAATACTTAGGCGAGTGTGATAAAAATATTGGATACATTGTAACGGCAGTTATGTGACATTATACATCTGTTAAAACATGCTGAACAGCACAAACAGCAAGCCTCAATGTATGCACAGTAGACAAATCCCTCATGCGGCCAAAGATCTCAGAAGAGAATGAAGACAATGACAGGAGAGTGCAGTTGTACTACAAGTGTATGAAAGGAGCCTCGGATGGAAGAAGAGAAAGATGCTTGTCTAAGTAATGTGGGCACCAAAGTCTGTGAGATCAAAGGCGCACAGAATTGCAGGAAGGCTCTACACTCTAGTTGATTAAATTGCTCCCCATAGGAGCATGAGTTAGCAACTCTGATACTGCTTTCTATGGACACTGGAATTAAACAATTAAGTAAATGGATAGTGGAGGGTGGGAAGTTTTCTCACTATGTGAGTGGAATTTGCAGATAAACAAGGAAAAGCTAGAATTATCTATGTAATAATGCATTTCAGTTGAAGATACAGAGAAGGACTTCTGCTTCACTGAATATGGATAAGGCTCACTACAGATATACATGCTTATAGATATATGTAGATATTATGGATAACACAGACCCATATCTTTCCTCTTTTTCAGTTTAGAAAGATCTAAAAGAACCAAAATGCCTATAACAACAATCACCTTATGTCTTAAGCTCGGTTTCTAACACCTTTCTCCAATAAAAAAAAATCTAGAAATACCTAGATAAATGGCTGTTTCTGAGGCTGTTGTAACAAATAGGTAGGTGGGAACCCAGGAACCAGGGGCTATGGATAGAACCAAACACAACTCCCTCCTCAAAAACAATCATTGAAATAATTCCTAATGCTATTCTGCTATACTCATAGATCAGTGCTTTGTCTGGGAGTCATCAGAGAGGCTCCCTCCAGCAGCAAGTGGGAGCAGGTGCAGAGACTCACAGCCAGATACTAAGCAGAGATAGAGTGTAAATTAGAGGTCTCCATGGGTTTGCTCCCCTCAGAGTTCAGGGAACCTTTCGGAAGCAGAGATGCAGATTGCAGGGTGTGTGTGAGGTGGGGAGGAGATTGTAGGAATCAGAGGGGATGGGGCCGACCAGAAGAACATGACCTACTGAATCAGCAAGCAGGCTAATGTGGGCTCCTAGAGACCAAAGAGGCAAGAGCAGTGGCGGAACCAGTCTGCATTAGGTTTTCTGTGTATATGCTGTGACTGTGAGCTTGGAATGCTTGGGGGATTCCTAACAGTGGGAGTGGGTGTTTCCCTGATTCTTTTGCCTGCTCTTGGGACTTTCTTTCTCCTATTGGGTTACTTTGCCCAGCCTGGATATGAGGGCTTTTGTCTTGTTTTAGTCTATCTTATTTTGTCGTTTGGTTATTGTCTCTTGTCCTTCCTTAAGGAAAATGGGTGTGGTGGTGGTGGTGGGGACTGGATCTGGAGAGGAGGGGAGTTGGGAGAACTATGAAGAGTGGAGGGAGGGGATACTGTAGTCAGGATGTATTATATGAAAGAAGTATCTATTTTCAATATAATTAACTACTTAATTAAACTGAGTATGATGTGATACCTTCGATACATCTTAGGTCAAAAAAATGGACTTTCATTTAAAATCTGAGCAAATCTGGATAAATTCTGACCAGTAGTTGATAACTGTGTTTGAATACTGATTATTGGAAAATTTCATCATACTAATATAAGATATTAATAACTGGGAACTGTGAGTGGGAGGGGAGTAACACAGGAACTCTATACTATCTGCCCATCCTCCTTTTGTAAATATTATTCTGTTCTACAGAGTAAAGCCTATGAACAGAAAAAAAATCAACATTAATTTGTGTTATCCTGTGTTTTTAGAAACATCACAAATCAAACAGAAGGATGCTAGCTGCCTCTTTTCTGGTGCTCTTACAAGAGAAGAATGGGGGTGGGTGGAGCAACCCTGCCTGCCATTTTTTTCTAATAACCAGCAAAATTTCTAATTACAATATGTGCCCCCAAATGGGAAATGGATGTGAAACATTAGTAAAAAGCATACTGCTCCCCTGCCCCTCCGCTCCAATGGTTCATCTCCCAGTATCATGGGTTACTGACATACCTGTAGTTCAGGATTCAACTGAGGAGTCAAGGAAATCATTGGATAACAAAGATTCCCCCATTAATTTCAGTGGTACTGCTTTAAAGCACTGAAGTCAGCATGTGGGAGCCAGCTGTCACGATGTACTCTGTGGAGAAATCACAGTCTCTTTTTGTGAGATAGTTTCTCATTACAAACTCCCTCTCAGCTAGGTCCTTCTCACCCCAATACACACTCACACACACACACAGAGCAAGAAAGAGAGGCACATAGACACAGAAATAGATACAGACACACACACACAGAGGCACAAGAGGCACACACAGAGAGAAAGAGAGAGAGACACACACACAGACATATACACACAGGCACACACAGAGACACACAGAGACACACATATAGACACACATGTCAAACATCTAGCTTTTCTTTGTGTGTCTCTCTTATCTAAATATCATGTCATCTCCAACTTATAAACACAAAAGCTAAAATCCTTTAAAAGTTGGTTTGGTGTTTTAAAAATAGGAAAATGTAAATGATTATTTAAAATTAAATATAAGCACTTAGTGAAATGTTATATAACATATTAAAATAACTAGTCAGCTCAGATGGGGTTGTAGCTCTGTCGTAGAGCTCCAGGCTAACATGTGCGAAGGCCTGGGGTCAATCCCTAGGAAGGAGAACCAGATGTATACAGTTGTGTGAAAATAAAGCTGGGTCTTAACACAAGGTTAGGCATGCTGGTGTCGTAGAATGAAAACTCTACAGATACCTTTTGGTTTCCACACCTAGTATAAGTACTCAGCAACTGCCGTTGGCCAGGGGCCTTATTAACAGTGCGAACACTTGATTAACATATATTCTGTGTTATATGTATTGCATATGGTGAGAACCGGAGGAAAAACATGACAGATCACCTCTTCCTGTCATTTGCACCTTTTTGCAGTGAGGAAATGCAGACATAATAATCGGCATCATAACATTTTAAATATGCTCACAGCCCCAGCAAGGGCCACAATGGTACCGGGAGGTGGCCAGGACAGGTCCCAGCAACACGGTGTCACTACACTGTCTCAGCTGTGAGTAGATGCCATATGCATATGTGTTAATACATCTTAACTTTTTATATTATCTTCAGTGTTTTTCTATTGGTAGGCAGTTCTCCTCCCCCCCAATATTTCTAGGCTATATGTTTCTTCTGCGTGTTTTTTCAAATTTTTGAAATTTCTAAAATAAAAATTCATAAATAGTTGGATCCACATATTTCAAACCTGTGTTATCTAAGAGTATATTTATGGTAATTATATTTTAAAACAAAAACAAAATTGCTATGTATAACCTAATTATACTTTTATTAAGAAATGCCATATGCTGATACAATCAGGGGGAAATGTCAATAGAATGCTCACCACACTGCTTCATAAGAAGGCTGAAAGATAATAGACTTTCATGTGTGAATGTCTATAATATTTGAACTTTTGTAAATGAAAATAAATGTTTGTACTTAAATTCAGATTCAAAATTAAAAACTGTGTCTTCTTACATTTTGATAGGCCTGGGATTATGAGGAACAAGTAGTAGGTAGCTAGGTCCCTTCCCTGAACAAGAACTTCAAAACCCAGCAGGTCTCATGCATGATGCACTACAATATCCCAGAACCTCTCTGAGGCCCTGTGGTTGATTCTGGCTACATACAACCTCCTGAAAATGTCATACAAATGTTCAAAAGGGCTTTCCCAGGAGATGAAAGTGACCAACTCCCACAATCTTCCATCCATTGCAGCAATGTTTGGCTCTGTGTTGAAGTTAATTAAGATCATTGCAAAGCAGCTGCCAAGACTTAGGAACTAACTACAGCACCTCAGAAGACAGGCCTCATATTCTCAGGAAAGTTCATTTATATTAAAAGGAAAAAAAACTTAGTTGTGATGGCCTACACCTGTAATTCCAGAACTTGGATGGCTGAGGTAGTAGGCTTATCAGTTTGAAGCTAGCCTGGGCTATACAGAAAGATACCTTCTTGCTGGGCAGTGTTGGAGCACACCTTTAATCCCAGCACTTGGGAGGCAGAGACAGGTGGATTTCTGAGTTTGAGGCCAGCCTGGTCTACAGAGTGAGTTCCAGGACAAAAAACCCTGTCTCAAAAACAAACAAACAAAAAAGATACCTTCTCAAACAACTTCCCCCTCAAACTCAGTGGCTGCTTAAAATTATAAAATAATAGTCTAATAGCATCCCATAGAGACATTTTAAAGATGTGTCATTTGCTGAGCTTGGTACATACTGGCCAGTCTATATTTATTGAGTGCATAAGTTGATTGCTTACATTTGGCTCTGTTTTTCTTTTACCTTAGTTTGCAAAATATAAATTTTGGCAACTATCTCACCAGCTATTTCATATTAAACTCATGAGGAAAAGAAAAGAGCAGACTAGATGTCAAGTAACCCTACTTCTTGTTCTAAATTTGCTACTGAGCAGTTGTGTGAACTTGCCAATTCTCTTTCACATCTTCTTTTCCACCTTTACAACGTAGCAGTGCTAAGAACGCAGGTTTTAATAATGGACATCTAAACCTAAGCTGTAGTATCAGACTCTGCCACCCTACATGAGCAATGATGCTTATGCCCAGGCCTTTTCAGTTTTACATATGAGACATGAGTTTACTAGTCTTTGCTCTCCCACTTATTTATGCTAAATCACCTCCCTGGTTCCAGTTTGAGTGAAATGGTTAGAAAAACAATAACCCAAGCTTTTATAAATAGAAAGTAGATCTTACTTAACTAGATAAATCGCCTTCAAATCTCAAGCACAAATAAGTCTTCAACAGTAGAGTCAAGAGGAAACATTTGGGAAAACTTGTGAGCCCAGTAGTCAGAAATCAAATGTTCCTCTCAGAAAAGTAAACACATTTTTTTCTATAAGGACTAAGATTGCTTCATACCTTCTTCTGGAAAAATATCTTTTTTTTGTTAAGAATTAATATATCAAATAAGTAAAGAGAACACTGAAAGCTATTAGGAAATACTCACTCATGTGCACACACTCAAGTTGGACTCAATTTTCCTAATTTTAGTTTTGAATTGGAAAGTGATCCAAATTGGGAAATTTTTAAGAAGAAATTATATTTCACTACTTCAGTCCATATTACCAAAATACTACTGTGCAATCTTTCAGCAGGATTTCGGCGTGGGTGTGAACTTCTTAATGACCTTAGCAGACTGGTGTCCATTTTCAGTGTAGCCTCACACTGATGAGCTGAATCCTCACCTCCACTAAGGGCAGTGAGCTTTCATGCCTTTTGTGTGTGCAGACAGGATATCACTTATCACTCTGCCATTCGGTCTGCTTTGTAAAATACAACAGTAAAACCTCCAGCAAGGGTATGTATGTTTCTTAATTCAAGCCTGTGATACATTTCCAGACTTCTCTGGCAGAGAATTATCCCAACTTAAAAGAAGATTGCTTGAAGCTGCCATCTTTCGAAATCTTCCTAACCTCTCTCCATTCCACTAATCGCTTCCCCAAAGCCAGAAGACATCAAGAATTATCACTGGATAGGGAAAATGCAAATGCTCGAGGTCTTTCTGAATCGCTAAAGCAGCAGAGTTGTTTGTAATGGGCCAAGTGATCAGACAAAGTAGTCAATCTGCTTCTGTTCTAGCAATGGGACATCTCCCACTCTGTTTCATGCTGTTTTTTAAAATTATTATTCTTTGCCAATTTCATTTATGTATATAATATATGTTCCTCATTTCATCCTCCCCCCAATACCCTTATGCCCTCACTCTCTCTGAACCTCTCTAACCTATAGTCTCCCCTACTCTCCTGCACATTTTTAGAGTTTGGTTCTTCTTTCTGTGACCCACTGAGTCTAATTAGGGCTTCTATATGAGTACAGGTATGGGTTGTTTACTAGACCTTAGTACAGTTCTCAGTAGCCACACCAGAGAAGAACATCACCCTCACTCACCTCTTAATACATCTGAAAAACCGAATCAAAACAATGGGAGCTAAGTAAAATGATAAATAGCAAACAATTTTGAAAATACCAAGACAGGAGGCAAGAAATAACTCTGAAAAAGAAGACATGCTTTTTCCCCCACACTGATAACGAAAATCTGCTGTTCTGTGACAGTGGAAAATCAGGGAGGAGCGTCACAAGTCACACCAAAGATGGAAAGGCTAGGGAGATTTAAAAGGTAGGGAGGTGAGAGAATCAAAGCATTCAAACTGAGGATGGAGGAGGCATAAAATAGTGACAAAATGGCCCAAAATAAAGCCTCCTGTGTGATTCAGCAGGAGGTGTGGCAAGGAGATGGTCCAGATAGAAACACAAAGGGAGGTGCTCCTTAGACTGGGGAGGGAATAGAAGATGAAGTGGGTTTATTTTTTTTTAACTTTACATCCAATAATGAAGGGCAAGTTGAGGGAGTGAGGAGCTTGTGGAGGAAGCTACTTGTGCTTAACAGCGACTCAGAGCTTTGAGAGAACTGCTCTTCAGAGAAGACAGACTGTCTGTATGCATGCATAACCATACAGTAAGATACGGTAATCAGAGCTCTGTGTATCTGCCTAATGGTGAGCTATTTTTAATGATGGGGAGATACAAAAATAGAGATCCTGGATTCAAATTCTCATTTTCATGATCAAAAAATAGCATGGGTGTGGATGTTTGTGTCTGAACTGGAATAAAACAGACCATTATAAGCAATCAACTCTGTAATTTTGTTTCAAATTCTAATATTTCTACCCAGAGAAAATTCATTGGTGCCTCAGTACATGGTGTAGTTTTTCCTTCAACACCAAGACAGATCAAGGAGATCAAGTGTAGGCAAAGCTGAGAGGTGGATTTATACAATAAGGAATGGTATTGACCTTTGGGGGTGCTTCTGAGGCTGCCTCTTACCGATCAGAGCTAGAAATCTGAAGCACCCATTCACGTAGCTGGAGCACATTTTTTAAAAATTAAAATCGTGACATTTCACACAGAAGCATCTTTCTTCTGTGTTTGAATTTGAAGAAGAGATTCCAAAAGAAGAAACTGACAGGAACAAACAACACTTTATAATCACTCCATAATACTAAGTAAGATCCCCTGGTAGCACCATGCACAAGAAACTAGAAGCCTACTTTCTCTAAGAATGGCTTTTAAAGTACGGTAAGTTATAGAAATTACTTATTAATGTAATCCTGATACTCAGTAAATGGGTACTCACTTATCAAGCAGTATGTAAAGGGAAATGACATCAAGCAATATCACACTGGTACAAGACACTAACAAAATCTCTATTCATCTGGGAGCGAGCACATCTCACCTTCCACAGGTTTATGGGTTTTTTTTTTACAAGTACATATTATATAATCTGATATTTTATTCTTAATTTATAAAGACTGAGTTTTAAAGCAATTCGACAAATTGTGATTTCTCTCTAAACACTCTATGGCAACTTGCAGATGGCGGGAGACAGAAGTCAGTGCAGACTCCCAGCAGGCACACTTAACGTGGCATATGCTGCCATCCTAAATGCTGAAGTATGCACCCCACCACAGCTGCTGGCCATAGCCCGCTGCTTCTGCCTGAATGCGGGGCTCCTGACCATTCCCTCACACACGATTCTCTTACTCCCCTGCTGAACTGTTCATTTATCACACTAAGGAGGCATGGAGTACCTGCACTGGGCCGGTGAACACTGAGCTTAAATCAGCTTGCCATTAACTTGCTGTGTGGCTTCTGAGTAGGTCATACTTGAAGCTCAGTTGCCCTTGCTGAAAAGTAACAACTGGTTTAGAAATGACTTACAGCTGCTTTGTAGTCTAACCTTTTCTACTGTCTTAGATAGAAAGCAATGAACTAGGATAGGATTTCTGCTCTGCTCCAGACTTTGGAAACTGAAGGGCCATAAACGTCATTGCCAGAGCCCAGTCAGCACACGTGGGATGTTGACATCAACCCTTTGCAAGAGTGGCCCCACAAGAGCTATAGGGCTTCGGTGTCTATTGTGTCCTTGATGGTAAGTGGCACACACACACACACCTAAGCATCCAGATAGTATTCTTGGGAGAACTGAGAAGACAGATTCTCAGGACATCTTCAAATTTATGGTTGAGATAAGGAACTGTAGATGAGAAAATGTATGTTCCCTCCAACAGAATTATCATAGAATAATCATAGAATAATATGCAGAAGAACCTCCACAGATCATTTTATCCCAAAGGTTCTTAAAAGTGTGATTCTCAGAGCAGCAGTACCACCGCCACCTAGAACAGTTGTTCGCCACCTGTGTGGTGTGGCCCCTTTGGGGTTGGAGTGACTCTTTCATAAGGTGGCTTAGGACCATCTTAAGACCTAGTAATTTCTCAAGGGCAGTCCCACCGAGCCCAGTCCACTGGAGCAGACCCTCCAGAAAGAATCTCAGAAATGTATAGGGTCAATAAACATAGTGGGTGGTCCTGAGAAACACTGAGGTTAGATGGCCATCCTTCTAATTCGCATTCAGATAAAAGAATACAGAAGAACAGGATGAGTCAGTTGCCTGGGATCATTCTCCTGGTGTGTAGTGGAGTCACGTTTAGTATTTCTATGTTACAGACTGAATTCTCTAACTCCCCATCACCACTAAAATTGATAAAATGTTAAATGACAACATAATTAATTTGGAGACAGGGCCTTTAAAAATATAATAAGGTTAAACGTAGTCCTAGGGTATAGTTCTAATCAAGAAAAAGAGAGAGAGAGACACCAAGAGGTAGGGTGCATAGGAGAAAGGCTGCATGAAGTCACACAAATGCAGGGAGACATTCTGTTTCAAAATGTGCTACAAATTCTCTCCTCAGATCCTGGCTGCCACTGTCTCTGAAGACACTGTGATCTGGAACCTGGACTTCACTTGAGGTCTTTCTTATACTTGGTCCCCTGTCACTGCCTCTGCTCTTTCAATGTCCCTCTGAAATAGAGGCAGAAAGTTTCCCTCTAAAATATAAATGAGACAAACTAATTAATTTCATTGCTCTCTGTTGCCGGAAATATTAAACAAGCTATGTCCCACACTATGTCCAGCTACTCTCTGCCTGGACAATCTTGACACAGCCTCTAGGCCAGCCACAAGTAGGTATTCCCAGTTCCAATTAGCCTGACTCAGAGCCACCTTATCTTCTCAGCCATCTCCTCCCTGTAGCTAGTTGTCACAAATCCCTTTAACCCACTACATCAAAATTCTTGAAGCTCATAATTAAACAGTCAAATTTATATATCAATAAATTCTCAATTCACAAGATGCCCACACAATAACTTCCAAGCCAATTGATAATGATATATACTGCCCAACTAGATAAGATAGAGTTGCCTGTGGCTATTTAAAACCACTTCGAATCTGGATCTTCCTGTTCTTCCTCCATCTTCCTCCCTTCCTCCCTCCTCTCTCTGTCTCTGTCTCTCAAACTCCTAGCTCTGCCTCCCTGTCCAATCACAGGCTTCCTGTTGCACTAACATTTAAATTAATTGGAGGAAACAACTCTGCATTTAGAACATGCCTGAATGTATGTACTTAATGCTCTGCCTAGACTGAGGAACAAGGGGCCAGAGAATATGAATATATCCAGTTTTATCATCTTCCTAAATACTGTGATTTTTATCCACATTGTCCATCATAATTAAGATTCATGATGTATTCACTTCTCAGCTAAAATTTATGATTTTTGCTTAAATGTTTAGAAGTGAACCTGAGCTCTAACTTTCCTTTCTTAAATAAATTTTGATTAGTTTTCATTTTGATGCCCTATTGGCTTGGGAATGTTTCTTATTTTTATGTTCCATTAAAAAGCTGTGTGTGGAGCTTTGTTTTGTTTTATTTTGTTTCAAGACTGAAATTATCAATCACTTGATTTGTTGTTGGTGGTGAAGAATTTGTTCATAAGGTCACCTAATTTTTCTGGGTATTTTTGCTGTTGCTATTGTTTTGAGGGAAACTTTTTCCTCAAGAAAATTACAATATACTTTTAAATTTTATTTAATAATTTTATTTAATAATTTACATAAGCCTTCTAATTTTGTTTTTAAGAGTGATAATTTATATTTTTATAGAAATTTGACCTAACAGCTTAGTTCTCAAAATTATTGGCATAATATATTCATATTTGTTTGCCTTTTAAATTTCTGCTATATCAAGTGTCCATGTTTAATTCCCCATATCATTTACTCATACCTCTTGCTCTTTTTGAATCCATTTTTAGAGTTCTAGAGGCTTTCTTCTTTTGGATTGCAACACAGGCCCTATGGGTATTCTTATGTTTCATTGAACTCTACTGCAAGTGCTTACTCTGATTCTCTTCCTCCTTCCCCACTCTCTCCCAAATGTGTGTGTGTGTATGTGTGTATGTGTGTGTGTGTGGTGTGTGTGTATATGTAGTGTGTGTGTGTGTGGTGTGTGTGTGTATGTGTGTATGTAGTGTGTGTGTATGTGGTGTGTGTGTGTATGTGGTATGTGTGTGTGCGTGTGGTGTGTGTGTGTATGTGTGGTGTGTGTGTATGTATGTGGTGTGTGTGTGTATGTGTGTGTGTATGTACATGTGTGTGTATATAGTATGTGTGTGTATGTGTGTATGTGGTGTGTGTGTATATATGTGTGTGTGTATGTGGTGTGTGTGTGTATGTGGTGTGTGTGTGTATGTATGTGTATGTGATGTGTATGTGGTGTGTATGTGGTATGTGTGTGTGTGTGGTGTGTGTATGTGGTGTGTGTATGTATGTGTATGTGGTGTGTATATTGTGTGTATGTGGTATGTGTGTGTATGTGGTGTGTATTGTGTATGTGGTATGTGTGTGTGTATGTATGTGTATGTGGTGTGTATATGATGTGTATGTGGTGTGTGTGTGTGTGTGTGTGTATGTGGTGTGTGTGTGTATGTGTCTACAACAAACCCTCAGATACACATCTGAAATGAATCACCTTTTGCTTTCAGATGTGAACAAAAGCTCACAATGCTCACTGAGCCTGCCTGTTAGAACATTCTCTCTGCCCTTGGCAGTTCAAAGTACAGTAATGGACTTAGTATTTGGAAATTCTCAAAGAAAGGTATCTGACACTTCATCTTCACCTAAACTTATGGATTTAGAGGCTCAGGCAAAACTATCTTTAAATTAAACAATTTTAGCTTTGTTTATAGAAATTTTTTATGTATTGATGTTCTTATCTGTTTCCTTTGTGTTCTTTTATTTATATAGATTCTAGATTCCTTTTGTTACTGTTTTTGGACTTGGAGTTTTGTGATGGTTTGTATATGCTCAGCCCAGGGAGTGGCACTATATTAGAAGGTGTAGCCCTATTGGAGTAGGTGTGGCCTTGTTGGAGTAAGTGTGTCACTGTGGGTGTGGGCTTTAAGACCCTCATCCTAGCTGCCTGGAAGCCAGTATTCTGCTAGCAGCCTTCAGATGAAGATGTACATCTCTCAGCTCCTCTTGAACCATGCCTGCCTGGATGCTGCCATGTTCCCACCATGATGACAATGGACTGAACCTCTGAACCTGCAAGCCAACCCCAATTAAATGTTGTCCTTATAAGAGTTGCCTTGGTCATGGTGTTTATTCACAGCAGTAAAACCCTTACTAAGACAGGTTGAATTTTGTCTTTTTGTTTGGTTGGTTTTGTTGGGGGCAAGTACTCACATTTCATGAGTGTAAATGTTCTTTTATTCACCTGATGTAACTGTCATCTCCAAAGCTTACTGCTTCAGTCTGCTAACCTGAGCTTAGTCCTAGAAGCTTCTAGTCTCTATACAATCTAATCTAGGCCTAGAATGTTTTCAGCCTCGAAGACTCACTGCTGAATAAGTTCACCCTTTTTAGCTCTTCCTGAACTCTGGATGGCTGGTCTACTCAGCTGTGCTGGCTCAGAACTCCTCTCTACACTAACTGATTCAATCTGGCTTCTCTTCACCTCTCCTGAATTGTTCTGCTTGGCCTCATACTAACTTTGGCAATATGTTCTAATCTTCTGGCTCCTTCTATCTTCATCTGTATCTAGTCTCTCTCTCTCTCTCTCTCTCTCTCTCTCTCTCTCTCT
>NW_022196897.1:98336425-98355651 GCF_008632895.1 Mastomys coucha
TCTCTCCTCTCTCTCTCCTCTCTCTCTCTCTCTCTCTCTCTCTCTCTCTCTCTCTGTCTCCCTCTCCCTCTCTCCAACCTGTCTCTTTTTAAGTGTCCCATTAAAACTGTCCTTTTTTTCCTTAAAACTTGTTTCTTTTTTCTCTGTGTGCTGCTCTCTCTTAAGTAGCCTCTTTTTCCTCTCTCTTCTCATGATAGTTGGGCATATCCTATTTCTTCAAATCTTTCTCTGATTCATCACTTTGTCTGCCAGTCAATTAGATGTCACTTTCAAACATGGATGCTTCCTTCTACAAACTACCTTTACCTTCATTGCTTGGGGTTAAAGATGTGCGATAAATGCATGGCTGTATTCCAGGCAGAGGGATTGAAGATGTGGGCTAAAGTCTGAGCCATGCAGCAACTAGAAATACTTTTTGTTTTTATCAGTGATCAGCACGATTTCAGGGTTCACAGTGTGACCAAATATCCTGCAACACATGAGTAGTATATTTGTTCCAACTTCTCTCATTTGTATCATAATGCCAATCTTTAGGGCAGTGGTCGGCAAAGGAAGCCAGAGACTAAATTGGTTAACTGACTCTTTTTTGTCAACAAAACATTATGGGAACACAGTTGCACACATTCACATTTCAAAGCTTACAGTTGGAACAGAGTTGTGATAGTAATGTTGTTTGCTTACTCTCCTTTTAAAGCTTGCCAGCCCCTATAGCAGGAACTGTTTTGGTCCTGTGTCATCCAGTACATGGTGATTATATCTTTCATACCTTCCTGGTGAACTCAGCCACTTGGGTGAATAAGCAGTATTCCCATTCAGCATGCTTTAAAGTTTTATCTCATTTGTTTACAAATCCACTCTGAGAATCTTGGCTTTAACTGAGAGATAAGTCCATTAAGCTTGCTATTAGTAGTCTGGGTGTTTTACAGTTTGGCTTCCCTCTTCTTTTTTGTATAATGATGCCGGGCTTTTTTCTCCTTTATTTGCTTTGAAGCTCTACAGCCTTTCTTCCTGCTCTCCCTCTCCTTGCCTCCCCTCTTCCCTCTCCCTCTCATCTTTCTTTCTGGAATACTTCAGACGTTTAAATTTGCATGTTTAAACTCTCAGTGTAACACCTTTGCCTTCCTTCAATACTAAACAGGCTTGTGAATCCTTTTTTCTTCAAATGCTTCCGCCCCTACTTTTTATATGTGGCTATTATCTACAACTTTGTACATTAATGTTTGTGTCTACAATCTATACTTCTTTATGTTGTCTCATATACTCTTAACTTACCATCGTGTTATAATTTAATTTACTAGCTCTTATTTCTTTTTGTTTATTTGTAGATTCTTGGTTTTATTTATTAATTTGATTTTTTGATACAGGCTCTCACTGTGTAACTATGTATGTCTGGCCTGAAACTTGCTATATAGACCAGGCTGGCTTCAAACTCACACATTGATCCCCTATTGATCAAACTCACCTATTGATCCCCTGTGCTAGAATCAACAGGGTGTGCCACCATATACAGCCCTGTTTTATTCTTTTCAACTCTTTCTTTCTGGAATAACTTTTGTTCCTTCTGAAAGATATTCTGTCGTTGAGAACTATTTCTTGCAACTTTCTTGACGTTTATTTTACTTTTTTTTTAATCTGAAAATTTCCTTGTTGAGGCTTATTCATTGAAAACCAGTTTCACGATTTTCTCTTGTGCATTTTGTGTTCTTTCTTTTTCTTCACACACACACACACACACACACACACACACACACATGTATATACAGCAAATGACTCTGGGCTTTGTCATTTCCAAATGAAACACGGAGCCTAAGAATCTATATCTAGTTAAACAACTAATTTGCTGCCCAAAATTACTTAATTAAAGGAAACTATGCTTCACTACATCTCCCTAAAAGGCAGAATTAGCTGGTGATCTACCTTGTAGGAACATCAGCAAATTAAGAAGCTATAAGACAATAGGTAAAAGCACAGGCTATTTTGCTTTCTTGACTGTGTGAGTACATTCTAAAGTGCTGAGGCATCAAGAATATTTTTAAAATTGGTATATGAAAGAGAATTGGTCAGTTTCAAAGACTACTCTCCTCAAAGCTCCAGAGCATATTAGTCTAGAAAGACTAATTAACTCTAATTATTGAAAAAATACACAAGAGGACAGAGAAGCTTCATTCTGAAAGCTAGCCTTTAAATAGATTCTCTCAATAGATACACTCATAAAATCACATGAAAAACAAAAAACAAAAAAGCGGGACAGTCATTTGAGGACCACACTCCCTAGAAACAAAGCCCACGTCACTACAATAGAAGAACATTCACTGTGCAATGAAATTAACCATTGGCCAAATTTGCAGGACTAATGCCAGAGCAAGACTACACTCTACAAGCATAGTCGGTGTTTTTAAATAGAATGTCCTGTGAAAAATAATATTTCAGTGTCTTTAAATTTGAAATGTGATTCTGTACAACTATACCCACAACACTGATGAAAAGGTCTGAGAACATTAGGAGTAGGGTGGTCCCAAGTAGTTAATCTTAGTGTTGCTACAATCTGCATTGTTCATGGAATGCTCTGCTCTGCCTATACATCTAGTTAAATCGTGGTCATGTGACTAAAAGCATTGGAGACTGATTTTTAAGATGAAGCTCTCTTAGAACATAGTATCTGCTAAGTCTCCATTGTCCTGTCCAAATCCATTCTTAAAAATACTGACAAAACCCAAACAGCATCGCTATGAACACGCTGCATGAGTAACCTTTCTAGGAGACAAAGAGCACACAGCACAGGGAATATTCTGCTGGTGGAGCCCGTGGTCTGCAGAGACTACTCAGTATTGTAGAAGAAAGTTTACCAACAGTGGACCAAAAACTTTACAATACAATCAAGTACAAGATTATTTAGATTAGAAAACAATAATTAACAATCTTTTCCAGTCATAATCTTTAGTACATTTTGAGACAATTTTAAAACAAATTTAATGCGATTCGAATTTCTAATTCAGTTTGCCTAGTATAAGATCTGAGAAGTGGTAGAAAGATTCAGCCAGGACAGTAGGTTTATAATGTGTTTTTGAGAAAGTGGTTGTACCACACTATGCTTGACTATTGTAAAGAGCCAATGTGTCCCATTGACATCTGTCCATATAGCAGGAGCACAGTGGCAATACATGTCTAACATATGAGCTTAAGATATGTAGCTGATACTCAACTTTCATAGTCAAGAGTTTTCAGCACTTAGTAGGTATATAGCTCTTCAGTGCTAACTGGTTTCTACTTTTACATGTGCTCTAAGTACATACTTACTTCCTGTCACCTTGAACCTTGTGGTGTATTGTCAACTTGACAGGCTCTCGAATCACCTTGAAGAAAAATACCTGGGCTGGGTGGTCTAGTTATGTGTCACTAGTTATTAGCTACCTGGTGTGAAAAGACTCCTGCTAAATGTCAGTGGGCATGTATCTCAGAGTGCAAAACATAGGGAGAAAGTAGCTAGAAATCAGCATGCATTCCACTCTGTCCCGTGACTGTGGTGGCACTGTAGCCCTGCTACCTCAAGCTCCTGCCACCATGATTTCTCCACCACTGTGGACTGTATCCTTGAACTGTGAATCAAGTTCCTTAAGCTGCTTTTGGTCAGGGATTTTATCATAGCAAGGAGAAAAGGCGCTAAACCACAGGGGTAATCACCACCTAGTTTATGCAAACCCCATGCCATGAAGAAAATGTTAGATGCAACTGAGACTTCCTTTATTTTCATCCACAAAGCCAGGCATGATCACTAAAGACTCAACTTCAGTTTTCATATAATTTCACCTTAAAGAACCACCTAGATTCTTAAAGCATCAGATATATGAGTATGAGTTGGTGGAATCAATACAACAAGCAATCTTATGTAATCTCCATCTATACAATTTGCTTTATTAAAACTATGCAATATACATTATCATAAGCATGTTTAGAGCTTCAGGACAGAACTGTATTTATGCTAGCTGGTTCTTCATTGTTTAAAGAAATGAGATCAGATGATCTTGATCTGTTTCCAAAACAGTTTTCTAGCCTATCTACTCCCTCACTATAGTCTCCATGTGCCCCTATACTCTTGTCTTCATAGTTCCTCACCATATACTTTCTGTTCTCTAAGGCTTCTTTTATAGTGATTCTTCTATCTTAAATGTCTTTTCTACCCCATTTGCTATCTACCAAGATCTTATAGAATCCACAAAGATCTCACATTCCAGGCATTTCAAAGCTTCCCTGATTCATTCATCAAAATTACCTATCCCTTTTAGGGTATGTAACATGTTTATTTAATACATTTTGAGTTAACTGTTTAGCTACATAGCTCTTTTACTACTTTAAAGTCTTTGAGAATAAAGTTATGTACTTTGTTCACTTTTAATTTCTCTAGTCCATAACATATGCCTTTCATACAAGTATTTAAAAACTACTGATTAGAAATATCAGTGGATGCCAAACACACCGATTATGTCTGAAGTTTTATCAAGCTTTAAACGCCTTCATGAATGGCACATGAGGTAAATGTGCTTGCTTGCCAAGCCTGACAACCGTCGTTCGCTCTCGGGTGAACCCACATGGTAGAAGAAAAGAACTCACTGTGGCAACCTATCCTCTTACTTCCCTCACAATAAATAAATAAATGTATTTTTTTTCCAAAAGAAAACTATTAGCTTTGATCTCCCTCAGTAGGCACTGGGGAAAAAAAAACACCTCCACAGCCTCAGGGGGATACTATATACCTAACCTCTGGGTTAGAAAAGGATTATCATTAAATCCTCTATTACACTGAAACCCCTAGAAAAATCTGTCTTTAATTTCTATTAATATAGTTTGCACTAGATCCAGGAGCCTCTTCAGCTAGGTGAATTATTTGTCATCTTACATGTATCTAGAGGCTTCGCTGAGACGGGAACATGAGTGACATTCTCTTGGCATAGCCTAGGGATCAACTGAAATATCACATACCAGAGAGCTGAGAGTCAGGCACAGACTAAAGCATGAGCTGGAGCATAGAGTCAGAAAATCAAACCCAAACACCCGCATATCCACAGGTTTCCCGTGGCTGCGGCTTCCAGGGTACAGGTGGGAGAGCTATTTAGATTCTCTCCTCAATTAATTAGGCTAGAAATTGCAGTAAATAAAGAGTTTAAGTATTTTTGTACCCCGCAAACAGTTCTCATATCACTGAAAAGCAGCTGCTTCAGAATCACAGATGGCCTCCCAGAAGCAGGGGCTGAACATGCATACTGGGACTTGGCAAGGGAGTTCCTCGCCACCAAAAAGTAGGTAGGACATACCACAGAAATGTGTATTACATCTCAATACACAGTAATTGTTTGTAGCTGTTTACTCTTAATTGGAACACTCCATCCTAGAGGGAGGGATTGTTAAGACTCAGAAAGTAAACAAAACTTTGAAGGCTTGGGGTATAAGCGACTTGGAAGTCTCTAGAAAGTCCTGAAACTCACAAGATTCACAAAACCCTCCCACCCCCAACCCATCGCCACCTGCTGGGAGATTATGTAAGCAGTTATGACTCTTGGGGAAAAAAAGAGACTTTCCCACCAGCCAAGATGCTTACAAGTTGTATAGGATGTTCCAGGCACACAACTGATGGGAGTCCTCACCAGTGCTGGAGTGGGCTTCTTGATGAAGGGAGCAGCCCTCGAGCCAGTCATGGGCCCACAAGTAACTCCTCACCTATGCTCTGCAATTAAGCCCAACAAACTTGCTGGGTTTTCCAGTTTGATTTGTGTGAATTGTTACTCTGGCCTTTTGTTGATGACCTACCTATCTGGGGTGAATAGATATTTGTTCATGTTTCCCCAGGAAGTCATAAATCAGTAACATAGGAGGAAACATGTTCATAAATTGACACCTGTGCTGTGCTTATTGTGTTTCTATAAGCATTAGATCTTCTTAGTATCCCTTCTTCCAGAAGATGAAAAAACTGTCAAAATGTCATAATTAGCAAACTGACAGATCCAGAATACATACACATGTCCTCACCACCTTAAACACTTAACTACTATTTTTAGAGACCATAGATGGTAGAGGCATAGACGCTGATCATAAAGCCATTGGAGAACCATCAACTATAGTGACCAATAACAGAAGAGAACTAAGATGTTCAATGAAAGAAACAAATGTCCTGACTAGGCAACACCTACTAGTTACAGTCAATTATAGGAGGTGCATGAGATCACGTCTAATGATGAATCAGTATGATAATACTTACATACAAAAATAAATGTATACAAAACATAAATTCATTTATTTTGTATTATTATATAATATGTATGTATCATATACAAAATACATTTGACTGAAAATGTATTTATTTAGGCTACTAAGCTCAATTCATATATAATCAGATCTCATTGTTGCCCAAACTCTAATGAACATGTTCTAGCCTATTTTATGATACTACAATAGGCCTCTACTATCACAGGCTTTCTAAACCATGAACAACAGAAAATTTTGGCTCACAATCTGGAGGTTAGAAGTGCAAGAGCACTGGTGTTAGCATCTGGCCTTTGTAGTTCCTTAAACTTTTGAAATGGGAAAATTAGCGCAGACATGTAGGGAGCAGGTGAGTTCAGATCTCTGTTCCTTGTTACCATGCAGGGGACTCGACTCTCATGACCTCATATAATCCCCAAGTACTGCCCAAGGGTCTTCAACTATCATCAACACATGAATTCTGAATTAAGGATTCAAAACATGAACTTTGGGCAGGACACATAACACGTAGCAACGCTTATATGTTTGTTATCTTTGGAACATTAGTAATTTATAAAGCATGTGGCTGAAAACATCTTCAAATATCATCAGACAGTGAGAAGGGAGACAAACTAACACAATGGGGCCTTGTTTAACAGAATCTTGGAATGTCTTCATTTCATTTTGACTCCTCTCTGTAGGTGTAATGCTTAATCTCAATTGTCAATGTGATCGAATCTAGAATGACCAGGGAGATGGGCTGCTGGGTAAGCCTGTGGAGGATAATCTTGATTAGATTAACTGATGTAAGAAGATGTGCCCACTGTGGATGGCACCACTCTCTAGGCTGGGATTCTAGGCTGTATAAAAAAGAAGAGTGAGCCTGCACATGACTCTGCTTCTTGACTCTGGCTACAATGCAAGCTCCCTTAAGTCCCTGCTAGTATCGTGTCCCACCATGATAAACTGAAACCTTGAACTGTAAATCAGAACAAATCCTTTCTCCCTGCAGTTACTTTTGTCAAAAGATGTTATCACAGGGACAGCAAAAGTAACTAGTAGGTAGAAGAGTTATCATTTTCAAAACTGTGGATTGGGAGACTGGGGTTGAAGCTAGAATAGATAAAATAGTTCATCAACGTACGTTTTCTTTTGCACTTGTTTCGGACATGATGGTAATCATGTTTGCCTTACACATTTTCCACTCACATTGTAAAATACTAAGATTAAATACTCTCCCCACAAAAGAAACATCCTTTCATTAAGGAAATCAAAAGCCAAACTATTATATTTTAATTTTTTAAATTATGTTTTCCATGTACTTGTCTGATTCAGTTTATAGTTACTGGAAACAGAATTATGAGTGAAGTGAGAAGCCAATGAGGGTTTTTTTTTTTCAATAAAATATCAAGTTTATTAAAAATATACTGTCATACATAAAACCCAAATTTCCAAATATATGTACTTTTAAGTTGTACAAATTCACCCTCCTGGTAAAAATATAAAACAGTATATCAGAACACAAAAAACAGTTGTATACTCAAAATCGTCAAGCCTACAAGGTAATACTGGGCACATGCTTTCTTAGATTGAAGTAGAAGTTTCAGTTAATTACATCAATCAGTCTACACAATCAAAAACAAAAACAAAAGCGTACTACCATTCTACCCCTGCCCAGACCTCCCTCCACACTTGTCATTCTCTAAACATTGGATTATTTTAAGAAAGTAAATATCTGCACATTTCAGTAGCCAATGCCATCTAATTTAGTTATATGGAAAGCAGAGAGGTTAAGGAGAAATTTCTTAAAATAAGATAGAAAGGAGAATAATAAATCCGAAGTTTGAACCACTACCCTCAGCACAAGCCTGTAGGAAAGACGCTATTCGTTACAGCATAGAAGAAGAGTCAAGCTTGGCTCTAGTTTCCTTCATTGGGTTGTTAGATAAGAGGGGATCAGAACTGAAGTAATGAATAGCCAGGTCTTTGCGATGACTTCATGTTGTTGGTCACTGTGGGATATAAAACCATGCCAGGAAGTTCGGTAAGGTAGAGAAGGTCAAGACCTGGAGGCTTAGTGGACACACACCTGAGTCTTAGGTGACTCCCAGCTCCTTCAGACTCGTGACATGAAACACATGCCCTGCTTCTCACACAAAAGAAACGTGACCCGTGGTCACAGAGACTCAACACAGAGTTCTCCATGCTAATGAGGTACCTAGAGGCCTGGAAGGCTTAGTCCATAAGCTTCCCTTCCCAGGCATTCCTCCCTGCAAAAGGTATTTAATCTCAGGCCCACCCTGAGAAAGGGGCTATGGTTTTGTGCATCCATTTTCCACTATGACAATAAGCTGTTTAGAACCATGGACTGTCTCTTTTCATCAAGATCCACTGTGGGAAGCCAGAAAGAAAGCCTTTGCCTACAGAGCCACAGTTTAATCTCCAGTAGAAGGCCTTTCTGCACTCCCAGCCACAACTTGACAGCAAGCCTGTTGCTGTCAAGACAAGGACTATCCCTACTTGGACTAGCCAGAGCCCCCCTTTCCATCCCCCCAGGCCCTAGGTTAGATGCAGCCTAAGGGCCCCCCTACTCTGTTCTCTGCTCTTCTGTGACTCCCAGTGGTGCTTGGATGTCCAAGAGTCTGAAGAACCCAATGGCCCCAGCACAGGTCACGTCTCTTTTATGTGAGAAGCATGGCACATGTTCCAAGTCAGGAAGCTGGGAGTCAACTAAGCCTCAGATGTGTGCCCACCGAGTCTTGACCTGCTCTACCTTACCAAACTTCCTGGCATGGTCTTACATCCCACAGGTAACAAGATGAATTCCCAGAGAGACAATATTCTGCATTAAAGTCTGAGCTGAACAAAAGATGAGGTATCTCCTCCATCAAGACAATGAGGCTTCCATGGGTGAGATTGCTTCAAAATATGTTGCCTATCCTTTGACATGAATAAAAATTGCCAGTGGGAGGAATCACTGGCTTCTGGATCAAGAAGCTTTGCAAAGTAGACCCTCAAGGACTAACCAGACAAGCTATACTCCTGAGGGCTCAACTACTGTATCTCATTTCCATTTTTCAGGCCTGCTTGTATTTATAGTTAAAAGAAGGTTGGGAATCAAGACCATGAAATAACCATAGGGGATTGTCTCTGTACTTTCCAGCTATAAAATGAATATGTAGTGACATTTGAATAGGTAATGTGACCAATGTCAATGTTTGCACTGTTTGTTGAGACAATATTAATAGCTAATATTTACAGAGGACTTACTATCTGTCGGGTGATGCGCTAAGCACCTTACATGGATTAGCTCATTTAATCCTCACAACAACCCTTTGTGACAGGCACTGTTCGCACCCTCATTTAACACACGAGGAGACAGGTATAAAATTAAGTGCCCCAAGGTCATACACATTAACCAGAATTCACCATGTTAACATGCAAAAGGTTACACCCAAAATAACAGTTTATCCTTGATAATTCAAGACACAGCTGAGAATCCTCCTAACATGATGCTCTCAGCCATTCACCATTACAAGATCTTCCTCATCTATGTGGCTCCAAGGACTTATTCAGAAGCGGGGGAAGTAGTTGCTCAATAAACATTGACTAGATAGCTTGCTTACTTAAAATTTTATTACATCTATCTCTAGAACAATTTTAAGGGGTTTTTCAAAGGCTAGGAAACTCTGCCTTCATTTTGATGATAACATCTATCACTTCTTAAACCCATTAATCTGTCTGCCTGCCAACTCTCTCTCTTATACTGTGATAAATGATACATCATCTTTTATGTTAACATTTTACCCAAGGACCTTGATATGTGTTGTGAGCCCAATCCTATTCATATAAAAATATTCATGTGTCCTGAAGCATGTGTTCATTCTAACGGACTCCGAGGCTTCATCCACAGCTGCAAACCGGCAGGCTGCTCTGAAGCCTGCTGCAGATGTGTTTTGCTTGACTGGTAGTGTTAAGAATTTTGTTTGTTTGTTGGAATGTGTGCAGCAGGCCAGCCTTTCTTTGCAAATAAAGCTGATCTACACATTTAGGTATTTGCTTGATTCCCCCAGAATGGTTAAACTTGTGCTTCCTTTAATCTATAGTGTAAAGGAACAGATTAGGCTAAACTAAAATTCTTGTGTTTCTGGACTTCACAATGTATATAGTAACGCTTTACAAAGGTAAATGTCTTCCAGGCAACCAAATAACTGTTATTTTTAAGCCCCCCCCCCTTCTCTCTCTCCCTCCCTCCCTCCCTCCTCTTCCCTCCTCCTCCCCTTTCTCTGCATGTGTGTGTTTGTGTATGTGTATCTGGTTGGTGGGGCAGCATGGCGGGGTGGGGTGGGGTGGGGAGGGAGAACCTCTGGAGAAGACAGATTCTCTGAAGCAACTCAGAAATGTGATAATTTCTAGCATGCCTTTATAATGGGTAAACTAAAATCCTCAGAGAGGACAGACAAGGATGCCCTTCAGGTATCCAGCAAATGAAACACTTTAGAACAGTTGTTCTCAGCCTTCCTAATGCTGTGACCCTTTACTACAATTCCTCACGTTGTGGTGACACCTCGCTGTAAAATTATTTTCATTGCTACTTTATAACTGTAATTTTGTTACTTTTATGAATCATAATGTAAATAATTTTAGAGACAGAGGTTTGACAAAAGGGTCACGGCCCACAGGTTGAAAACCACCACTGTAAAATATAGCCTGCACTCTGGCTCGAACGTTACTCATTTGACCCATGTTTTCTCTCTTGTGTTTTTCATCCTTCATCTCTTGCAAAGAAATGATTTCTTCAAAACCTTAATGCTGTTTATTCTTAGGGTGTTACCCAGCCTAGACAGAAGCGGATGACCTGAAGAAGAACCACAAACATGTTCTGAGTGCCTGCAACAGAGACTCAAACTTTTCTAGGTCTTATTTCCATCTGATCTCTTCCAGTCTGCTTCTGGGTCAATGTGGTAATGTGCCATCCAGGTCACTCTTACTGTCCTACTGTCACATCCAGCCTGGATCTGGTCTATACCACACTGCGGGAATTCAGATCAATAGACCTTATGATATGGACATGTGTGTGGCATTGAGAATTTCCATTGCTTCCTGTGGTCCCACTGATGAGCTCTCTTACTTAGGCTCATTAGAGAACTCTACTGTGAAATTGTTAAGGGAAGTATTGCCAGGCCTCCTAACTGGCGGGGTGACATTGTCCCACCTTCCAGGAAGTTTTGGGAGTTTTTTTCCCTGTCTCCCCTCAGCACTCTCCTGTTTTCTATAATACTGTTCTGGGTTGGTTTGGGGGAGTCTGGAGCATTTGCTTAGGATTACAATGAGTTAGACATCAATGAATACAGTGATGAATGAATACAGTGACTGACAATGGAATTTATTCCTCCACCGCTCCTCTACCTCAGGGAAGATGCATACTTACTTCTCACTTTGATGTAGAGCCATGTGATCTTAGGAAAAGCTGAGATTTCCTTTCTCAATGTTGTCTTTAATCCAGAGTCATTTTTGATAATGTATATACTAGCTTCAATCCTGACTCTAAAGGCTGTTCTTCCTAATGCCTGAGTTAGGCTGGACAGTTCTGACCCTGTTCATGTCAGCTTCCTTTACTCTGCTCAAAAGCTGAAATAGACATGGAGACCCTCTACTCATCCAAACACACACAGCCCAGATCCCTGTACCTTGACTCTTCTGATCCTACTCAGGGTTCCCCAAGATCCAGTGCTGTTCTCACACACTTGCCACTCTAAGCTCTGTTCCTACATGCTCTCTTCTTCCAGTGCAACTCCTACTCCTTTGGGAACTTGCTTTGTTCAGCTGTTAATGATGCTAATCAGTAGTGGTACCTGCTGAACTAACAATTTCACAGCTCAGTTTTCTTGGTAGAGGAAATGTCCTGAGACAATGTCTTACCCCAAATGCAGACAATAGAGAGAGAGATCTTGTACGCAGGCCATGTTGACACTGAGATCAGCCAACACTTTGGTTCCTCCGTTTTCATTACAGCTGCTCTGCCTTCCCTACCACACTGGCTACTTCCTACAGCATAAACCACCCATAAGGTGACCTCAGCAGAAAGTGTTGATGGATAGTAAGATCCTGCGCTGCCAGCTGTAACTCTGCCTCCAGAGTTCCTTCTTGCCTCCTTCATACTTTAAAGCAAGCAGCTATCACCCCAGAGGACAGGGTAGTTTCTGAGTATCATTGTAGTCTGATTTTTAGGATGGAACGTTTTATTATTCTTGGGCATTGAATGAAATAATTGCTACCCCCTAGGGAAACATGCCGAGAAAGATCACCCTATGTTAGTGAAGGATGTACTGTCTAGGGATATGGAGAAGGGAAAGCAGGAGGGGCTGGTGAGTCAGTGCCTAGCGGTAATGCTGTGTCAGTCTTAGAGGACAATAGCCCAGTTAGGACAATAGAGTCATAACACGCTCTGAGCTACAAAAGGGAAGGAGTTGGGAGCAGGGTGTAGCACTTTTGCATGGGAGTACTGAATCATCCCTCTCAGGCCAACGTGAACTTTGTTTTCAAACAACCGGGAATCGGGGATGACATAAGGAAGAAAAAAAAAACTTGGCACCTCAGCAGGCTCATCCCTGTAGCAGGATAGATACAGGGTAAGGTGCCAGAACTTGTTCTTCACTCTCTCTGAACTGAAGAGGTGCTGTGAGGGCAAAACTCACTGAACCAAGGTAAACTGCAGTGGCTGGAAGTGTGTCCCTAAAATACCCCAAATGAGAGAATGTCCATGAGGACACCAACCTAAGACCAGCAAGACCAACATGGTGCCCTGGGGAGTATGGTTACCCTACAGTCTTAGTCCTGGCTGGCTAAGCCCACCACAATGGCATCTGCGTCCAGCTACCCCAAAATATTTTGCAAAGGACCCTCTTCTCCCCAACTTGATAACAGATAAAAGAAACAGCAAAATCCCTGGGGTGGGGGGAAGCTACATTGGCTTTAAAGGAAAGTAAGTCCCTGAGAGAAAAGAATAATGAGCTTTAAAAGGGAGTGGAGGGGGACTGGGAAGGAAAGCATCACAGGTAAGAGCTGTGGGATTAAAGAGCAAGGAGTACGCTTGTGACACCAGCAGCTTTGGTGACACTCTTGAGATGACAATAAGCATCTGAGTGTTCTGTCACACAGCTGGACTCCCAGAAGCCTGCCTGGCTATATGTGCCACAACCTGCTTTTTGTATCCTCTAAAGAGACAGCTTGGGAGAAGCCCCGGCTCATTCTAGTCACATGATTGCAAAGATGTACCAGGGTGACACCCTCCCTGGGTAGGCTGAAGGCACCGAGCATGGTAGGGAAAGGGGAAACACTCTGGTACTTTTCCATCAAGAGCCAATCACGAGCAGGATTGAGTTCCTGTTGTAGGACGGACACGATGACCGTGCCCTATGAAATGCACCTGCGTCTGTCACTGGGAGCATTTGGGGAATTACTGTTGCTTTTCGTGACTCTCCTAGTGGTAAGGCGGCTTCAGAGATGCGGACAATAATTATCTCTCTCTGTCAGGTATCTCTATACGTAAGATCTCTGTATGTAAGATATCTCCATATGTAAGAACTCTATCTGAATGTAAGCCACAGAGGGTGAAACAATAACATAACAGCAACAAAAGCTCTCAGTTTTCTTAAATGGCTCATTCAAGGTCACGAATGAACTGACAGAAGAAACAAGAATTCCTCTACATTAAATTTTTTTATTATAGTCTTCTAATCCCACTGGATAAATCTTATATTGAGGGTATCCTTATGAAAATAGCCAATTTATAAGGGTTTATCCTGGTGTAAAATTGAGGGGAAGGAGCTGCAGTAGTGTATTCTAGAGGTAGGGTGTCCTCCTCCCCTTACATGGAGAAAGAAAGACCACTGAAAAGGACACCAGGTCAGTAAAAGTCATGTGGTCAGTAGCTTTAACGGGAACATTCCTTAAGTAGCAATAATACACAGGGAAAGCCAAGGAATAAAGTAGAGCAAATGATCATAAAATAATCAGAGCCAAGGCTGGATCTAAACCTATTCAAATACAAACTTTCCAAAATGAGCATTAGAGTATTTTGCTCTCCAGATAAATTTCTCCCACTCATTTCACTTTCAACATTTTCCCCCTTCAGAAGCCCAAAAGAACTGAAGAAATGTCCTTACTGTACATTATATGAATGTTAGAAGATAAACTTAAAGCCGTGTTAGAAAAAAATCCCAATTTCCTTAAGTGTTTCTTGGTCTCATTCTTCATCGCGGGCCACATCTCATGGCGGACCTCTCCGAGCATGCAGCCAAACATCAGTTCTTTTCCTCAAGCTCAGCAGTTAAAACCTCTGCTCAACCCTGGTCCTGAACACTTGGGCCACAGAAGATAAAAGGCACAAGGAAAGTAGTTTTCCCAGCTCAACTTGATTACTTGGAAGAAAGGGCCTTGCTTCCTGCTCACACCCACCAGGGGCATTTCGCCGGAAAGAAGAGAGTATTAAGTACACTACTCCACTGGTACAGAATCCAACCAACTCTGAGAGATTGTGGAGGAAGAGGCTGTGTAGTCGAGAAGCCCTGTGGAGACCTCGGGAGGCCAGTTTTAACATTCACACTCATTCACTCATTCGGCAGTAGAGCCCCTGGTGGGCCCTGCAGAGGTCCACACCTGGGTATCTGGGGTCCACCTTCTAGCTCTGCTCCCATTATGTTCTCTAGCTCCGGGAGGATGTTTTTCACATCTTTCCCACTTGGCATCCTAAGCAAACGTATCTTATTTCAAGAGCTGGGAAGTAAATCCACACTGCTTACAAGAGAAGCAAGCTAGCATCCACAAGCCACCAGGTAAAAGCTCGCCAGCACTCCAGCCAGGAGGTGTGAGTTCCAGAAGGGCAGAACTCACATCAGTGGTAGAATTCTAATACAAGAACCTGTCTGAATCACCATGGATGGACAGGAGCAGCCCTTGACTTTCAATCTAAATACCTTTCCTCGTTTAAGAGCAGGTCAGGGACACAGGAGACCAACTTTCTACAGAGAGGGCTCAACGAGGCAGCCTGTGACCCATCTTTAATAGAAATGGATGCCTACCTCATCTCAAGTTCTGTTGTAAGTCCCTGTATGACAGAATAAAGTTAAGAAGGAGAGGTCTGTGGTGTCATGTAAGCAGCTAGTGGAGGCTCAGGGCTTTGTGATTTTAAATGGCTACTGTGGTCTATGGGGAAACTGCATCTCTCTGGCACTCCTGATGTCAGCCACTCTGCCAACTGTCTGAAGACAGGGTAATTGTCACTCTTCTCGCCATAACTTCTTGTTTTCGGATCAGTGGCTGGCAGGTTTATCTGCTTCTGAGCAGCCTCAGAACCACGTCAGTGACACCGGCTACGTCAGCAGGAGCAATTGGAAAGGAGGAAGATGCCACTGCCAACAGCAGTGGGAGAGAAAATTCTAGCCTTACAGATCAGGTGATTCTTCTGTCTGTCTCTCTGCAGCATAACAGACGCGGCTTCCAGTGACTCTAGAGTCTATGAGGTTCTGTCACCTTCCTGAGGTTTGGCGAGTATAAGAGTGTTTTGAGTTTCACCTCCAAAGCCCTTGCCGTCCACCCACTCTTATTTAGTAAACAGTGGGTTTCAAGAGTGCCAGAGTATAGAACATCGATTCAGACGTGTCTAAAGCTACACCAAATACACCTCGGCCGGCTGCCTCCTGGCTCACTCTGTGCCATTGATAATTCTAGCTGCTTTCACTGTTGTCACTGGTGTGATCCACATGACATCATAATCACCCTCAATTTGATTAGTATCCATGGAAGGATGGCACTCTGTAGCTTATTTTGAAGGTAGATTTAAAAGCCTCTGCTCTCTAAGACAGCAATCCTTTAAAGTTCACAGCTACGAAAGGATGATTCAGTTCTACTGTGAAATAGTCACCTCTGGTCCAAAGCAATGTTAAGGTGATTGACACACACATGGCCAATATGCTCTAGCAGATTCTGTTTGTATGGAAGAAAAATATGCTAAGGTAAAAGTGAGTTCAAAGTGAAATACTGTGTACGACGCAGATATATTCACAGGTGAAAGAATTACCCTGCTAGAAGAGCACAGTGATTCTTACTTTCTGAAAAACTGAAAGATACTGTCAATTTATTTGTGTGTGTGTGTGTGTGCAGAGATCAAGTTTATGTTTTCAGAGTTCCAATAAATCGTTTCATCTAATTCATGGCTAATGAGGAACAGTGTCAAATTCATCTGCATGGGCTCCTAATATTCTAACCTCTGGAGCAGACCTCACGCCTCCATTGCGAGTTAAACTTAACATTACATAATGACAATTACCAGCAACTTACTGAGCAGCCACAGGCAAGTCATTTGATTTCCTGTACTTCTCTCTGTTCCAAGCAAAAATAAGATGAAGATAGTACTTAAGCCGCCTCATGTAAGCTACCTCACAGTCCTTAAAAAATATTCCAGGTAATTATGATGAAGAAAGAACTGATGTGGCTATACTTGGGAGTCACCCCCTGGCAACCCCAGCTCTCCCTCTAAGCTGTGCAGATACTCAGCTCTCTGCAACAGGACTATTTATCAGGGTGCTGGAACTCCACAGACTCTCTAGATTGGCTTTAAAAAGAGTTCCATTTACTCTGATCTCCAGAAAACCGGGTAAGACAAAGTTAAACAACCCCTGGCATGTTAAGCCTTGGCTACAGGTGTTCTCAAATACAACACTACCGCCCAGCACAGAGAAAGCTGGGAAGATGGCTATAGAAGCCAAGACAAGCAGCCTAGACCGAAGACTCGAAGTCAGGCTCTGGATTCCTAACCTTAACTCCTTGAGTCTCATCTTCAAGCTGCCTCAATCTGCCCAAAGAAAATTTCCTCAATTATCTGTGCCTAGATTTTTAATAATAATAAACAAACAAACAAACAACAAATATGGCTGAGGCGGGCATAAAACCAGAAGCACCTGTGCTGTCAGCCATTCACTATTGAGGACACCTGTTGGAGGAAAAGCAAAAGGGTCCCAGGAGCTCTGGGAAGAGCAGGTAGCTTGCTGGGCCCTGAGAGCATGGGTGGGGTGTGTACAGTGTAAAGATGAACCAGGACAAAGGAGAAGGGCTTCTGGCCTCTCCGACGTATTAGGAGAGTGGTTGGTCTTCTCCATCCCTCAAACAAGACCCAAGACTGAGCCTTGACCAAGGAACCATGTTTGAAGAAGAGATAAGGGAAGTATGGATGGGTCTGAAAAGAATTTGAAAGAAACTCTGCAAAGCGGGAGGGAGCATTCCAAAAGATGGACATAGCCAAGTTGTCATCCTCTATGACCAGAACAGAAAGAAGCAGGGTGCCCTTAAAGAGGACAGTGCAAGGTAAGCATTTCATCGTAATTCTCCAAGACCTACCTACCTCGTATAAAGTCACCTAGCACTTACAAAAGCATTTGGCAGTTTGAAAATATTATGGAATTCACTGTTTCGTTTAATTATCTTCCATGAAATGCTAGTTACATTTGCCTCCATTTTACACGAGAGGAAACTGAGGCTACGTAGAGAGGATTGTATGAATTGTTCAAGGTCAGGTGGCTGAAATCAGTCCTAGAAGCAACCCGCTGCCCCCTGTCCTTCAAGGTGGTCGTCCACCTTGAATCGTTAACTCCCCAAGGAGAAGACAGGCATAGCTGCGCTGGACTTTACCCCACTCCCAAAATCTGAGATGGAGCATTGCCCTCCATCCAGTGCCAAGAAGGGGACCTGATGACGCGGAGCTACAGACCGGGATTTCCCCTTTCTGCAGGGTTCTTGGGAGCCTGGAGCACAAACAGTAGCTCTCACACACCCGCGGGTGAGTCAAGTAAGGCTTAGCAGCAGTTGCAGAATAGAGATTTAAAGAGAAGGGAAGACTAACGGCACTGGGTGAATTCCCTTCAGACCGGTCCCTGTATTGCCACCAAAAGCAGGCGCCCGGTTTCCAGACCGGGCTCCCCACTCTCGCCCCTGCCCCATTGGCTCCTTTCTTGGCTGTCCCCTGGAGCCCGAAGGCAGCTCGAATGAGGGACCCGGCAAAAGTGTGGAGGTGACAGGAGGCCGGTCGTGGAACACCTCTGATCTTCTGGGTCCCAGGAATCAGGAGCCCAGCTCAGCTTGAAGTTTGGGCATCAAAGGTTTCAGACCAAGTAGCGAGTTGCCCGGAGAGCGAGCAGTCCCGGGTGGGAGACCTGAGAGTGTGAGGTGGCAGCACGGATGGACGGGGAAAGGCTGAAGAAGGGGCCGCTTCCCACTCAGCCCCTCGCCGCCCCGCGGAGTGGTAGCTGGTCCGCCTCTGCAGCCTGCGAGTGCGGTGAACGCGCCCCGCACCGCGGCGCAGCGCAGCCCCTCCTCGCCGCGCCGCGCTCCTCCCCACCTGCCCGCCGCCTCGCCCGCCCGGCCGCCGAGACTCACAGTCCGCAGGAACTGGATCTCATCCTCGCCTCCTTCTCCCGCTTCGGCCATGGCTCCCGGGGCGTGCTCGGCGCCTCTGTTTCCCCTAGGCAGCGGCGTGCGGCGTGCGCTGACTGCCGCTCTGCCGCGGCTCTTTCTCCTCCTCCTCCTCCTCGTCCTCCTCCTCCCGCTCCTCGCTCAGCCTCAGCAGCGCCGAGCTAATCCCCGACCATATAGGGAGCTGGGCTAACACTTGACTGCACTGCAGAGCGCCAATGCCAGGCGAGCAGCCCGCCCACCCCTCTCTCCTCTCGCCCCAGCCAAGTGCGC
This sequence comes from Mastomys coucha, assembly GCF_008632895.1. Lineage (NCBI taxonomy): Eukaryota > Metazoa > Chordata > Mammalia > Rodentia > Muridae > Mastomys > Mastomys coucha. The sequence continues at coordinate 98,355,401 of NW_022196897.1, forward strand.
GGCAGCCACGGACTCCGCGGACAGCGCAGCGCGGCGCGCGCCGGGCGGGTGTGGGGCAGAGCGAGGGACCCGGGCCGGAGCCGTGGAACCTCCCCCGCACCGCACGGCACCGCACATTCGGTGGAGACGCGCGCCCCGCGGCGACAGGAAGATGGCTCGTACACAAAGGCCAGTTGCTTAGATTCAGTGCCCCCAAATTGGGCAACAACCCTCTAGATTTGTCCACTTTGCACGGTGTGTGTGTGTGTGTG
>NW_022196897.1:98355764-98364522 GCF_008632895.1 Mastomys coucha
AGAGAGAGAGAGAGAGAGAGAGAGAGAGAGAGAGAGAGAGAGATTGGTTTTATATTTGGGTGGGAGTGCCCATCTGGAGCATGGTGATGACCCCTCACCACCCACAGTGGGTGTTCCATCCTTTTTCATGCAGCAAGGAGAGACGGATGCTATGAGGGTGACTGTTCATCCATAACAAAGTTTGTAACCCCGTGGGTAGCTCTTCTTTAGAGAACCCATTTACTCTTTAAAATTTGATAAGGAGAGGGTACAATAATCAGAATGCACATTACACGTGCATGAAATTGTCAAAGAACGAACTCAACGTGTTTTTTTTTTAATTTGATAAGGACACCACACTTCACTGAATAGAGCTTCAGTAGCCCCTGGGAGCTTCAAGATGCTGTCCTCAATTTGGAAGTCAGATGAAGATGGCGTCAGAATTGTTTCTTTGTGCCCATGCTTACACTTAAACTCTGCTCTATAGAGCCAGCCCTCTGGACTCAGGAGAGCAGGGGCGAGAGTGTGCATACAACAGGTCCTAGGAGGGTACTAATCTGTACCTGGCCTTGGGTGGATTTTTAGGATTTGGGAGCAGTGAGATTGGTCCTCTGAAAACTCAGGGTGCAGGGTGTCTCTTCTGTATGCTTGTCAAGAAGTATCTGGGCAAAACAAAAATGTTTAAAAGAAAGTGCCCCAAGATGTAGGTGAGCAGCAGTCTCTGGGTTTGAACCACCCATAGTGCTGCCTGGAACACAGCGTGCTGTCCATACACTGTGGCACTTTACATCCCACGCTTGCCTCTATGCCCTGTCTTTGGATAAAGATCCTTGTCTCCATCACTGGCAAAAGAGTACATGTTGATAGGTGAAAAGCCTCTTGGATTTCTAAATCGCAGAGGAAAGCAATCAGCCACGGTTAGAACTCCAGCAGAACCTATGGGGTCAGAGAAAATCTTTCCTTTTCGTCAGTTTGGGACTTTCTACCTTTTACATACAGCATCGCTAAGTGCTGACACCATCTGAAACCTGACTAATGAAATAAAATAGTGTTTATTTAATCAATACTGCTTACTTGTCCCACAACAGGGACTCTTCTGTGTGTTTTATCAATGAGAGTAACAAAGCTTTAGAATACTAGTGAAAATAGCCCCCTATCAAATAAATAAGCATCTCATTCGCTCTGCATTATTATTCATGGTGACCAATTACCTAGATGGTGTTAATGGGGCCAGGGTTGTGTACTCAGTTCCAGGAAGGCTGGTTAGTTTCACTCAATTTGCGAGTTAAGGACCTAGCCCCTTCACTTTGACCCAAAACCACATAAATCTTTGTTCATTTTGCCAAAAGGAAGAAAGCATTGAATACAGAAACAAAACTATCCATGGGGACAATAGAAACTAAGAGGCCTCATTTGATTTAAATACCCTCTGCCCAGATGAACCTATAGTAAACTGTATAGACCACTGAAATCATCTTCAACGCCATTTCTGTGCCACCACCTGTGATAACTGGTCGTGGTTGACACCTGGAAAGAGGGGACCTCAGCTGAGGGATTATCTCCATCACATTCACTTATGACCAAGCCGGTGGGGATATTTTCTTGATTGCTAATTAATGGAAAAGGGTACGGCCCACTGGCAGAGGGGTTGCCTGTGAAGACCAGGTCTTTGTATAAGAAAGCTAGGTAAGTTTAAGTCAGTAAGCACCATTTCTCCATGCTTCTGCTTCGAGTTCCTACGTTGGTGTCTAGTTAGGGGTTACTACTGCTGCAATAAAACACCATAGCCAAAACCAACTTGGTGAAGAAAGAATTTATTTGGCTTAAGTTTCTAAGTCACCATTCATCCTTGCAAGAAAGAAGTCACCACAGGAACTCAAGCAAGGTAGAAACCTGCAGGCAAGAGCTGATGCGGAAGCCATGAAGGGATGCTGCCTACTTTCCCAGGGCTTGCTCAGCCTGCTTTCTTGCAGAATCCAGGACCACCAGACTAGAGGTGGCCACACCCACAATAGGATAGCCCCCCCACCCCCTACCAATCACTAATTTTTAAAAGTACCCTACAGGCTTGTCTATAGCCTGATCTGATGGAAGCATTTTCTCAACTGGGGTTTCCCTCCTCTCCTATGACTCTCGCTGTGTCAAGTTGACATAAAACTAGCCAACACAGTTGGCTCCCCTCAGTCGTAGACTGTAACCTACAAGCTAAAATAAATCCTTTCAAACCACACTAGATCACCCCTAACTATAGACATCCATTTGCTGAAGTGCGTCTCTTAAGCTAATTCCGCTGGAGTCAGGCTCCACTTAGGGAAAAGACGAAGGCAATAACCTTAAGAACTGCAGAGTGAATTGAGGAAGCAGACTCTGCCAGCACCTTTTGTTTTTAATACATCATCATATATGTGAAGCCTATCCATAGGTGGACTGAATATTTTTATCTTTCCATCAGCAAGGGAAAAAAAAGTGTGTGATTTTCATTTGGGTAATTAACTCACGCATCTCTTCTACATGTGATAAGACAAAGGGTGTCACTACTGTGATGGTTGAGTTTCGTTGTCAACTTAGCTGCATTTAGAACCACAGGATGACATTCTTCTGGGTCTGCCTCTGAGGGAGTTCCCAGAAAGGTTTAACAGAGGAGGGAAGGCCCACCCTGGGCAGCACGGCAGATGGTCTGGGGCCAGACTAAATAAAAAGGAAAAAGTGAGCTGAGTACCAATATTCCACCCATCCACCCCTCTGTGTCTATGGGTCTGTCTGTCTGTCTCTCTGACTGTCCGACTGTCCGACTGACTGACTTTTCTATGGACACAAAGTGACCAGGAGCCTCATGTTTCTGCCATTTCTTCCCCCTAGTCAGTGCCTCAAACTGTGGGATAAAATGGACTCTGTCTTTGCTAAGCTGCTCTGGCCAGGTATACTGTCCCAGCAATGAGGCAAGTGACGACTTCAGCCACCCATAAGCTCATGAACAAATATCACAGAAAAGTACACCTGCTTTTGATCCAGTAAACAGAATGGAAAACACATTTTACAAAAAAAAAAAAATTAATGTTTAGGAGTGATTTTTTTTTTCATATCTAAGACATCTACAGTGAGCAACTAAGCAGGTGTCTACCTTGGCTTTGCTGACTAAAAAGCAGTACCAAAATCCTCCTCTTTATTCCAGAGGGGGTAGGTGTGCAAAAAGCGCATTTCTTTTTCTGGTGATATCTGTATCTTTCCCAGAAAGACTATACACACCAAAATGCTTAACAGAGGCAAGAAGCCACAATTATATATAACTTCCTGAAGCTGAACACATAGACTTGCCTTCTCCTCTTTCTCTTTATCTGTCCTCTTCCCCTCCTCTTCCCCCTGCCTAGTCTTCCTTTGTAATATCTTAAGACTGAAGGACTACATTATAAGACCAAATGCAATATACAACTATAGTGTAAGACTCCTAAGGCAATCAAAGAAGGGACTCTGTCCCAGGGGAGTGGGCAACCTCTGTGTGACAGCAGAGATGGGAATGAGCTGAGCATGCCTGCAAAGGCTTTCTCTGTGTGCCATCCATTGAACTTTATTCTCCCTCAAGAATCCCCAGCTGTGACAAGTTGCTACAGCAATATGCGAAGCTAATGGCACCATCAGAGCTTGTTTGTGTTTGCTTCTGTGTCAGCCTGCGTTTAATAAGAACTCCTGGTTGTTGTATATTGCATCCACATTGACCTCACTGATAAGATGAAGATTTGAGGCCCAAGTTAGACTGTATCATTTAAAGATTGAATGACTCTGAGTCAAGAGATTTGAATTCTTAGAGTCCACTTTATCCTCTGGAAAATGGGGGTGAATATATCTACTTTTGAGGCTTCCTTTAAAGCAGAATTAAATGATTTGTTATTATAAAATGCTTTGTGATATCATGTGGAAGAGCTCAGTACAGGGGCTGTCGAGTGGAAGAATGAGGACCACTAATGTAAAGGACTTGAGTTTGGTTCCCAACATTCATATCAGGTGCCTTGCAAGTGCCTAAAACTCCAACTCCAGAGAGTCCAATGCTTCTGACCTCTGCAGGCACCTGCACTCACTTGCACATAAACCCACCCAGAAAATCATATACACTAAAATTAACTTAAAAATCTTTTGTAAAGTGTTCCGTATAAAAACCCTGACATCTGGCTTTCAGTTTTGCCTCTACCTTTCTCTGAGGCTGCGGTTTCCACTGCCTGCCTACCAGGTATGTTGCGTTTCTGCCTCTCTTTAAGTTCTCTTGGCATTTGATTTTAATGAGATTTTACTCATAGAGAGGAAATTTTAGCTTCTGAAAATAATTTCCAGTCACAATAAGCAGAATATCTTGGGCAGAGCTCATATGCCGCAAGTTAATAGGGGACATCAGTAGCGTTTTTCCATGTTTGTTTCCAGGAGGGTTTTTCTGAGCTGCATTATGCCTTTACCGTTAATGAGAAGCGCACTCTGTTGCCATGGCATATTGAAATGTATGGCTTCCTCCAGGAGGTGGAATTGTAGTATCCGTCTCCTCCATTCAGGTTCCCCCTTGGGCTTGATAAGATTGAGATCCAGTGTCTCATGAAACTGTCCTTAATCAGATAAGTCTCACTTACACTAACCTGGACGCTTTTGATTTTTAATTTCTGCCTTTTAATTCTTCCCGCAGCTCTGTGGCACAGATATATTAAAGCTGCTGCCATCAACAATCCGCCCTGACTCACTGCAGCTTGAATAGTTACCACTGAAATAGCCGGATACACAGTGGGAAAGGAGACCAGTATAGTTTTATGTCATCTATTTCGGGTGTCAGGGCAAGACCAACATTTCAGTAGACAAAAATGTAGGTAAATGACTTTGATTCTGATCTTAGGATAGTTTTCTCTCCCCACCCCCAATGCCAGCCTCTGGGATCAATGTGTCTCTACAGCCTGTTCTCCACAGATCTCATTTCCAACTTATTTGAGCGGCAGAATTTCTTTTAAAATAACTCACAGAATTTAACAAAGCAGATCTTCCTTCTCTCTGCACGACAAGGATGCATAATTTTCTGTTGGTATTCAGAGTGCCAGTGTCTTGGGATGCAAGCTTCGCTTTGAAATTTCCTTCTTAATATGTCACCGGCGCTGCCAGCAGGCAGAGCAGAATGCTGCTGGACTTTCGCAAACGCCTTGCAGGGATGCTGAGTGGCTCCTGTTGCTCTCCTCTGAGTTCAGATTGAGACTCAGAGATCTTGACCTCTTACCCACAGCATACACCAGCCTAGAATTTAGGACAACAAAACCATTCTTGTCCAGTGCATCCAGTGCAGGGGGGGAAAAAAAGAAAATAAAAGAAATTGGCATATCATGAGGTTGTCATTAAGCACACTGAAAATCCCACTAATGGGATTAACCTAAAACAGGAGAAACAACAAATATGACCTATAATAGCTTACTATATTCCCCCACCTCTCTCTTCCCTACACACACACACACACACACACCGTAAGATCATCAGAGATCAGTACTCATTTTGGAAACCCTGATAAAAAGTCAGCTCCCTGGCTATGGAAATGGCTCAGTGGATGAAGGCACTTGCTCCCAAGCATGACTACCTGATTTTTAAGCCCCAGAAGCTGTGTCATAGATGGAAGAAACAACTCCTACAAGGTGTCCTCTGACCATCCTCCCCAGCTCACATGCCAATGTGTTAGCATTGCCCACACAAAGTAAATTAGGTAGTTTTAAGTTAAAAGTCAATTCCAGCCTTACTGGGTAAACTGCATTGATAGAATAGACTGCTTTGGTAAAAGTTGGAACTAGGGCACCAATCTTCAAGGTCTCTGTTTAGTATTTATTTCCCCTGCCTTCTTTGTAACTGAATTTAGGATAACATCACAAATGTGCATAAGATCGTTAAGTGCACTTTTATTTTTATTTATTTATTTATTTATTTATTTTCGTTTTTGGTGACAGGATTTCTCTGTATAGCCCTGGCTGTCCTGGAACTCACTCTGTAGACCAGGTTGGCCTCAAACTCAGAAATCCACCTGCCTCTGTCTCCCAAGTGCTGGGATTAAAGGCATGTGCCACCACTGCCTGGCCATTGAGTACATGCTTAATTGCAAATAAAATCATTTTATCCTAAGTAAAGTTGTAGTGTTAAGTGAATTTACTAAGCTCAACTTCTTTAAAAGTGCTGAGATTCTCTCTGTGGTTGGCTCAAGCCTGTCACCTAAGAAGCTATCTACTACTCTTTAAAACTAATACAAATGACAAATGGAATGAAAGAAACAAAGTTAATCTTAAGAACTCTTAATAAGAATACTTGCTACACACAATACAGCATGCTCACAAATTTTGGGAACTGGTAGAACTACATTTTGACATGGTATTGTATAGTCCTCACAAAAGCAAAACATTGACTTATTAAATTATAAAACATACCCACCTCTTTTCACATTTTCTGGGATCTTCTTTTTAGTTTATGGCTCAGAATTACAGTTTATGGCTTCATATTAGGAGGCGTCAGAAGCACGTTGTATTCTGTTCCTCTCTTACCTTGTTTATCAGTATTTTCTGAAAGGACTCTTTCCTTATCTTGGAGTCCCTGCTCTGGCACTCTCTTAGTTCCCCTCTTTCAATGGCTGTTCCTTCTCTATCCCTTTTGATGACCTCATTTCCTCAAGTGGGAAATGAGCAGCTTGGGATTCCTCCTGTATCCTCTCCATTCTCTGAACACTGCAGACTTGTCCCTTCTGTTAGCTGGCGCGGCCTCTGTGCTCACATGTTTATTGTCAAATAAATTTCCAAATTCATTTTTCTAGTCACACGCTAGATACGCTACAGCTGTATGCATCATTGGTTCTCCCAATAGAGAATGTTTAAGACAGAATTTAAACCATCCTTTTCCCTATACAACTAGTCATTTTGCCTCCCCCCAACATCTCTATGGCCATTGCCAACCTTGGAGAACAATGACTGGAACCAAAGTTATAGCTCCCATGTGATATTTGCACACGAACGAGAAGAAATAACCTATTATCCAAGCAAAATAACAAGACCCAGCACTTTCCCTTGTTTCATGGCTCCTGCCTTGGAGTGACAAAAACAAAGCCACTGCCTCTAATAGAGAGTCACCTTCCAGTACAAACCAAGATCCTCTGGATTTGAAAGACTGAAAACAAAAGCCAGATTCAGGAGTTAATGAGGGAAAAAGAACTTTGTTAAGGGATTTGGAAGACATTGTGATTTTTTTTTTTTTTTATCCAAAGGGTGTGACTCTCTTTCTGGATAAGCAAATTTCAAAGTTCCTTCATTTTAGAACATTATACTTACACTTTGGGTCTTAGCACCAACAATTATTAGTTTTGTGGACTCTGCTTAGATGGATAACCTGTCCTCTTTTCAATTTTCTTATTTTCAAGGGGAAATGAAATTTTCAAAACTGTTAAGATGATGCTTAGAGGGCTGAAAGAGTCAGTGTTAGTAAAGCCCTTTGAAGAAATCGGTGATGAGCAGATATCTTGGGCTGCTGTCTGGATTCACCAAAAGTAGACCCAAGGAAAGGCTTTGCAAGATGATCCCAAGGCTTGTAAAAGGAAGGAAAGGAAGGAAGTGACTAAGCTGTTAAACCAGCTACAGGTGTGAGAAACTTGACCTGATCTCTCTGGGACTAGTGACAAATAGGCTTCTCAGAATCATTCCCAGGAAGACCAAGGAAGCTGGGCTATTTATAAAGTACCTCTGGTCAGTCAGTCGGTGAAAGCTGCTCCCAATTCTCTTTCACATTTGGGCTGTTTCAGTTGACAGAGCAAGCCATTAGGCCATTGGAAACTGAGCTGGAAAGTACCCTATGGTGGTGAGATCCTCAGAAACACGGTGTGAATAAAAATGGCATGGTCCTCACTACCACTGACATGCAAAGACAAGACATAAGGGCAGGATGCTCTGGGTGAAAGTAAGGGAGAAATGGAGGCAATGAACCCAGGGTTTTTCATAGGGAGCCTAGTCCTCTCATTCCAGATGATATCTCTAGTCTCCTTGACCAAACTCGAGAATCTGAGAGGCAATCTTTGGCTCATAGTTCATGACATCTACTATGTAGTAATTTAAAGTTAAGAAAAAAAAAGTCAATTTCTGCCTTGATAGATTGAAATTTAGTTCTAAAAACAAACTAAAATTTTAATACATTAAGGAAGATCCAATGCAGTTAGGACTTACAAAGTTGTTAGAGCAATGACATTACCTCTGGTAGAGTCAGGCAAAATAGCCTACACAGGTGATTAAAATTAAGCTTGGCCTTATATGTGCTTACAGATAGGCAGAAATACATTGATGGGGCTCAGGAAGTACCCTGTTCATTTGCTGTTTGTTAATATTGAGAGTCTGGGGCTGGGACAGAGGATTACTGCAACCCATCTGTACCCCAGAATATGGGAAGTGCTTTACTCCAGAGATAATTCCACCCAATCAAAACTACCACCCTGAAAGCCAGCCATGGCTCTCAGTCTCCCTCCCCTTACCCTGGATTCCCACACTAAACATCAGCCCTGTGCCATGGGCATTTTACTCTCATTTTACAGATGAGAGTGATGAGAGGAACCTTTATAAGGTTTCTCAGCCAACATGGAATTGGCATCCTCTCTGATGTCACAGGTAAACCAAATCAGTAGGATTAGAAATCTTCCTCTTTCTCCACAACCTCACCAGCATCTACTGTCACCTGAATTTTTCATCCTAGCCATTCTGACTGGTGTGAGGTGGAATCTCAGGGTAGTTTTGATTTGCATTTCCCTGATGAC
>NW_022196897.1:98365536-98367854 GCF_008632895.1 Mastomys coucha
ATCTTTTACTTGCTTAGTTAGAGTCACACCAAGGTATTTTATATTATTTGTGACTATTGTGAAGGGTTGCTGGTGGGTCTGCAAGCTGGTACAACCACTCTGGAAATCAGTTTGGCGGTTCCTCCGGAAATTGGACATAGTACTACCAGAGGACCCAGCTATACCACTCCTGGGCATATACCCAGAAGATGCTCCAATATGTAATAAGGACACATGCTCCACTATGTTCATAGCAGCCTTATTTATAATAGCCAGAAACTGGAAACAACCCAGATGTCCCTCAACAGATGAATGGATACAGAAAATGTGGTACAACTACACAATGGAGTACTACTCAGCTATTAAAAAATAATGAATTTATGACATTCTTGGGGAAATGGATGAATCTGGAGAATATCATCTTGAGTGAGGTAACCCAATCACAAAAGAACACACATGGTATGCATTCTCTGCTAAGTGGATATTAGCCCAGAAGATTGGAATACACAAAGTACAAACCACAAGAAACTCAAGAAGAAGGAAGACCAAAGTGTGGATACTTCATTCCTTCTTAAAAGGAGAACAAAATACCCATGGAAGGAGTTGTAGAGACTAACTATGGAGCAGAGACTGAAGGAAGGACAAGCCAGCCTGAAATAACTGTCTCCTGAGAGGCTCTGACAGTACCTAACTAATATAGAAGTAGAGGCTCACAGCCATCCATGGACTGAGTACAGGATCCCCAATGAAGGAGCTAGAGAAAGGACCCAAGGAGCTGAAGGGTTTGCAGTCCCTTAGGACGAACAACAATATGAACTAACTAGTACCCTCAGAGTTCCCAGGGACTAAAACTCCAACCAAAGAATACATATGGTGGGACTCATGGCTCCAGCAGCATATGTATAGCAGAGGATGGCCAAGTTTGTCATCAATGGGAGGAGAGGCCCTTGGCCCTGTGAAGGTTCTATGCCCCAGTATAGGGGAATGCCAGGGCCAGTAAGCAGGAGAGGGTGGGGTCTTGAGCAGGGGAAGGGGGGAAGGAACGGGGTTTGTTTTAGCTTTTGTTATTTTATTTTATTTTATTTTATTTTTGAGGGGAACCTTGGAAAGGAGATATTGTAAATAAAGAAAATATCTAATTAAAAAAAAAGAAATCTCCAGTTCAAGCAAATAGACAAAAGGAATACTTTGTAATAATTTCAAAACTGAGATAGTCAAAATTATGTCCTGCAAGTTGATATAAAACACTTATATTTATAGGCAATTCAGCCTCCCTCATTTCAACCCAGCTAAGGAGACCGTCTCTCTGGCTACCCCTATCTTAGTAGTGAAAACAAGATGATGGAAACAAACTGAAAGGGGACAAGAAAGACTAGACTGAAAGACACTTGAGTGACAGTTCCTTGTCTTGGTCAGCAGATGGTACACTTTTGTTTTTCTTGGATCTCTGGTAAGAGAATTCTTTGAGATCTAGGTTCAGCCCCATATTACCAAAACCAAAAGTATTATTGAGCTAGTACTTAACATTCCATCTGCTCTTGGCTTTGGGACAGTGAACGGTAGTGTGGTGCCCAGTTGAAGCTAGAAGCCCTGGAGACCCTGAAGTTCCGGTAGGAATTTTGCCTGCTCTCAGGTACCAGGCCCCTGTCACTCACCACAGCCCCCCATAGATTTGTGGCCATCAGTCACATAAGGGAAATGCCCTAAGCATCTCCACATGTAGAGGACATGACTTGTGGTCATGTAGGCTCAACACAGAGATCTCCATTTTAATGAAGTACTTAAAGGCCTGGAGGGCTTAGCCTGACACTCCTGCAAAAGGTATTTAACCTCAGGCCCACCCTGAGAAGTCGGGTATGGTTTTACTGATCGACTTTCTGCCATGCCAGTAAATGTCTTAAAACCATGGACTGCCTCTTTTCATTAGGATCTGCTGAGGGGAGCCATAGAGAAGATCCTATAGAGCTGCTGTCTAGTCTCTGGAAGAAGGCCTCTGCACTTCCAGCCATGACTGCCACCAAGCTCAAGCCTGCTGCCATCAAGCCAAAGGCTCTCCCCGAGGGACTTGTTGGAGCTCCCTGCTTTCCCTCTTCTCCCCCTGGTCCTGGGCCAGATCCAGCCCTCATGTGCCCAGATTTCGTTCTCAGTTCTTCTGCATCTTCCAGCAGTGCCTGGACGTCCAAGAGCCTGGAAACTCCACTGCCCCAGCCTCTTCGCAGGCCCAGGGACTCCCTAAACCAGCTTCAGCTGTCTCGTGCCTCAGACTATGCTTTCACACCCCCTGAGCAGAATCCCAGGGCTTCCATATGGCCCAATACCCAACCGGTGATGATGTATGG
>NW_022196897.1:98367864-98368441 GCF_008632895.1 Mastomys coucha
GGGGTGTAAACGCAGTGAACTGCCACGTCCCTCGCCCTCTAGTGGCCGTGTCCTGTGGTAGAGGGACCCAATAACCCTACACTTGGCAGAGTTCTTGAAAATCAAACTACTTATTACCTGAAGATTTCTTTTACTATAACAGATGTTTTGGAGAAACCATAACACAGGTTCATTCCAAATATGGAGGCTTAGAAAAGTAGTGTAGAACCGAATCTGCCTTGGTTGGTGACTTAGAAAAGAGAGAAGAGCGATAATGACCCTTTGGCTTGCTCTTTGCCTGCAACATACTTCTCACACAACCCTCACCTCCAAGTCTACAACAACAACAAAAAACCATAGGAGTGGTTCTGTCTAACTAACTACAGGGTGGGCAGAAGCAGCTTCTGCTGAGTGTTTCAAGTCAGTCCTTTCCACATTTCTTAGCAAATAATTCTATAACCAAGAACTAAATAGCCTTGAGGAAAATCAATTCATGACAAGAAGAACCAAATGGAAGATGTCTGTGGAAATTATTTCTCAAAAAAAGTAAGGAATAGTTTTTATTGTCCCAAGGTCAAAAAGAACACTGGGCTCTCAG
>NW_022196897.1:98368451-98394102 GCF_008632895.1 Mastomys coucha
CCTCTGCCTCCCAAGTGCTGGGATTAAAGGAGTGCGCCACCACCGCCTGGCAAGTCATGGGCATTTCTTGATCAGGCATATTTAAAGCTTGGGTAGTTAAGACTGAAAGTTTAAAGTTTTCAATGTAAGACACAACATTGTTACTAGCCATCCATCAGTATGTGCTTTCTCTAAAGGATCTCAGCGATCTTTCTCTGAGAAGTCAGTGCTTGCGATATGTTGCCAGTATGCAACAGTATGGATTGGCTGTATGTTTACTGTGTGTTAGGTACTGCCTGGTTTTGAACATCCATCAGCTATTTAATAATACAGAAGCTCAGTGTTATCATCATTATTGTGGCCACAAATGAGCTATCTGAGACATAGCATTAAATTCCCTTGTTACCTTCAATTCTGTGCCGGGTGGGCCTCCCTGTAGAGCAACTTACAGCCTAGCAGTTTGCTTCACTAACAAGTGAGAATGTTCAGATAGGTCAAGAGTGCTAACGAGACAAGTCACAGCCTTCCATTAAAAATGAACTCTCACCGTCTTCCCATGTTCTATTCATTAGGAGCTCATCATGAGGCACAGCCCACATTAAAGGAAGGGGATACACAAAGGGCATCAAGAATCCCAGAAGGCAGCAATCACTGGAGACCATCACAAAGGTCACCTCCCACTCTGTAACTTTGAGGATGAAGACTTGGTCCAGAGAGGGAAGAAACCACACATCTCTGTAACAAATCTGAAAGAATCAAAGCCACCCAACAAAGAATGCCAGTATAGGAATTCTGGTCCAGAGACCGGCTCCTTGGAATTAATAATGTAGGTCAATCAAACCTGCCTGAGAAAGTCAGATAACCTCTCCTTCCTGCACTAAAGATAAGGAAAAGAAAGAGTTGTAAATAATGTTTATTTCTCTAATTCCTGCTATAAAGCTAATGTTCAGGGTGATTTACCCCAGGGACTGTCGCCTTTCTCTCTGCCTCTCTTTCTAACTTCCTTTTCATTTTGCATGTCTCCCTGTGGCAATTTCTCTGATTGCATCCTGTGTCTCCTCTATTTCCTTTGCAAATGGCCAGCGTTTTGTCTTTATCTTCTCCTTGCTCTGTGGTTTTCTTGTTAGTCCCTAGGTTTGAAGATAATTTTATTTATACAAGTTTTTAGAAAAGAGCATATTCAAGCAAAATGGCGGGGAAAGGTCAGTTTTAGACTCGTTTAAGGGTTTTGGGGGCATTTTGCAGTTTTCATTAAAATGTGCAGTTACATTTATGGAAAGAAGATTATCCGGGTATTCTGTGGAGCCCTGGTGCAATCAATTGAAGCTGAGGGAGGGGAATCATGTACACTGTGACACCATTTGCTGAGGGAGGGAGGAATCAAGTACACTGTGACACCATTTGCTGCCTTAGTTTCCCATTTGTCTTTCCTGACAGCTTACCCAGCAGGCATAAGACTTTGGCTTCTCCCCCAGTGAAGGAATTAGAGAAAGGACCAATGGAGCTGAGGGGTTTGCAGCCCCTTAGGACGAACAACAATATGAACTAACTAGTACCCTCGGAGCTCCCAGGGTCTCAACCACCAACCAAGGACTGCACATGGAGGGGTCTGATTGTTCAAGCAGCATGTGTATGGTAGAGGATTGCAAAATCGATCATCAATAGGAGGAGCGGACCTCGGCCCTGTGAAGGTTCTGTGCCCCAGTGTAGGGGAATGCCAGGGCCAGAAAGTGGGAGAGGGCGGGGTGGCAGGCATGGGGAAGGGGGAGGCAACAGGGGTTTGTTTTTGTTTGTTTGTTTTGTTTTGTTTTTTGGAGGGGAAACTGGGAATGGAGAAATTTGCATGTAAATAAAGAAAATATCTAAAATAAAATAAAATAAAATAAAATAAATAAATAAATAAAAAAGAATTTGGCTTCTCCACAACTGCCAAGCTAGCTCCTTGCAGAAACCTTCTGTGTCATGCAGATATGTGCATGCCCCTGAGAACTCACTGCTTCTTGTCTCTGTTAGAATCCCCAAGGACAGGAAGGTCCAGTCATTTTGTCGCTGGTCTTCATCATGTTTCAAGGGGGAGGGTATTTTCATTTAAAAATAAGTATTAAGTAACACAGAGGAAAGTGTTCCTCCCCTCCCCCAAGAAATGAGAAGTCTCGGTATTTCTCAAGGTATGCCCCATAGTGTGCCTCTACTTCATTGGGACTTGGTCTTAATAATATCCTCTTTGAATATCTCTGCCTGTTTGAGCCATCAACTCTTGCTTCTCATGTTTGCCATCTTCATAGGGAACCACTGGTTAATACATGATTTTATTCTGTTTTATTCATACTTACTTCCATGTCTCTGAGTCTTTTGCATTTATGTCTCTTAATATGGGTTTATTTAAAGAATGGTTAATAGGAACACCCAATTTCTTTTTTTAAATTTATTTATTTATTCAATTTATACAACCCAATATCAGCCCAGTACTTCTACACCCATACCACCTTTTCCTTCTCTTTTGAGAAGGGGAAGCCCCTCTCCAGGTGTTACCACCTCAGGCTAACCTCACCCTACCACACACACCTCCACATATCAAGTAGGTGCAGAACTAAGCACATCCTTTCCCACTGAGATCAGACACAAAATCCAAAGCCAGGCACTCGGGCAACAGGCTCCAGTTGTTGGGTGGCCCAAATGAAAACCAAGCTGCTCATCTGCTACATATGTGCAGGGGGCTTAGGTCCAGCCCATGTTCACTCTTTAGTTGGTGATTCAGTCTCTGGGAATCCCCAAAGGCCTAGGTTAGTTGACTCTGTTGGTCTTCCTGTGGAGTCCTTGTCCTTTTTAGGTCCGTCAATTCTTCTTTCAAGTCTGTAAGACTCCCCGAGTTCCATCGACTGTTTGGATGTGAATCTCTGCATCTCTTTCCATTGGCTGCTGAGTGGAGCCTCTCAGAGGACAGTTATGGTGGGTTCCTGTCTGCAAGCATAACAGAGTATCATTAATAGTCTCAGGGATTGGTTCTTGCAGATAGGATGGGTCTCAGTTTGGGGCAGTCATTGTTTGGCCTTTCTTTCCTGCAGTCTCTGCTCTATAAATCTTGGCACATCTTATAGGCAGAACACATTTTGGGTCAAAGGTTTTGTGGGTGGGTTGTTGTCCTTACCGCTCCACTGAGAGTCCTGAGATTACATTAGTGATGAGGTCCACAGGTCACTTCTTGAAGCCCATTGCTCAGGGAGCTGTCTGATTGGGCAGGGTATTTCTAAACATTTACCAAGACAAGCCTTAGGCAGGCATTAATCCATATCAGCTGCTGATATCTAAACTCCAAGAAGGTATGGGTGAGAATCCTCAACAACCAAAGTTTTGTTTGAAAAGTACATACTGCAACCTACATTGTATATGCTAATCCAAATGTTTAAAAAGAATAAAGTCTCCAAGGATACGAGAATATAGAGGTGCCCTCAAAACACTTCAGGTGCCCCTTTACAAAAGGAATATCTATGCAAAGTATGCGTTCTTCTCAAACTTCAGTAAAAAATATAGCACAACGTCATACATGAACAAGTAGGAGGATCACACTATATTTTATTAAATCATTCATTAAAAACCTTTGAGAGTTGGAAAGATGGTTCACCAAACCGGAAGACCTGAATTTAATCCCTGGAGCCCACAGAGGAGAAGATGAGAGCCAAATCCAATTGTGACTTACACATGTGACATGTTTGTACATACACACACACACACACACACACACACACGTATACATACCCTAAATAAATAAATGTAAAAGACATTTGGAAATGTGAAACAATGCTATTTCTCACTAGCAGGTAGAATAATTCAGTCAAGTTTAAATAAAATGCCGCATGCAATGAGTCTATTACTATTACTTGAAAGTTGGCCAATATTTTTAAATTATTACTTTAACTTCTAATATCATAAATATTATCAAGTACAGTTTTCATAAAAACATGTTTCAAGATCTAAAGGACCCCAGGATCAAAACCGGTGACAAACCAATTCCAGATACCACTTTCTCTTTTGAACTCCTGCAGGAAGCAAGTCGGGTGGGTAGCAGGCCTCAGGAATGACTAGCCAGCCTCAGGAACTGGTCATAAAACCTGGGGTCGGATTGCAAGTCAAAAGTCATCTTTCCTATTTCTTTTGTGTCATTGACAGAGTCCATGAGGGCCTTGAGCCTATTATACACGCTGTAAAAGTGTGTGTGGATATTGTGTCACTCACCTTCAGTTTTCCAAGTATATTCACTTAGAGCCTGACACACAGCTGGAAAGGTTCATGAGGACATGACAGCTTCTGGGCAAGTCTAGAAAGTGGAGGAGCCAAACCTAGTCTGTGGAGCCTGCCTGGTTCTAGAGACTGTGAAGTTGCTAAGTTCATAGATGCTACAGTGTCTGTTTATCACACCTGTCTGTACAGTATAGACACTTAAACAAAGTATATATTTGTGACTGGTGACATTGAGCTTAAACAAAGTATATATTTGTGATTGGTGACAATGAGCTAATCTTCAACTAAGGCTCACATACTAGTTCAGTGTACTATGTAAGCCTCCTTTAGAATATCATTTCCATTAAACTGATATCATGGCTTTGCCAGCTGTGAGATGTCGAGTAAACTTCTTATCTTCTCCCAGCCTCATTCTCTCCATCTGTAAAATAGAAATAATGATATGATGATGGCACTGATACCTGCAAATGCTGTGGTGAAAATTAAGCAACAGCAAAACCCTCAAACATGATTAACACATACATGTGGCTCGGTAAAAGGCCTAAAAACATTTTCATTATAGCTGCTAGTGAATGCCTATGTCAGAAAAATAGACGAGCCAGAAAATGGGCTTTCTGTTCTTATTTCATAGTTAATATTTAATATGCTAAGCACTAGAGAGACCAATTATTGGTCACAGTCCCTGCTGTGAATGAGAGCAGATAAAACATAAAGCACTTTTCTTGCTTCTGTTTCATTCTTCTCCAACTGTTGAGGAAAGAGAAAGAGTGGGGGATGGGGGGAGCCGACCTTCATTTACTAAAGAAAACTTGCTTCCACAGTGACCTGCTGTGTGCATGAGCGGCTATGTCCTTCAGCCCAGGAGTGTCCTGTTGTTGGATAAGAGCTTTTTCCTTTAGCCCAGAAATGACACAGCATTGACTAGCAGCTTGTTGGCTTGTGTTCCTGAGGTTGTTGGAAAAGCCTTAGGGCAGAACTGGCTCAGGTCTGCATCTAAGAGAACCAGGTCCTAATGCCCACGTGTTTGCAGTGTGACACATACATAGCTTAGAAGTTTGTCACACACTGAAGAAGCCACATGATTTGTGTCACAGGAAAGATTGTATTCATGGGATATTATTAGAGACAAACCTCAAGGGATATGTCCATCACTGAGGCCATACTTCACAAAGTCCTCCACTCAGGAGTCCCTGAATGCTGTATTTTCAGAGATGCTTTATCTGCCCCTCCCCTGCTGGGAAATTGCCTTCACTAGCAGGGGACCTGTGGCTTGGCCAGTAGCTAGATTCGAGACTGAAAGGGCGATTTAGGGAGCTACCATCCTATTTGGCAGAGAGTTGGGGATTGCTTTCATGTTTTCGTGCTGAAAGAATTAGAAGCAGCACATAATCACACTGGCTGTATGCTCTGGTATACATGAGTTAAAGTCAAAGTGAGCAAAAAAAGGCCCCTCACTAGTGACAAATGTGTGGATCCCAACTTAGTGCTGAAAAGGACAAGCTAATCCAAGGGTTTGGAGGTTATGAAGAATATGTCAACTAAAATGAATGATTTTTGCTATTCTTCTCATTTATGAAGGACACAGCAGTGCCGTGTGACGTCAGAAAGAAGCTAACTGAAAAGCACACCATGTCCCCAGAAGAATAGAAGGCCAAAAGGGATATCACAGAGCCCTCTGCATAGGTAACAAGCTGTTTCCGTTAGTACCCAAAATAAAACAGGAGTGGGTTTCGGCGTAGAGTTAGGAATTTGGGCTAGATCACAAGAACTCTGTGACTATGGTAACAGCAAGGAAGGGACTGAGGATGTATGGGATGGCTGGGAGGGTCCCTGTGTGCTTGCAGTCACTCAGGGTACTGGTCGATTTTAGATAGCAAATTGGAAATATGGTGACTCATACTGTGGAATAGCCTCTCAACCTGAATTCAAAGTTAACATATGACCTCAGATGGCAATAGGCAATAGCTAGGATTGAACCAGATTTTAAAAATATCCAAGGCAGGCGGTGTCAAGCAGGGAAGAATAATTATGCCCTCAATGATAAAACCAGGACCAGAAGATTGTATGTGTTTGTATTTAACACCCTATATGGATTCTCTTGTTTGGAATATATTTTTCTCCCAAAACATTTCAAACTTACCCCAGATTCTCAGGCATCTGGACTCACACCATCATCGTTACAATAGTCTGCCCTCTAGTGGCTTGATGTGAATCCTGGTTCCCGGTAAGACATTTGAATTCGCTTTGATCAGTTTGTGTTAGAATTTTCTGACAGTTTTTCTATGAAACAAATACTAGTTCCTTTTCTATTCCTTGTGAAGAGTTTAGAAGCTAAGGTTCAGGAGAATGCCCCTGATAATTCATGGTACTATGAGAGAGAGAAAGAGAGAGAGAGAGAGAGAGAGAGAGAGAGAGAGACAGACAGACAGACAGACACAGAGACAGAGAGACAGAGACAGAGAGACAGAGACAGAGACAGAGAGACAGAGAGAGACAGAGACAGAGACAGGCAGACAGAGACAGACAGAGACAGATAGACAGACAGAGAGACAGAGACAGAGAGATGTCATAAATAAGTGTTCTATATCATTGTGACAAATTGTGTATTTGATAATGAGAAACAATGGGAAGAAATAGCTCAACCAGGACAATCTTCATAAACTCACTCCACACAAACTTGAACATTGAAAAGGTCAACAACCATTGAAAATATCCAGGAAGCAGAAATAATTGAACACTTGACTTTGAAAGACTGTCCAAGCAACAATGATAGGATTGTAGGTATGATTCTGTCACTATAGAGTTCTTCTATGTTTGAGGGCTCACTGTGTATTCCAGCAATCCTAAAAGAAAGTTCCTGTGTTTCCCTTAAGCTATCTCCAATGTTATTTGTAACTCAGTGAAAAATACTCTCCAGGAGGCTGCAATCAACATAGATCAAAAGATGCACACATACACAGTGTAATTGACAATAGTGTATGCACAGAACACCTTCTTGTTGTTATTAAAGACTTTGGTCTCTTTGTGAGAGAAGTAGATCGAATTGACATGTTATAGACACAGTTCCAGGAAGAGAACTTGACATTCATTTTTAAACTTGGATTTAGAAGGAAGGGTATTAGATGTTTGATGGATATCACTTTGGTTAGGCACCTCCCAGAGTTATATAAATGAAGGTTGAATAAGGTGAATGGGGGTGGAACTAGTAACTGAGGCAGACAACACCATAAATGTGAACTGAAAGGGTCAATTCCTACCCACCTAAAACAAAGAAATTACTTGTTCGAGCCTTGATAAGTATTTTGTATGATGCTCCTGCTTTTGCTATTGATAATTAATGGGAAAGCATATATTTTTATTTAACACATTGAATTTAGATAGTATAACTAAAGCCATAATATTTAGTTAATGTATTCTAACCCATGCCACAAAAAGATTTTATGGCTCTGTAAAGATTTCTTACGAAGAATATGACATAGTAAAAAAATTAATCTCATGAATAAAAATACACGTAAGCCTTAAACGACTGCTATAAAACTCCATAATATGAAAAAAGTCAAAGTTTTAATACAGGAATTTAAAACACAAAAAAGGTCAAAGAAAAGGTATTCTCAAAATATGTTTTTTTCTAATACACTTATGTTTCCAGTGCATTTAAGTGATTACATTAACTATTTTTCCTAGTATTTCATGTTAAAATAATTAATGTTCATTTTATTAATCAGGAAAAAGTTGAAGGATTCCTCAAAATCACAAAACAACTCCCAGAGTAGTAGTAGGTCACACATTTGTTTGATCCATCCGTCTATCCATCCTCCCAATGATCCATTCCTTTATGTACAGATACTTATTGAGAAGTCTGTACATCATATTTGTCCTCATAAATTGTTCATTGGGCTAGGTTACTTTGTGTCAACTTGACACAAAGTTATACATATCTAGGAAAAGGGAATTCAGGAGATGTCTCCTCCATCAGATTGTCCTGTGTGCATGTCTGTGAGTCCCTTCCTTGACTTGTGATTGATGACTGATGTGGGAGGACCCAGACCGCTGTGGGTGTTACTACCATGGCAGGTGGTCCTAGGGTGTATTTTAAAAAAGCAAGTCAAAAAAAAAAAAAAAAGCAAGTCAATAAACAGTGTTCCTCCACGACTTCTGCTTCAGTTCCTGCCTTCAGGCTCCTGCTTTTAGCTCCTGCCTTTACTTACCAGGAGTTGGAATTACAAGCCTATACTACCACACTATTTAGAAAAGCACTTCTCCTTTTCCCTCATGAGACTTTTTTGTTGTTAAATCCATATACCCCCCATCTGTTCTCCAAGAGAAGGTTAGGACTCCTGGATGCTGGTTTGCCTCCTTTGAAGGAAGTAAATTTGTATTGTCATTAAATGTGACACCTTGATTGGTTTGTCTAGTCGGAATGTAATAAGGCATTCTGTTCAGGGTATCTGTTGCTTTTCTGCTAATGAATTATACAAAAGCATGTGCTTTAATAGATACTCTGTCATGTTGACAGCTTGTCAGACAGTTGAAGTTAACTAAAGCCCAGAGCTTGCTACTCCAGCCTTCACGAAGGACCAATAAAAGACAAGGTGAGACAAGAGGGGACAGCAGAACAGTGGTTAAGAAAATGCCTCTTACAGAGGCTAGGTCTCAGGGCAGATGCTGGGCTTGTGGATAGAGACATGAACAAGGCTGGGCCTCCTTACAGGTTTGAAGACTCAGACTAAGCAGAAAATGAGACAGTGCGTCGAGGGTGAATGTAGGCTCCCAAGGCAAAGTTAGAAGTGTAACAGTAAGATAAGTTACTAAGGGCAATAGGTCACAGTAAGAATTACCTTCTAAAGAAAGTGCCATGATTTCAACAATGGACAGGCAAGAGTATCAACAGTGGTGAGACAGGTGTCAAAAGCAAGCCTTCCAAAATCCAGAAAGATAACTTGAAGTAACTCAAATCTTCTAGAAGCAAGTGCACAGAGGAAGAGGAATCCTTTAGAGGAACAAGTTTGTTTTAGTGTTTTGTTTAGTGACATTTAGTCAACAATTACTGTATGCCATAGCCTGTCAAAGTATTATAGAGTTAAAAAGCAAAAAACAAAAAACAAAAACCCAACAAAAACAAAACAAAAAAACCAACAAAACAAACAAACAAAACAAAACAAAAAGGGCCCAGTACCCTGTCTCAAAGCTCTCCCAGACTCCCACAGGAATTGGAAGCAAGCCATCTACCTCCTATGTAATGTGTTTGGTACAACAAACAGGAACATACCAGGGTCACAGATGAGAAGCAAACAGCACATGTAGGCTGTTTAGTGAGGCCCTGGGGAGGTGGCCGTCTGAATCATGACGGAGAGAGATGAAAGGAGCAGAGAAGAATTTTCTAGATGGCAAAGTAAAGTCAAAGCCAACTAGTACAGCATACAAAAGAGCTGTTTACAGCTTGGAGGTGCTGGGCAGCCAAATGATAGTGGATGTGATACATTAGATTTTTCTGTGTTTGGTAACTTAAGTTCTGAGGCTAAAGAAAGGTCTTGATATGTATTGCCTTCAGGCATGTATTTATTTTCCCATTCATGGTGGTCTTAGCTTAGAATATATCCTAAGTACTGAAAGACTATACTTATGATTTCTCTGAGCACAGGTATTTTGAAAAATTAACAAACATTCCTTTTCTAGCTTTCTTCTAGTCCTTGGATTAAAAATATAAAATAAAATAAAAGGTCTGAACTGTGCAGCTCCGAGCCCGAAGCCCTTCGGTATTCTCTAAGGGTCTCTGACAATTTGACATTGATTGAGCAGCCTGCAGCCCGCACATATGGTTGTTTAATTAACTAACACTTTGCAGTAATGAGAGGTAGTTTGGCTACTTATGGCCAGAAGTGACATGTTAGGACAACTTGGAAAGGGTCCAGCTATGAGAGCCTACATGCTAAACGCAGAAGCCAGGTCACCAGAAGACAGAGCCACAGGTCAAGCCTGGGAGAATCCAGTCCAACAGGCAGCAGTCAGGATCGAGGAATTATGGCTTCAGACAAGAAAGTAGTCACCTGTAGAAGTCAGAAAATAAAGTCCATGTAATTCATGTTTGTTTGTTTGCTTGCTTGCTTGCTTTTGGAAGCCAAGGAGATTTTCTGTATTCCTAGTAGTGGGGCATATGGATCCTGAAGCAGCCGCTTCCTGTAGCCAGGCAGGACTCCCAGTGGAAGGACAAGGACAGCGACACAAAGCCTTTTTTGGTACATCTAAAATTATGTCATAATAAAAGTTAAACAATAAAACATACACTGTCGGGATGAAGGGTGGAATTATGACTAACAGTGAAGCTCCCATAGAGGCTAATAGAATTATACGGATGGACAGTAATGGAGGGCATACTGTAGAGAAAGCAAGAGTCAGTTCACAGGCAACGGCATGTGTGCTTGACAGCTCAGGGGACAGGATGCAGGGACCCGGGGACTCTGGGGTTTCCAGGTAAAGATACTGAAGAAATGGGACCAACCTCACAGCTGGTCACATTGATTTTACGATCATGGTAAAGACTTACTGATGACATTTCAAAATATAAACTATAATTTCAGAGAGTGGGTGACAGCGTAATATGGGCTAAGACTAAAATCACCAAGCACTTAATAGGTAAGCTGAACAAGTCCTGTTGTTCAAGTATCCAATTAAATTTAATTGTGGCACAGCTGTTAAAATTTTATTTGTGCAACCAGCCAGAAAAAGAATTACATCAATCCCCAATTAACAGGAAAAGGGTGCTGAATGCCATCAGGCAAAGCAGCCAGCCCCATTACTACAAATAAATATTCTCAGGACTATGGGTGCTGTAGGGGTTCGACTGGGGTGCCCACCATTCTCCCATGCAGAGGACTCCTTACAGACTGGTCTCCAGGTAACACTGTGTCTTTATCAAGGAATCCGTGGGATGAGGATAGTGCCCCCCATGAGAGGTCTCACTCAAAATAGATGTGTTTTATACAAAATGCATCATCATCATCATTGTCATCATCGTCATCGTCATCATCATCATCGTCATCGTCATCATCATCATCGTCATCATCATCATCGTCATCATCATCATCATCATCATCATCATCATCGTCATCATCATCATCATCATCGTCGTCATCATCATCGTCGTCGTCATCATCATCATCGTCATCGTCATCATCGTCATCATCGTCGTCATCATCGTCATCGTCATCATCGTCATCATCATCGTCGTCATCATCATTGTCATCACTGTCATCGAGAAGCTCCTATTATGTATCAGGCTCTCCTGGAACTTGCCATATAACCCAGGCTGGCCTTGAATGCATTTTTCCTACCTATGCCTGAAGCAGTGTTAGGATTGTAATTATGCAAGGCCATGCCTGGATTACATAGACTTAACAAATGTAGTTATAAAGTGCCCAACTCCACAATTTGCCGGTGCCCAACGGGTCTGTGCTTTGATTCTTCTCAACAATTTATTCTCCTGTTAACTACTGTCATAGAATGGAATATATGTTCTTAACTCTTTCTTTTTCATGTTCTTGTTCACCAAATATCCCTACTGACTACCATGTGAAGGAAATGAAAGTTGCAATTTCTTTTAAATATTTATTTATTTTATGTATAGGAGTACACTGTAGCTGTACAGATGGTTGTGAGCCACTATTGTGGTTGCTGGGATTTGAACTCAGGACCTTCAGAAGAGCAGTCAGTGCTCTTAACCATTGAGCCATCTCTCCAGCCCAAAAGTTGCAGTTTCTGAGCAGAGCCATCACCTGTTTCATCTTTCCCTCTTGCCCTTTTGTCCCATCAGAGGAACCACACCTTATAGCTAATAGCTTCTCTGTCAGCCAAGTCTTTGTGGCTCCAACCACTGAACCCAAGTCTAGACAAACTCAGACAAGCCAGAAAGAGTCAAACCTGACCTGACAGATGAGTGACCCAAAGAAAGTATTTGCTAGCATAATCACTGAGTTTGGGAGTTGCTTCCTTTAGAATATTTTCTCTCTTTCCCTCTCTCCCTGCCTCTGTCCTCTCCTCTCCCTCTCCCACTCCCCTCTCTGTCCCTCCTTCTCACCCTTCCTTCTTTCTCTCTCTCTCTCTCTCTCTCTTTCTCTCTCCCTCTCTCTTACTCTGTGTGTGTGTGTCTCACACAGATACCCCTCAAACACACGCACACAAGATTAATAATTAATAATTCACTGTCTGTTTGATTTATAACTGATTTGGGTCTTAGTTCTGGCTTTTCTTGCCTCTGCTCCATAATCCATCCTTACTCTATGGACAGCCTGGTCTCTGGTCATTCCACCTACAGCTTTGGCCCAGCATGGCTGTTAATATCTATAAGCCTACTGAGAGTGGCAAGCCTGTCAAATAGAGATATCATGAGTTTTGCATGCCATTTACATATAAGTGCTCATCCAAGTCAAATCTGGTAACATAGAACATTGTCCTCTTCAATCACAAGTGAGCAGGAAAGAAAATGATTAAGATTAGTGAAAAAGAAAACATCTCCCTAACGAGGAAATGTGCTAGTCAAAGGAAAGAGCTTCCCTCCACAATGATATGTTTTTATATTAAATGCATATTTTTCATATTAGTGTTTTTGTCCCTGAGAAAGTCTTACTATATAGTTCAGAATATCCTGGAACTTTCTATATAACCCAGGCTGGCCTTGAACCTCTGTTTCTTCTACCTCAGTCTTCTCTGTGTTGGAATTACAGGCATTCACAGCTATGCTGGGTTAACATACATTTTCTTCAGTTTTTCACATGCTCGTGTGTGTGTGTGTGTGTGTGTGTGTGTGTGTGTGATATGCAGGTGTGCATATATGCTTTTGTATGTGTATGGGTGCATGTGTGTGTGTGTGAAGGCCCAAGGCTGATATCAGGAATCATCCTACATTGTACCCTTCCACCCTATTCACTTCAGCTGTTTCTTATCAAACCCAGGGCTTGAGGATATTCCACACTTACTAGGCACTTAGTTCTGCGGAGACCTTGCCTCTGCTTTCCCAGGCTAATATATGAATGTCCAACTGGCATTTACATGGGTTTTTCAAGATCTCAAGTGTGTTCCTCATGCTTTAAATGCTGAGTTAGCTCCTCAGCCCTACACATACTTAACAAATGGACTTACATCATTTCTAGGGCTCCATTCAATTGGAAGAGTCACAGTACTACAGTTAGAAAAAAAAATCTCTCCAGTTGGTGGCATTTAAATGTAGGTGCTAGACTCAGCATACAAAAAGCTAAAGCACTTCAGGATTGAAGAAATGTTTGGCTGCACTGTGTATATGTTTAATATAAAAACATATCGTTGTGGAGGGAAGCTCTTTCCCTGTTTACTAAGTGACTGTCTTGGGATTTTACTTCTCTGAATAAACACCATGACCAAGGCAACTCCTATAAGGACAAAATATAACTGGGGCTGGCTTACAGGTTCAGAGGTTCAGTCCATTATCATCAAGGCAGGAACATGGTAACATCTAGGCAGGCATGGTGCAGGAGGAGTTGAAAGTTCTACATCTTTATCTGAAGGCTGCTTGTGGAAGACAGTTTTCCAGGAAGCTAGGACTAGGGTATTAAAGCCCACACCCATAGTGACACACCTACTCCGACAAGGTCGCACCTACTCCAAAAAGGCCACACCTTCAAATAGAGCCACTCCCTGGGCAAAGGATATACAAATCATCAGTGACAAACACTGTTTTATTGGGGGCTTTAAGTGTGTGGGTCCAGAGGCAACCTGATGCACATGTGTGAACACAAAAGTAGTTTGTTTACAGCTTGGTTTTATTAAGTAATAGAAACTAGGCAATGATAAACTTAGGGCTTTGTGTGCAATTCCTTCTATTGTAATCTCTCTCTCTCTCTCTCTCTCTCTCTCTCTCTCTCTCTCTCTCCTCTCTCTCCTCTCTCTCTCTCTCTCTTCTCTCTCTCTCTTCTCTCTCTCTCTCTCTCTCTCTCTCTCTCTCTCTCTCTCTCTCTCTCTCTCTCTCTCTCTCTCTCTCTCTTTCTCACACACACATACACACACACACATAATGTCTCCAACCTTCATTGTCTTCTAATGACAACTCCTCCTCATCCTTTCCTCATCCTCCAGAAAGCATGTCTAGATGACAGTCTTTCTTCACTTGGGGGTTAAGCACTCCTTACTGACTGGTACTGTGGTTCTGCCCTCTTCCCACTCCTGTCATGGCTTCCCACTTATTACTGTATTGCCTTAGTCAGATGAATTGTTACTGCACTGTAACTCCTATAGACAAGTACCGTGTTAATCTGAGGCATCCCTGGTCCCCTCATGCCTGACCACCGACCAATTTCCAGTATGCAGTTTTGGATGGATTATGCTCGCAGCCAAGTGACTAGCCATGCTGAGGAATCTGCACTGAAACACTGATAGTAATACAAAAGTACTCTGACAAAAAGAACACTGAGCTCCATTACACCAGGTGACTGGCAGCCTTCACTGGCAGATGGTGAAGTACAAGTTTTGGGACAAATCTCAGAAGTCTATGCTGTATAACCACACACTTCACCACGGGCTCCACTACTCGTTTACTTCTTATTCATGGAAGTGGGCACAGGGAAAGTCTTTGTACTGATGGTGGTGCTTCTTGTCTGGTAAGGAGGCAGCCTAATGGTTCTGAGCTAGAAAGGGGACGAAAATAATACAGTATCTGGCAGAAAGAGGCTGTGTGTGCAAAGAATTTACAAAAAGCTTACGGAGATTAGGAAAGTATTAATATTTTGGGACAAAATGCTCCCTTGAAGACAAATGTATGAAGAATTTTCTTTCATATTCCTATCGAGGAGAATTTGGGGGGTCTATCCAGATTTTTAGAGCAGTGGTAGGTCTAACCCATGGCTGTGGCAATGCATTATAATAAAAATATCTTTCGCATTCTAAGAGACTGAATATTTGCTGAATCTAACAACCAGAGTTAATAATAAACCTTGAGGTCACTTAAGACTTAAAACTGACATCCTGTTGTATCCTCAGCCTGTTTCTTTAACATCCCTTGAAGGGGACAACTTAACATCCAATTTTACTTGCCTTAGATTTTCCATACAATCAACTTTTACAAGTCAGGCTAATGAGTAGCTGTAATCTTAAGCTATGTACCCATCCAGGCCCCTGGTTCATAAGTAATTTATGTTTTTTATATGTGTTATGATAATTATTTTCTGAGAACAGCAAATATAGTTTGAAAGCAATCTTATCAAATGAATAACCAGACATGTTGAAAACAACATATGAATACCGCTTGAGAAACAAAGATGTTTACATTACTGTTTGTTGTGTCAGGGTCAATTGAAGTCAGTGACTTCATTCCTCCTAAAATTCTATCTGACCTTTATAAAGTATCCCCGCATCCCTTCCCCTTTGATATTTTTCTATACTGATCAATAAAGGAGAGAGCAAAGCCCTTTGTTGGAGATACTCAGACATAGACAGAGGGCAAACATTTTCATATGTCAGCATTCATATAGGCAAAGGTTCAACTCATATAACACATAAACATGGATAACTAAAGATACTGGGATAGCTAAGTAGAAAATTCAAATCCAGGCTCACTTGTGAAATAACACCAAGGGAAAGTGCTTTGATGCATTATTGGTGACTCTCAGTTTATTATTAGTGTGCTCAAACTGATATGTTTTGGAGCCTCATGTGAGGAATCTCTAATAAGTTAAATCTATTCAGTCCCATGTTTTATAAAATTAGAGTGTATGAGAAGAGGAGATGAGTCAGATCTATGTGTTATATGGGAAATTCGGAGCCTAGAGGAGATCTGGACTCTAGTTTAACATTGGCTTTTCATTAATTTCTATGTTCATTTAATAACAGCCATAAAATTTTCATGGCTCATGTTTTTCTCACATACGAACAGAGAGGCAAGAAAGGAGATTGCTAGTAATATTTTCATCGTGATTATTAAGGCTAATTAAGAGTATATTAAAGAAAAAGTTGATGTTAAAGACAAATAATCACATAGGAGAATATTCATTTCTATGCTTTAAATGACAAAAATGATTTACAAAATGGTTTGTGTTTTGTTAGTCATTATGTACAAACACACATACTGTATATTGTAGAAAACTTCTGTGCATGTTCACCTAATACAAGTCACTCGCAGTGGTGGCATTAACCATGCTGCTATTTTACTCTTGGAGTGGTTTCACAATTTACAATCTTGTAGTAAAAATACAGAGCTTACATTTTTAAGAGTAAAAATATGTTTCAACATCATTTTCCTATGGCCATTAAAGTAGTATATGTACAATTGTCAGTCAGCATCTGTAGAAAATTGGCTCGTGCCTCTTACAAAATATAAGGATGCTCAAGTCTTATCCATATAATAATGTATTTGCATATATCCTATGTATACCTCATGTTTACATAAATCATCTCCAGATTATTGATAATATCCATGGCTATGTGAATGCTATGGAAAAATTTTATTGCTCAGATAATAATGATAACAAAAAGCCCATGCATATTCAGTACAGATGTGCTTTGCAGGAAGAAAAAATTTGATTTTATTCTTTGACTATTTCAGACATGGATACAATGAAATTCAGTCATTCCCCTCCATTATCCTGTCTCACCCCCCTCCCTCTCCCAGTGAGTAACTTCTTTCCAACATGTCTTTCTTCTACTTTTTTGTCTTGAGGGCAGCATCAATCTATGGGTACAAATAAGGGAGTTTTGAAGGCATTTTGACAACATTTCCATTTAGCAAACAACACTAGGAAGTTCTGGGGGCATACTTTGTACTTTTGGTGGACTGAATCCACTGTGAATGCAGAACCTGAAGGTATATGATGTAAGATCATAGCAGACCACCAACTGCAACCTTCCTTTCTTTTCTGTTACTATGTCTAGTGGACCATAGTAATTAATTAGACCCTCTCTTCCAACTTCCCTCTCCTCTATGGTGGTTTGAATAAGAATAGCCTCCACAGGATCATATATTTGCATACTTAGTCATAGGGAATGGTCGACTTAAGTCTTGTTGGAGTAAATTTGGCCTTGTTGGAGAAAGTGTGTCAATGCAGGGTAGGCTTTGAGGCTTCAAAGCCAGGCACAGTACCTCTCTTCCTGATTCAGATGTAGAACTCTCAGCTACTTTTTCAGCTGTCTCCCTACCATGACAATAACTGAACTAAATACCTGAAACTACAAACAAACCCCAATGAAATGTTTTTGACTTGCCAGGTCAATAAAACAGTAACCAACACCCCCTCTTGCACGTCTTTGGTCCAGCACTCAACTCCAAAAGATATTCCCTGGGAACCCTCAAGCCACTCTGGCTAGAGAAGCAGATAGGCTAACTGTAGATATTCACTTTTCTTCTCCAAATCTGGTCCCCTAGTTTTATGTCTAGCTCTGTAGGAGACTACCTGTTGTGGCCTCTCCTCACTCTCAGGCTCGATTTCCAGGAGAAATCGAGCCTGAGACTAAGCAGATCTTGATGGAACACCCTGCCTTCCTTTCCTCGGTGACACCGCCTTAGCCCCTGCCTTCATGCCCATCTCCATTCCTAAGTGTCAACTTCCAATACTTAGAAACACATTCTACTTGGAAATCCTAGTAATCATTCCTGTCAGGATACCAGAAGAATTTTCTGTCACATATATGCTTCCCTAAGGTGCCAGACTTTCCTAAGAACCAGGAAGGGAACAGAAATGAAAAAAAATAAAATAAAGTAAAATCAACCACGCAACAAAGACAAAGATAAGACTAGATATGAGCACCTGGAATTACAATCTTTCTGCCCAGATGCCTAGATGGTAGCATAAATACACAATAACAGCCAAGATAATATGTCTTCACTAGAGTCCGCAATCCTATCACAGTAAGCCCTGGATATGACAACATAGCTCAGGCATCAGATAAAGACCTTAAAATAGCCTTTATGACTAAGGTAGATGTCCTTAAAGAGGAAAATAAATCTTCTAAAGCGATCCAGGAAAGCCAAACAATTGAAGGAAATTAATAAAGCTGTTTAAGACCTGAAAATGGAAACAGAATCAATAAAGAAAATAAAAACCAAAGAAAATCTGGAAATGAGAAGTTTAGAAACTTGAACAGGAACCACAGGAGCAAGCTTCACCAATAGAATTCATGAGACAGAAGAGAGAACATGATAAAAGAAAATGGATATATCAGTCAAAAACTTTTTAAATCTAATAAACTCATGGCACAAAATATTCAGAAAATGTAAGACTCTATGAGAAGACCAAATCTAAGAATACTATGAATAGAAGTATGGGAGGAAGCACAGGTCAAAGACACAAAAAATATTTTTTAATTTTTTAATTTTTTATTTTTACTTATTCAATTTACATCCCATTCACTGACTCCCTCCTAGTTACTCTCTTCTATAATCCTTCCCTCATCCCTCATCCTCTTCTCTTCTGAGCAGATGGGGGCTCCCTTGGGTATCCCCTGCCCCCAGCACTTCAAGTCCATGCAAGGCTAGGCACTTCCTCTCCTACTGAGGCCAGACAAGGCAGCCCAGGAAGAAGAACATATCCCATGTACAGACAACTGCTTGTGAGATAGCCCCCATTCCAGTTGTTTCAGGACCCACATGAAGACCAAGCTGTACATCTGCTATATATGTGCAAAGAGGCCTAGATCCAGACTATGTATGTTCTTTGGTTGGTGGGCCAGACTCTGAAAGTTCCAACAGTCAAGGTTAGTTGATTCTGTTGGTCTTCCTGTGGAGTTCCTATCCCCTTTGGGGCCCACAATGCTGTTCTTCCATAGAGTTCCAACCTCCGTCCACTGTTTAGCTGTGGGTGTCTCTATCTGTCTGAATCAGCTCCTGGGTGGAGCCTCTCAGAGGACAACATGCTCCTGTCTGCAAGCATAACAGAGTACCACAGAAAATATTTTTAACAAAGACATAAAAGAAAACATCTCTATGCTAAAGAAGGAGATGCCTATCAAGGTAGAAGAAGCATACAGAATACCAAATAGATTGGACCAGAAAAGAAAGTCCCCATCAGCACATAATAATCAAAATACTACATGCACAAAACAAAGAGAGAATTTGAAAAGCAACAGGGGAGAAAGAACAAGCAACATATGAAAGCTTCCTTTAAGATTCTACCTGACTTCTCAATGGAGACTCTAAAGGCCAGAGGGTCCTGAACAGCCTGCAGACTCCATGAGGTCAAAGATGCCAGCCCAGACTACTACAGCTACCAAAAGTTTCAACCACCATACACAGATAAAATAAGACAAACCAAATTTAAGCAATATCTATCTACAAATCCAGCCCTACAGAAGTGCTAGAAGAAAAACTCCAAAAAAAAAGGTTAACCACACCCAAGAAAACACAAGAAATAAGTAATCCCAGAGCAGAAAATAAAAAGAAGGTGAAATGCATGTGTATGTGCTCACACACACACACACACACACACACACACACACACACACACACACACACACAAACACACACATCCCACCCAGTATCTATAAAAGTAACTTTTATTCACCTGGAGTAATTGCCATCTCTGAGGTTTAGTGTCCCAGTCTGCTAGTCCTGGAAGCTTCTAGCCTCCATACAATCTAATCTAAGCCTAAGATGTTTTCAGCCTCTGAGACTTTCTG
Source organism: Mastomys coucha (assembly GCF_008632895.1). NCBI lineage: Eukaryota > Metazoa > Chordata > Mammalia > Rodentia > Muridae > Mastomys > Mastomys coucha. The sequence continues at coordinate 98,388,300 of NW_022196897.1, forward strand.
CTGAATAAGCTCACCCTTTCTTGTTCTTACTGAACTCTGGCTGGATAGTTCAACTCCACAGTTCTATATCAAACTCCTCTCCAAGCAGAGTGATTCAATCTAATGTCTCTTAGCTTCTCCTGAATTGCTCTGCTTGACCTCAAACTAACTCTATAGCAATCTGTTCTAATCTTCTGGCTTCTCTTTTTCTGACTCATTCTCCCTTTCACCTGTGTCTAGCTTGTCCTCTTTTCAACCTGTCTTTGTAAAACTCTCCAGATAAAACTACCTCCTCCTTCTCTCTGCACTACCCCTCAAGTAGTTTCCCTTTCCCCATCTCATCATGGGAGAATTGGGCATATCCTATTCTGTCAAATCTTTCTCTGATTCATCACTTTGTATGCCACTCCGTTAGATATCACTTTAAAACATGGGTGCGTCCTTCTACAAATGAACTTTACTTTCATTGCTTGAGATTAAAGGTGTGTACTAAGAACATGTCTGAATTCCAGCCAAAGAGATTAAAGGTATGTGCTAATGGCTAGGCCATACCACAACTAGGAAAATTTTTTTTCAGTAAACAACAGAATCTTGGGGATCACAATGTGATCAAATATCCTGCAACAAGGATCCTTTTTTTTTTCTGCATCCAAGAAACACATCATCAAGCATATACATCAGCATCCCCTTCATTCAGCCTTTTCCTCAGGGAAAAAGGATAAAAAGTTATGCCAAGCAAGTGGACTTAGGAACCAAGCTGGTATAGCCATTTTAATATCTGACAAAATAGACTTCAAACCAAAACCAGGTGAAAGAGGGAAGGATACTACATACTCATCAAAGGAAAACTCTACCAAGAGTGAGTTGTAATTCTATGTGAAACAGACACAAGGGCACCCAAGTTCATAAAAAAAATCCTACCACAGTCTATGAACCCTCACACACTGATAGCAGGTGACTTCAATACCTGACTCTTGGCAATAGACAGGTCATCCAGACAAAAACCAGAGAAATGTTGGAGTTAGTGACGTTATAAACCATATGTACCTAACATATATTTACATATATCATTCAAATACAAAATAATATACCTTGTATAACTGTTTTTGAAAACTGACCAAAGACTTAGACATAAAGCAAATTTCAGCAGATACAAAAAAATTGAATCCCTGCAAACTTATCAGACCACCATAGATTAAAGCTATATTAAAAACAGAAGCAACAGAACACTTACAAGTTCATGAAAACTGAATAACTCACTTCTGAATAAAAATATGAATCAAGAAATACAATTAAAGACTTTCTAGTATTGAATTAAAGTGAACACACAACATGCCCAGGTATATGTAATAAAGTGAACGTGATTCTAGGAGGCAAGTTCATAGCACTAAGTGCCTACATTAAACAATCAGAGAGTTGTCATCCTACTAACTTAAAAGCACACCTGAAAGCTCTAGAACAAAAATAAGAATTCACACCCCAAAGGAGTAGATGTAGGAAATAACCAGACTCAGGACTGAAATCAATAAAATAGAAACAAACAAAAAATATAAAGAATCATTGAAACAAAATTTGTTCTCAGATCAGGTGATCCATGCCCTGCCACACATACTCAACATATACCCAGAGACAGCTTGATTCCTAGTAGGTCCATCATAACCAGGCTCACAGGTAAGCCCACCTACCACCACTCCAATACCTAGCCTAACTGGGACCCCCACAGGGCCCAGGGGATGAAGAACATATCTGCCCTGCTGGAGACACATCATCATCCTTCTGGACCACAATGGCTTTCAGGGTCAGATCCTTCCCCAAACCCAGGCCCAGAGACAGCTTGACTCCCAGGAGGTCAGTCATAACCAAGCTCACAGATGACAGCAGATGCTGGCGAGGATGTAGAGAAAGATGAACATTCCTCTCCATTGCTGGTGGAATTGCAAGCTGGTACAACCACTTTGGGAATCAATCTGACACTTCCTCCGAAAATTAGAAACAGTTCTACCTGAAGACCCACCTATACCACTACTGGGCATATACCCAAAAGAAGCTCAGACATGTAACAAGAATATGTGCTCCACTATGTTCTTAGCAGCCTTATTTATAATAGCCAGAAGCTGGATGTCTCACAATTGAAAAATGGATACAAAAAATGTGGTACATTTACACAATGGAATACTACTCAGCTATTAAAAACAATGACTTCACAAATTTTTTAGGCAGATGGATGGAATTAGAAAAATATCATCTCAAATGAGGTAACCCAGACCCAAAAGGACATATATGGTATATAGTCAATGGTAACTGGATATTAATACCAAAGCTCAGAATACCCATGATACAATTCACAGACCATATGAAGCTTAACAAGAAGGAAGGCCAAAGTGTGGATGCTTCAATCCCACTTAGAAGAGGGAACAAAATAATTATGGGAGGCAGAGGGAGGGGGACCTGGGTGGAAGAGGAGGAGGACAAAAAGGGGGTACAGTCTCAGGTATGGGAAGAGACAGGAGAGAAGTCCAGAGTGCCAGGAGGATAGATAGAAATAACTAGCAGTTGGAGGGTAGGGAATGGAGAATGGGGGATGGGGGATCACTAGAAAGTCCCAAACACCAAGATGTAAGAAGCTCCCAGGACCCAAAGGGGTGACATTAGCTGAAATACTCAACAGAGGGGAGATAGAACCTGAAGAAACCACCTCTAGTAGATAGACATGGCCCCCAGTGGAGGGATGAGGTCATCCACCCATCTCAAAAGTTTTAATCTAGAATTGTTCCTGTCTGAAGGAACCACCAGGACAAAAAAATGGAGCAATGACTGAAGTAAAGGCTATCCAAAGACTGCCCCACTTTGGAATCCATCCCATCTGCAGACACCAAACCCTGACACTATTGCTGACGCCAAGAAGTGCTTGCAGACAGGAGCCTTATATGGCTATCCTCTGAGAGGTTCTGCCAGCATCTAAGACAGATGCAGATGCTCACAGCCAGCCAACCATAGGACTGAGCCCAGGGACCCCAGTGGAAGAGTTATAGGAAGGACTGAAGGAGCTGAAGGGAATTGCAACCACATAGGAAGAGCAACAATATCAACTGGACTCCACAGAGCTCCCAGGAAGTAAACCACCAAAGAGTATACATGGTGGGTCCATGGCTCCAGCTACATATATAGTAGAGAACTGCCTTATCTGACATCAATGGGAGGGGAGGTGCTTGGTCCTGTGGAGCTTGTTGCCCCAGTGAAGGAGGATGCTGGAGGGGTGAGCCTGGAGTGGGTAGGTGAGGCAAAGTGGAGGGGGCATGGGGAGGGATGTTTGCAGAGGGGAGAGCAGGTAAGGAACAACCTTTGAAATGTAAATAAATAAAATACTTAATAAAAAACAACCTGTTTTCTAATTAAATCAATAAAACTGACAAACCCTTATCCAAACTAATTAAAAGCTTAAGAGAAACTCCAAATCAACAAAGTCAGAAATTAAAAGCAGGTGGTTGGGGGGAGGCATAAGAACAGACATGAAGGAAATCCAGAGAGTAATAAGGATAAACACTGTACTCCATCAAATTTTAAAATCTAGAAAATACAGGGAATATTTTTCAATATATACCATTTACCAAAGTCCAATCAAGATCAGAGATCAACATCCCAGAAATGTTCAATATACATAAATTGATAAATGTAATCCACCACATATCAACAAACTACAAGAAAAGCAACATGATTATCTCATTAGATGTAAAAAATAACAACAAAACAAACAAACAAAACCAAAAGACAGTCTTTGGCAAAATCCAATACCCTTTAATGATAAAAGTCCTGGAGAGATTAGGGATATAAGGGACATACCTAAATTAATAAAGGTAGTTTACATCAAGCCCATTGCCAACATCGACTTAAATAAGGAGAAATTCAAAACAATTCCACTAAAATAAAAAACAAGAGAAAGTTGTCCACTCTGTTCATACCTATTCAATACAGTATTTGAAATCTTAACTAGAGCAATAAGACAACTAATGAATATTGAGGGAACACAAGTTAGAAAGGAAAAGTCAATTTGCAGATAATATGATAGTATACATAAATGACTCTAAAAGGTCCATCCGGGAACTCTTACAGCTGATAAACACTTTCAGTAAAGTAGCGAAATACAAATTGAACTCACAAAAAATCCTATATATAAATGGCAAAGGACTGAGAAAGAAATCAGAGAAATAATACCTTTTATGATAGCCTCAAAAAATGTAAAATATCTTGAGGTAACTCTAACCAATCAAATGAAAGATTTATATGATAAAACCTTTTAAGATATTAAAGAAAGAAGTTGAAGAAGATATCAGAAGATGGAAAGATCTCCCATGGATCACTTATGGATCAGTAGAATTAATATAATAAAAGTGGCCATCCTTCAAAAAGCAATTATAGACTCAATGCAATCCCCATCAAAATTCTGGCACAATTCTTCATAGACCTTGAAGGACACATTTCAGCTTCATTTGCAAACACACACACACACACACACCAGAATAGCTAAAATAATCATAAGTAATAAAAGAGCTACTAGAGATATCACTATTCCTGATTTCAAGTTGTACTAGATAACCTTAATTTAAAAAAATAAAAAAAAAAAAGCATAGTATGGTATTGACACAAAAACAGAAATGTGGTTTAACAGAATCACATTTAAAGACTCAGACATAAACCCACATACCTTTTAATACCTGATGTTTTTTGTTAATAAAGAAGCCAGAAATACATAGTGAGGAAAAAAGACAGCATCTTCAAACAAATGGTGCTGATCAAACTGGATGGCCACATGTATAAGAATCCAAATAAATCCATATTCATCAACCTACACAAAACTCAACTCTAAGTGAATCAAAGACCTAACATAAAACCAGACACACTGAATCTGATAGAAAGTAGGAATAACCTTAAACTCATTAGCACAGAAGACAGCTTTCTGAACAACAGAACGCTATTGGCACAAGCACTTAAGATCATTGTTAGAGCCACCAGGGGTGGGGGACACCAAGAAACTAGTCCCTTTGAATAAAGGGCAGGGTGCATATGAACTCACAGAGACCGAAGCAGCAAGCACAGGGCCAACATGGGTCTATTCCAGGTCCTCTGTGTGTGTATATATACATATACACAAACACATACATATTATATATATGCTACAGCTTCTGGCTTAGTGTTTTTATAGGATCCCTAAGTGTGAGAACAAATGGTGTTGGGTCCCTCCCTTCTGCCTCAGCCCCGAGACTTCGGAGCTTGCAACGGGAGACTCAACTCACGCCTGCCTTGCCTAAAACAAAGCCTCACTACTCTGAGTCCCACCTTCGAGGATTCCAGAGAAAAGTAGGCCTGCTGGCTGGCATGTCTGCAGCCAGAGGACATCTGTGGTTGACCTCCTTCCCCACTTTGGGCCGGGCCTCTGGCCACTAGACCTGCGGGAGGGACGCCCTGAGCAGCCGCCCTCGGAAGTGGGCAAGCCCAGCAGCCCAGCTTCCCTTTGACTTCCCCTTTGACTCTGTTCAGACTCTTCCTGACTCCTCCCACATTGCTTATGTTATTCAAATGTCATTGTAACCTAGAGATTCAGTTATGCTCTCTTGTATATAAATGCTGAACCCCAAAAGCAAAAGCAAGCCTTGATTGGAAACCCTCAACTTGGCTTCATGTCCTTTTGTTCTCGAACTTTGTGTTTCAGGTCTCCTTTCTCCCTTCGATGGAGGCAGAATCCGGTTCATGAAAGTGTGGGACAACAACATGAACTAACTAGTACCCTCGGAGCTCCCAGGGTCTCAACCACCAACCAAGGACTGCA
>NW_022196897.1:98394255-98402082 GCF_008632895.1 Mastomys coucha
GTAAATAAAGAAAATATCTAAAATAAAAAAAATAAAAATAAAAAAAAAGTAAAAAAAAAAACTTAGAGGAAATAAAAACTTTATAAGACCTATTGAACAAAAAAAAGAAAGAAAGAAAGAAACTGTGGGACAGTTTCAAAATGGGTCTCTGACTCTTGTACCTTCTCTTGGGACTCTTTTCCTCCTGGTGCATTGCTGTGTCCAACTTCAATATGACAGTTTTTGCTTCATCTAATTATATTTTATTTTGCCATGTTTGGTTGTTACCTCTTAGAAACCTGTTATTTTCTAGTGAGAGACAAAGAGTGGATCTGGAGGAGCAGAGAGGGAGGGGACTAGGAGAAGTCAAGGGGGAAGAAACATACTCAGGATATATTGTATGAGAAAGGAATCTATTTCCAATAAAAGAGAAAAGAATACAAAAATTAAAATTTAATAAATGGAACCTCATGAAACTGAAAAGCTTATGTATGGCAAAAGATATTATATGAGAAAACCCTATTTTTAGTAAAAGAAAAAGTACCAATATAATACCAGTAATTTCATATTTTATTATAAGCACTGCATACAGTTCTATCGCCAGTGAAATTTGGAGGCCAGCCCCACACAGTCTATCCCCTAGAAACTACTCTTAAGCAGAGATACTCTCCTCCTTACCACCATCCCCACAAGAGCTAATCTTTGCGATGCTCATTTGGACGTCTGCCCAGTGAGTGCATCTTAGACACTTAAACTCTCAACCAATGGTGTGACACTTTGATCCCTTTCTCACAGCTTCAGTGAGGATGATAAGGAAAAATGAAAGCCCCTATTGTGCCTGGGCAAAAGCAGCTGAAATTCATAGGCAATATCCATGTAGTAAGAATCCAGAGAAGTCCATTGATCCATGGACATGAGGAGCATCAAATGCCAAATGGAAGAATATCTCTCACAGCAACGCACTTTGGTCTTTATTTTTTATTTTCCTTTAAAATGATGAATGAAGATGAGTGGTTAGGGAGAGGTGAGGCCCTGAAAGAAAACAGGGGTGGTGTGCTAACACGAGTTCATACTAGCCTACATTCTGGATCTACCACTTCTCCTTCTTCCCCTACTCTGCACTAGGATATCCCCTACGAATTTCAGTTGCACTTGTCCCTTCTGCACTGTGAATGCTTATGATCCCACTCCCTTGAAAAGTTGTAGGACCTGCTGGGAAGTCTGCACAACAATCTGAACTCGGATCAACAATGTACCCAAGACTTCAAGGAATGGCAAAGGAGATGTTATCGTTGATGTCATATGCCATTTTATTGAAGAAATTTTGTCTTTTAAAATTCCAGCCCCCTTATCAACTCATGGCTAAGAGTAGATTGGTGACAACGTTTTGTGAATGAGATCAGGAAAACCTGAAGGCTCTTTGAAAACATGGGACAAATTGGTATCGCTTCCTTAGAACGCTATATTTTCATGTGACTTCTAGAATTACAGCAACAATCTACTAATCAGAGTTAAAACTAAAACAGTGACAACCAGAAAGATGGATCAAAATCAGAGCTTTAGCCTTATTGAGCCACCATCAACACACGTGAAGATTCTAGTTTTGTAGTGATGGAAGTTGGTACCTCTCAGTATTATTTTAGCCACTGTTAAGAGGTATAGAGGTACAGAGACAGGTTCCTCAAGGACAAGAACAACACCAGAGTGTCATCTAAAATAACAGAGAGTGATCCCTGTCCACGGACAGAACTGGGATGAATGAGATAAATTGTATCTACCCACTTGGCCCCTTACCTCCCTGCCTGTAGTTTATGGTCAAAGCCAAACTGAAAGAACCTTCCATGGGGCTGCAGGAATTTTGGTTCAGCCAATGCACCAGAGGGACAAATAACTCAGACTATATACCCAAACATACCAACATGTAGTGAATTTTCTGTAAGCCTCCAGTCTCACTAAGTACCAGAGAAACTTGCTAATTAGCTTCCTAATTAACGTTTCTGTCTCTTAGGATTTAGTCAATCTCCTTTATTTAAGTAATAAGATAATATAGTGTTCAATTTCTTTTGGGGACTAGTACAAATGGTGCATTGTGGTTCACTCTGTCTCTGCATAAATTCTCAACCTTCCAGGGTCTTCACCTTCCTACTTTTCCTTCCTAATGAATATAGCCTGCATCTTGTAGTGGCCCTACTGTGAGCATCTTCTGGGGCTTCCTGGTTGCTATGATGAGGTTTTCTCGAGTGGTAATTGCTATGGCATGGCCAATTCTCTATTGGCCCTTTGTGTTGTGCTCAGGAATTTATCCGTGAGGTCTAGGTCACAGCCACCTGAACCTTTATGAGGACTCCTTTTCTCAGAGCTTCTTCATCCTGCTGGTGCCCTAGCTCTCCCAGAACTCCCCATCTCTTCATCAGGGTGCATGGGTGTCTGTTCAGGCAAGATATTCCCAAGAACAATAGAAGAACACCACTCCAGAATCACCTATCTCTCCAGATTCCAATGCTGTTGCTCTGGCCTTGACAGGCATGGAGCAAAGAGGATGCCTGTAGCATCCTTCATCTTTCCCATGGATGCAGTTCAGAGGCCCAGGACTGTAGTACCTCAGTACTTCCTATGTTCCCATTCATTGAAAGCAGAGGCTGCAGAAGGAGAGAAGATGAAAACCCTAGCTTATCGAACTTCTCCCATTCCCCACTCCTTAAAAAACTGAAGATGTTGAAAAGATCAGACTTACCATCTCTCTATTTTCTAAGAGGCCTATCTCAACTCTCAAAGGTCAGAACTACCAGGATTTGAGCTGCTGAAGAAGGCAGCTTTGAAAGTTAGGAATTCTAACACTGCCCTCTTAAAGACTGTCTTTTAAGACTTTTGAAGTTACTAAATTAATTAAACAGCCCTTTTCTATGCAGTATAACATTGCCCTAAATGCTTACAAAGCCACTGACTGTAAAGAAAATAACAAAGAATTAGTCGTATCTATCTATAATACATTTATATCATATCTAGTACTATATAACTATTTGTTCATTTATATATAAGTTATGTATTCTACAAAAATAGTGTTATAAGAGTAGTCAGAAAGATAATAGGGAATGAATGGAACCATGGAGTTTGCCTCTAGCTATCCAATAAAACAGGGGAATTGCCTATTCTCCCCCTGTCATCACAAGCCTGTTGCTAAGATAAGAACTACAGGTTATCTTCTATTTTGCATCAGCATGGCCCCTTCTTCAGTGATTTGATGAACAATCATAATTCATCTCACAGCTTTTTCTCTCCACTGCTATATTAGTGAATTACATTTAAAATGCTCTAAGATAATCTCTGAGTGAATACTAGATGAACAGGAGTCTGTAACCCTATCTAATTAAACTTTTCTACTCCCTGGCATAGGATAAATTCAATAAAACACTTGATCTTCTGAAATAACTCCAATAATTGGTTATAGTTGCTAACTAATATTCAGACCACTCCTTAGCATCAGATGAGAAGTAGAGCTTGTGTCCTCTGCAGGACATGTGAGGGCAAACACATTTGCCAGACTGAGATAGGGCTTGTAATGAGGTGGCTTTGAGGGTAGATTATTCGCAGTTGGAATCTGAAAAAAAGTTCATTACCTTAAGCCAAATATAGAAAGCTAATAATTAATTTCTAATGAAGAAAATACTATCAGGAGGAAAGATGCTTCTACTCACTGAGTGTACATATCACTGAAGATGATTGTCTTGCTGTGCTGGATTATTGTTACAGTATTGCTTATTGAGCATGTCATGACGAGGGGAACTGGGTCAACCTTAATGTTAACTGATTTTGAAATGAACACATTTTAGCCCTTTTCTACAGATATAGGTGATCCCCAGTCAGGAGGTTCTGTGTCTAGGGCAGAGCATTTTTGAGGAACTAAGAGCTAAACAGACCACTGGAAGACATATAGATAGCTAGGGGAAGTGCCCACAGATGGATAATGAAGATGAAGATGAAGCTTCTTTATCCTCTTGACCTGAGACAAAAACCTGAAGGCTGTTTCCCCACCAGTGCCACTCCCTTCTGGCTGATAATTCCAGGCTGCTCAGATAGGTTTATGTCTAAAGCCATGGGCTACCAGATCCCATTTCTTCCTTCTTTTAAAATCAACCAGAAATGAGGGGAAAGGGCCCATCCCTGGCCACCAAAAATAACATGTAAAATCCTAAAACCTACAGGGGGAAATGAACTTGTCTTCTCTTTGCTCTACATGTTCTCTCTCTCTCTCTCTCTCTCTCTCTCTCTCTCTCTTTCTCTCTCTCTCTCTCTCTCTCTGTGTGTGTGTGTGTGTGTGTGTGTGTATGTGTGTGTGTGCATATGAAAGTTTCTTCACCTTTAATAAAGCTTGTTACCTGTTGCTGCCTTCTATGCCTGAGGATTCTTTCTTGTCTGCTAATTCTTTAATTGACAAAAAAACTAACCCCCACCCCCACCCCAAACAAAATCCCTAAATGGTAAGACTTTCAATGCCCAATGTTTTGGAGAAACACAACTGGTATAAGAATCTGTGAATCTAAGTTTTTGTTTCCTTTTGATTATATGAAGAAACTTCTTAAAGTATTTTTTACTATTGTTTATTTAAACAGAAATATTCAAAATACAAATATTTCCCCAGAGACAACCAACTGATATTAGCATCCCAGAGATTCTTCCACACTCTCCTGATTTGATTGTCATGGTCCTCTTTTAGTCCATCCTCCCTAGACTCTATCCCTAGCCAAAGAGAGTGCCAATAACTGAGAACAAGGTAGAGATGCTCACAGAGCACATAGTTCAGTACCTACTGTGGGAAAATAAGCTGCCCTAAGCATGGTGGAGCATTTTGAACAGCCAACCAACAGTGTGGTCCACAGGACATGACAGCAGCTACTCTAAGAGAGTGCTTTGCTTGTACTCCCTTACAAGATGAAATTCCAACATGATTTTTATGCTTTAGAAGAATTAATATCTAAATTTTCTTTCTTCCAAAGAGTTATCTACAGATCCAAGGTAATTCCTATCAAAATCCCAATGACTTTAGAGACTCAGGAAAAATAATCATAAATATCTTTTTTTAAGAAACTAAGAATGACAGTAACCAAAATAATTTTGTACATGAGAAAAACTACAGGCATCATGTGTCCTAATTTAAATATATTATAAAGTCAAGGTAGCCAAAGAGTATGATCTTTGCATGAAAGCAAATGTACCAACCTAGGGAAACAATGGAGAAAGCCAAGAGAAAAAAAATAAACCCATGTACATGCAATCCCATTGCTGTGAGAATCCTTCCTTGGGGAGATGTGAAGAGCATCTCAATTCTCATTATAAAAGTCCAAGAATAAACAAAACTATGCATTAAAAGTTCAGCCTAGAAAATTATACGTTCATTGAACTTACTCAAAGAACATGGATGAAGGGTTGCTTATAGGAGTATAGGTAACCCCAAAGTAGCTATTCCTGGAAAGTCTTCACCCAGTCATGTAAGTAGAGTGCTCTACTTAACCTTACCCCATCTATACACTTTAGCACTTCATGCTACCCTGAGGCTACATGAGTTTAGTGTGTAGCTGCACGTAGATGGCTAGTTAAACCACTAGAATCTCAGGTGAGTCCAATGGCCCTCCTTATTCCTCTTTCTAGTCAGAATACAAACTGCTATCAGACAGGATCTGGATATTCTATTGTACATAGGCATAGCTAATTTGATTAAAGCAGATACTGGTTTGTTCAGAAATAATGCTATACAATACCAGTCATCCTTGATGAAACACACACACACACAACTGGAAAAGAATAGTTTCTTCAGAAAATGGTATTGGGACCGTTAATTATTATCTATATGTGAAAGAATGAAATCTGCCCTTATCTTAAGTCATATTTGAAATATGGGACAGGGAATGGGAAAAAAAAAACTTAAAACAGCTCACTGGTCAAGGAAAAAAATCCTAGAAGACTAATATTGGTCTGGATCATGACTCCCTGAAAATGACACTGAAATCAAAGGCAATAAAAGCAAAAGGAGAAGCAGAACGCCAATGGACTACTGCCAATGGAAATACCACTTCTGCACAACAGAGGAAAGAATCAATAAAATGAAGTGACTACAGTGCAGGAGCAGCAAGATAAGACCCAATTGCTGGAGACACAACACAATCCAGGCACAGGACTTGGAGAAATCAAACTAGTGGCATTCTGGAAGCACTCATCCTAAAATGGAGTCAGGAGGTACTATGCAAACTGCCAAGAGAGTAAAACATTAGCAATATCCCTGTCCAGCCATACAACAGAGAATGTCAATGACAGAATGCTATCTTCAATGGTGTAAAAGTAACACTTATATCTGGGGTTAACCAGTAGCTATCTACTTAGATATAAACTTTGCTCTACTAGAGGAAACCCATGACTGGTAATTGTAAACCAAGAATGCCTGGCTAGAAAAGTCACAGGTCCTCAAGGAAAGCCCACTACTGACATATTACTAAAATTTTCAACTGCCTTCTAAATATCCACTATGCAGTCTATTTTTATGTCAATTTGTCACAAACTAGAGTCATTGGAAAGCCTCAATTTAGAAAATGCTTATGTAAAATTGGGCTGTAGGCAAGCCTGTAGTATATTTTCTTAATTAGTGGGGGAGAAATAGTGGGAGAGAGCCCAGCCCATTGTGAATGGTGCCATCTCTGGCCTTGAAGTGGTTCTGGGTCCTACAAGAAAACAGACTGAGCAAGGCATGACCAAGTAAGCAGCACTCCTCCATAGTCATTGTATTAGCTTTTGCCCTGAAGTTCCTACCTTGTTTGAGTTTCTGTCCTGACTTCCTTCGATGATGGACAATGATGAGAAAGTATAAGCCAAAACAACCCTTTCTTATCCAACTTGTTTCCGGTTATGGTGCTTTAACACAGCAATAGTAATCCTGATTAAGAAATCCATCTTTGTGGATGCTCTCAGGCAACCATTGGACTGAGCACAAGCTCTTCAGTGAAGGAGCTAGAGACACACAAGGAGCTGAAGGGGTTTGCAGCCCCATAGGAGGAACAACAATATGAACCAACCAGTACCCCCAGAGCTCCCAAGGACTAAACCACCAACCAAAGAGTACACATGGAGGGACCAATGGCTCTAGCTGCATATGTAGCAGAGGATGACCTTGTTGGACATCAATGGGAGGAGAGGCCCTTCGTCCTGTGAAGGCTCGATGCCCCAGTGTAGGGAAATGGCAGGACAGGAAAGTGGGAGTGGGTAGATTGGTGAGCAGGGGAAGTGGGGATGGGATGGGGGTTTTCAGATGGGAAACCAGGAAAGGGGATAACATTTGAAATGTAAATAAAGCATCTAATTAAAAAAAAGAAATCTATCCTTTTACAGTACATAAATGCAGCTCTCACATTTCATCGAGGAAGCTTCTTTTTGCAGCAGATAGAGACTAGGAAAGTAGTCTACAACTGACAAAAATGAAGAGTGTGACCGTGAGGTGACAAGCCTCAAATGAGACTTCAAAAACACAACCCCTACACCTATGGCTCAGAGAACATCTTGGAAGAAGGGCAAAAAGATTGTAAAACCCTGGTGTCCAAGACAACTGCCATGTGTTAGTTTCTTCTAGACAGGACAGAGATGTTGTTCTCATAAACTCTCAACAATATGACCTGCATGTTCACACATGACCTGCAAAGAGCATATAACTTGGTACACCAACAGTGATGGATGAAAACTCACAAGGTTCACCCCTAGATGAAAAACCATAGCCAGCCAATGACTACCAAGGAGGGATGAACAAATTTTGTTTGTATGTCTTGTTGGTTGGTTGATTAATTAGTTTGTTTCAATTGGGGGGGGGGG
>NW_022196897.1:98402092-98417522 GCF_008632895.1 Mastomys coucha
GTTTTACTTCAAGGTCAAGACCTTAATTCTAAGTTGTTAGTCCTAAGACATGCAAATAAGGATAGTTGAACTCAGGTATGTGTTTGTGTGTGTGAGTGTGTGTGTGTGTGTGTGTGTATGTGTACATGCATAACAGAAATAAGTATAGAAAAGAGGTCATGAACTTGAGAGAAGTTGGCTAGTATGGCAAGAGAAGAGTTGGAGAAAGTGGAAATGAGGCAAACAATATATTCATATATAAAATCATCAAAAAGAAAAACCACAAGGAGGTAACAAATATGACAGAACAAAACACCTGTAAAATATATATCTGATGAAGAATTAATATAAAAGAATAAGTATGTCCTACTACTCAATAGCAAATAGATAAGAACCTGATTTTGAAATAGTCAAGGGAATTTCTAAACAGATTTAAAATATATATATATATATATATATATATATATATATATATATATATACAAAAGTCAACATATCTGTCAGGTGATCTCAACATGGCTGAATATCAGATAAGTTCTTGTGCAAATCACAATGAACTATTACATTACATCTGTTTAGATAGATACTACATACAAATGATAATAAATGTTAATACAGATATAAAGAAGGAACTTTGCAATCTGTGGGGATATAAATTTGAGTAGTCAGACTGGAGAGATGGCTCAGTGGTTAAGAGCACTGACTGCTCTTCCAGAGGTTCTGAGTTCAATTCCTAGCAACTACATGGTGGCTCTAACCATCTGTAATGGGATCTGATGCCCTCTTCTGGTGTGTCTGAAGACAACTACAGTATACTCATCAACAAAATAAATCTAAAAAAACAAAAAACAAAAAAACAAAAACAAAAAATAAATTTGAATAGTCTCTGTGGAAAACAATATGAATATTCCTCAAAAAATATATAAAGAACTACCATTGGATTTGTCAATATTGTTTTTGAATACCTAAAAGGATTCTTTAAAGATATGTGTAAACCCATGTTCATTTCAGCATTACTTATTACTGAGAAGACAAGAGAGCAACTTATCCATCCTTCAGGTAGATGAATGAATAAAAATATGTAGTTTTTAATTAAAATCTAAAAGTAGGCTACATCCTCTCTTAGCTGATCAGAAAGAACTCAGTTCCTCCCCCACCCAACAGATCGTTAGTTTTGTTTTTATTTCTTTTTTTAAATGTACACACTGTGCATGTGAGTATGAATGTGTGCATGTGTGTATGCAGGTTTGCATAGATGGGTGGGTGGATGGGTAGTTATGAATGTGTACGTGAAGACATGAAGTTGATATTAAGAAACATTGTAAGTCATTCTTCTACCACACTCAGTGAAGCAAGTCTTTCAATCAAATCCATATCTCTTCGATATGGCTATTCTTCTTAGCCTTCAACAAATCATTTCTGATCTCTCTATCTTTCATTATAAATCTGGTTAGATGTCTCACAACTAGCACACTCTGTTTCTAACTCAAGAACTGCTTGATGCCTTGATGCATGACAAACAGGGTCTCTTAAAGACTGGGAACTTTCATAAACGATGGAATTGGATATTTTAAATATTTTGAAGAATTAGGATATTTAACATTTTCATTCTTCGAGCTGGTTAAGTTTGCATAAACCACTTCTTTAACCCCAGTAAGTGGTTTGTTGTATATTTCAATGTGACACTTAATAAAGTACCTACCTTATTGTCACCATTCATTACTGTTAGTCCCAGTATTTTAGTCCCAATTTTACCTTGACATGTTAATAAATATTGTGACAACTACTGATTGTGTGTGCACTCAGTATGGTTACAGATAATTCAATCAAAAATATGATAACTATGTAGATCTTCAAAAATCTAAATTAAAAATCATTTCCTGCCACTGTTCTCATTTTAAGTAGCAATTAACCTTGGCATCTGTCTTTATTAGGAAAGGAAATTCTCTGATTTTCTTGTTTGTAGAGAAGTCAGGAAGGACGACCATACTAAATGCTTAAAGCAGCCTTATTAAAATCTGACACAGTAGATAGCCTCAAATTATCTAGTCCTAAGGAGTTATTTAGCTATTTAGCACAGCTTGGAAAAGGCTGCCTCACTTTTGCATGAAGATAAAAAGTCAGAAGTTTTCTATGTAAGGCTTCTGCTTGAACCTGATGGGCTCCTGGCAAATAATGTTCTTGCTCATGCACGGAGGAGGAAAAGGGCCCTTCCTTTCTTCTTGTGGCAGTCTTCTGGATTCCAAGTTAAGTTGGAAACAAGGGGAAACCATCACTGGGAGTTAGGTAGCCTCAGTTACATCTACCTACACAGTAGAAACAGATTTATTTTAATTTACAGAAACCCCATCAGTTTTTTTAAAAGGTGAAAGAACCCACATCAGTTGTTCTGTATGACATCACACACACACAATCACGAGTGCGCACAACACACACACACACACACACACACACCTCAGTTTTATTTAATCCATATCATTGCCATTTGTGATCAATGCAATACAATAGAATGATTGACACAATTATATTTATATTGAGTAAATAAAACTAAGGCAGCTTTATAACATTGAAGTGCTTTACTTTTGAGTTTAGTTAAAGGAACTATGATCATATTCATCCAACAAATATTTATTCATGGTCTCTATGTCTCTGACACTAAAGCATTAATGACAACAGTATTCAGCAAAGAGGAAAGTTGATCAGGAGCAGAGTCTGGTGGAGAACATAGATATAGATACACAGCAATGCACTCAATGCTGGGACCAGCATTCACAACCAAAAACACTGAAGGAGCACCCAGCAGTGTTACAGCATCTGGGACCAGCTGGTTGATGGTCTCAGCATCTGTGACCCCACTTTACAAACGACTACATGGAAGTAAGAACAAAATTCATAATTGGACCATTGAGTGACTTCCAAGTAGTGTGACCAGTATCTATAACTAAACTAAAAAAGAACCACCCAGGGGTATAAGAGATATCTGTGTGCCACATCCACTCCAGTAGAGTCTGTGTGACAAGTCCAAAAGCTTGGCTGCAGTCCCGAGGCAAAAAGTTTCAAGGAAACTAGTCTCCTGGAGGTCCTTGGCGTCCCATAACACAGATGTGGTCCAGATTTGTCCTTGTGATAGTCGATGGAGGGTTTTGCATGCTTTCTTTAAGTATTGTTTTATCATAGGTATAGAGGTGCCCCCAAGGAATGATTTGACAAATAGCCAAGTTAGATTGGGCGTTTCCTGGCCTCCACCAGTGTTCCAACATCCTAGTCAATGCTGAGCTGACCCTGGGCTTAGAATTTTGTAAAGAATGTTACTTATTCAGATGAATTGCCTCCAGTGTTGAAAGAGAGATAGTGAAAAAAATCAGGCATTGCAGTTTACTGGATGAGAGTTAATAATCTCAGGGCAAGTTCAACAAAGTAAACTTAGAATTCTCATTACAGTCACGTATGGCTACATTACATAATAGAAGAGAGTTGGTGGGCTTCTCTGGCAAATGGAGGTGCCCCACAAATACTTAGAACAACAGCTGAGTCACTCCCACTTACAGGAATTTACAGTGGGCTAGGGAGAAGGTGGGTTGTGGTCTAAGAAGAAACTAGAGTACTTCAGATAAGGCTGGCTTTATCTCAGTTGTAACCACAGCCTAGTTCTTGCTGATTTTCATGTATGCATCTTCTGGTTTGTTTAAATAATCATTATGTATCAGATGACCTTGATGTACCTTGGCTGTTGTATTACCTAACTTCTTTATTTCTTCTGTAATGACTATAAAAGTCTGATGCTTACTTTGAGAAATTACACTCAGATTCGGCACTCTCTGTGTTCCTGTCTGTCACTCGCTGACTCCTTGCCCACCTGAGTACCAGAACCCTGATTCTCCTCGGGTTGAGGGACCTCAACCGGGTCAGCCCATGCCATCTGGGCACTTTGGAAAAGACTTGGAGAGCTGCGCTTGGAATCCGAAAGGAAACAGGGTTGCATTCAGACTCCTTACCTCAATCCATCTCTCTGCCCTTATATTTATTTCTCCTTTACTGTTTACCCAATGCTAATTTAGTAGGCTGGGCCTGTCCTACTCTGCTGTCATTATCTCTCCTTTTTTTTCCCTCAACATTACAAAAGTTGTGTGTGACAATCTTATAATCAACATTGATAAATGGGAAAACCTAAAAGCACATTTACTATAATCAGAAACAAGACTAGAGTGTCCATTTTCTACACTCTTCTTCAACAGAGGGCTTGAAGTCATATCTATAAAAAGAAGATAAAAGAAGAAAATAAAGGGGATATAAATAGGAAAGGAAGGAGTCATAATATCCTTATTTGCAGGTGGTAGGACTCTATACACTAGAAGCCTTACAGACACTACCAGAAAACTCTTAGATCTGAAAAAAATGCTTTCAGTAAAGTGTCAGGATACAAAACTGACACACACACAAAAGCTTCCTGCGTATCAATAACTGAAGAAGAACTAAGGTAAACATTCCGTTTGCAGTTGCCTCAAAAGAAGCACCTGGTCAGGATAGCTGATGGCAGGGAATGCAAAGACTGGGGGCTGCTCAAAGTTCTGAGAATAAGTGAGTATTGAGTACTCAGATCTAAAATAGATATTTGTACCTCTTCTTCTAAGACTCAGAAACATCATGAAAGAGGGAGCAAGTAGAATGTAGGAGCTGAAAGATCGAAAGGCTTTGAAATGTTACCTTCAGCAAGTGCAGTCTCTTAGCAGCTTTGGTTTCCTTCACCGAGCCTTACAAGACTGGCCTAGTAAACCTTCGGCCCTGAGCTAGAAGGGGCTCATGAGGTCTCCCTGATGAACTACTGGCTACTGATATCATTACTTCAATTTTACATCCAAGGTAAGAAGACCACCAGGCTCGGTTGTGTAGTTCCAAACCCACAATCACACAGATGTTTGTTCAAAGCAGTAATCACAATACAAAAGAAAAAGTCATGAATGTCAGAAAGCAACCTTTTGAGAGGGGGAAGGGATGCCAGGTGTGTAAGGGAGATAAGAGAAGGTATTGTGCGAGAATCATCAGAGTATATATTATAAGCATGAAGGGACTCATTAAAGGATATGTTTAACCAATAAAAAAGGCTATGAAAGCCGATATCTGAGAAGCTGATAGTATTCTCTGTTGAAAAATTTAAAACACCAAGGAAAACAATGGTAAGTGAAAAGACCTCCAATGGTAATGGTTAGAAAAATTAATATTGTAAAAATTGCTAAACTAAAAGAAAGCTATCTATAGATTCAGTGCAATATCCATCAAGATTTCAATTCTATCATCACATAAACATAAAAATCTTAAAATTAATATGAAGCACAACAGATCTCATCCAAAGCGATTCAAAGTACACACTCACACACACACACACACACACACACATACAGGCACACATACACATGCACACACATAGATACACATACACAAAATGCTGGAGATATTTTCCCCATACCTGATTTCAAGTCATACTATACAAACATAGTAACAAAACCAGCCATGGTACAGGTACAAAAACATACATACAGGTCAATGAAATGAAATCAAAGACCTAGATATAAACTGACACAGCTAAAGCCATCTAATTTTCTACTAAAATGCCAAAACTATACATTGGAGAAAAGATAGCAGCAACAAATGAGGCTGTGAAAACTGGATATTTGTATATAGAAAATTAATCTAGATCTCTATTTACAGGGACAAAAATCAACTGCTAGTGGATCAAAAAACCTTAATATGAGATCTGAAACTCCAAAACTAATAGAAAAAAAAATAGGAAAATACAAGGTACAGACAGAGGCAAGGACTTTCTAAATAGAACTCTGCTCACTAGAGAAAGCATGCCAACTATCAACAAATGGAATCTCATGAAATAAGAACTTCCACACAGAAAGTTAATGAATAATTTTTATTTAATGTGTAACAGAAGACTAATATATAAAATATATGAGGAAGTGCAAAATCTAAAAAGGAAATCAAACAATTCAACTGATCAATGAACTAATGAAATAACACACTGTTCTTAAATTATGAGTTACAAATAGGAAATTAACATGAAAAGGTGTTTAACCTTACTAGCCACCACATAATTGCAAGTTAAAACTACACCAGGAATCTGTCTCACCTTGGAATAGCAGTCATTAGGAACACTAATGACCAGTTATTTGGTTGGCCATTCCCTCAGCTTCTACTCCATCCTTCATCCCTACATTTTTTGTATACAGGATCAATTTGGGGTTGAAAGTTTAGTGGGTGGGCTGGCGTCTCTATTGCTCCACTGGGGTTCCTGCTTGGCTACATGAGGTGGTCTCTTCAGGTTCCATATCCCCAATGCTGTGAGTCACAGCTAAAGTCACCCCCATTGATTTTTGGATGCCTCCCTTAATCCAGGTCTCTGCCTCCTCCTGGAGATGCTCCACACCTCCTCACCCCAGATCAGTTACGGATTTCCATCTGACCATCCCTCCTATCCTTCCCCACATCGGATCCTAAACCCCCCATTCCCCTCCCCATCCCCTTTCTCTCTCTCCATCTGCTTCTCACTACTATTTAATTCTCCCTTCTAGGTGAGTTTTAAGCTTCCTCGCTTGGACCTTCCTTCTTGTTTAGCTTCTGTGGATCTGTGGAGTGTAGCATAATAACTTGTATTGTGTGGCTAATATCCACTTTTAAGTGACTACATACCATGCATTGTCCTTTTGGGACTAGGTTATGTCACTCATGATGATATTCTCAAGTTCCATCAATTTGCCTATAAAATTCATGATTTCTTCATTTTTAATAGCTGAATAATATTCCATTGTGTAGATGTACCACATTTTCTTTTTTCTATTCTTCAGTTCAGAAACATCTAGGTTGTTCCCAGTTTCTGGTTATTATGAATAAAGCTGCTATGAATATAATCGAGCAAGTGTTTTTGTGGGATGTTGGAACATCTTTTGAGTATATGCCCAGGAGTAACATAACTGTGTCTTGAGGTAGAGAGCATGACCAAGCAATAACTAGCCTAACTTGAAGCCCATTCCATGGGTAACCCCTGACACTACTAATGATCCTCTGTTATGCTTGCAGACAGGAGCATGTTGTCCTCTAAGAGACTCCACTCAGCAGCTGACTCAGACAGATATAAACAGATATAGACATCTATAGCCAAACCATGCATGGAGTTGGGGGACACTTATAGAAGAAAAGGAGGAGGGATTAAGGGCCCCTAAGGGATTAAGGGATAAGGGAGAAATAGATAGGAACTCCACAGGAAGACCAACAGTCAACTAACCTGGACTCTTGGGGCTCCCAGAGTCTGAACCACCAAGCAAAGAACAAATATACACTAGACCCAGACCTCTTCATTCATATGTAGCAGAGTATAGCTTGGTCTTCATGTGGGTCCTGAATAACTGGAGCAGTGGTTATCCCAAAAGGCATTTCCTGTACATGGAATAAGTTTCTTTAGCTGGGCTGCCCTGTCTGTTCTCAGTTGGGAGAGGAAGCACCTAGCCTTGAAGAGGCTTAAAGTGCTGAGGTTGGGGGATACCCAGGGGACTCTGAGGAGGAGTGGAGTGGGGATAGAGGAAGTGGGATGGAGGATTGTGGGAAGGGGCAACTGGGAGGGGGACAGTGAGAAGAGGGATGTAAAGTAAATAAGAAATAATTTGAATTTAACAAAAAAGAACACGAATGACAATAAATGTGATGGAGATGTGGACAAAAGGAAAACCTTGTAGCTGGTGGTAATAGAAGCAGAGAAGCCACTGTGGAAATTAGTGTGGAATTTTCTCAGTGAGCTAAAATAAACCTGACACATGACCACAGTACACTACTCCTACATATTTACCTGAAAGAGTCCAAGGGAATGTGGCACCAAGAGACTTACACATCAGTGTTTATTAAGGTACTATGGTACTACTCACCAATGCTAAGTAATTGAACCAACCCATCTGTCTAATCTCAGAAGACTAGACAGAGAAAATGTGATCCAGACACACTATAAGAATTTTTTCATCCTCGAAGATGAACCAATTTATATCATTTGCAGAAGAATGAATGCAACTGGAAAGAATAGTATTAAACTTATTAACCTTTCTCAAAAAGCCAAACACCATATTTTCTCTCATTTGTGGTTTCTAGATTTTATATTGAAATAGAAAGTTATGTTTATATCTGACATGAAAGTAAAAGGAATGCTGGGGAGATGTTTCAGTCAGTAACATGTTTCCCATGTAAGCACAAGGATCTAAGTTCAATTCTCAGCACCTACTAAGGTTTTCACTTTTGGTTATTGGGTATTTGGGGAATTTTAATCAGTTTGAAAATATTGGGGGAAATATATTTGAGTAACAGTAATATAACAGGATAAAGATAACTCTATCAATATTGCCTGTTTTTGAAAAAGCAGACATTGGTGTTACTAGTTTCAGTTGGTCTCTTAGCCAAAATAATCTTTGTCCCATTTGTCCAATATCATAATCAAGATTATGGTTTTCCAGAGCTGTGATGAACTGGCTTTTATGAGAAGCTAGAATATTGCTTTGAGACTTAATTTCTTGTAAATATAGGAAGAGCATTTTCAAAACGAGCAGAGGAGCATCTTTCCTTATTTATCTGAATGAGGTTGCATTAAAAGTATTTCCCTTTTATAATGAGGCTTTAAAAATGATAATTTACCTAACTTTTTTTTTTTTCATTTTCATGGAAAGCCTTTCATCACTGTTCTGGTTTCTCTTCTAACAAGTGAAAATGGAAATGAATATCCATTAATTAAATTCTCTAATAAGATTCTGTAGCTATTGGCTGCAAACTCTAGGGAAACCATGAGCTCCTAATTACAGCTTATCAATTGCAATTAACTCCTCAAACTATTCCCGAGATGTACTTGAGAAATAGAAAGAGTTACTAATAAAATTTACAACAGATTGAGAGCTCTTTCTGTGGCAATTAGGGGCCACTATCAATGATTGGGGGCAAAGCCCAATCCAAATTTGGTAAATCTATCAGATGATTACATTTATTTTCCAGGATTTGGGCTTTGAGCAGTTGCAGTGATATTGGACTTAACAGTGGTGACTGCCTTTGTCTATTTTAGGTCGGCAGTATGAAAGCTGCTGCGAAATGTTTTGCATTTCAAGCCTTGGTTTCAATGGCTTAGAGTAGTCTGGAAGACTGCTGCTAAAATCTAAGAAGCAGAACAAACACAAGCTGATGAATATGGCACAAATGTCATGTTTAGCATCAAGTGTAAGGGCCAGGAATGGAATGACAGCCTTTGCAGCATGAGTACTTCAAGTGTGACTTCTGTTTCTTGTTGATATGGTCCAGGGGTGTCCCATAGGCCTCCTTCCTTTATGAAACCGTCAAACAGGATGCTTTATGAAACCCTCAAACAGGATGCTTGATTGGAAATGTCTTTAGCACCTCATTCCCAGCTTCTTGCCTCTTGCTCAGGTGACACTAACATGTATTAGATACATTAGACACATCTTGGTGACCTCAAGCTATGTGACAAGAAATTACACATAAAATTAGAAGACTGAGGATAAACACAACCACCAGCAAACAGATCCACAGCTTGGGCGGGGCTCAGTGAAACACCAGTCTCTTCTCCACAGAACTGGCTGGCTGGAGATTAGAGGACTCAGTTTCTACTTTTCTTGTGTGACTACAAGATCAGTGTTGGCTATTGTAGCAATACTCAGTGAGACCAAGGGCTTGATGGCTTTCTTCTTTTCCTTGATCTGGGCTTGCTCAAAGCAAAAGTTCCAGCAGAAGAATGAGACTGAAGCTGATAGTTGTTTCTGATCAAGTCCCCAAAACTGCAGGTGGTCTGTATTGTGTATAAAACCAACATAAGCAAGCCATGGAAAGCAAGTCAGTAAGCAGAATTCCTCCATGGCCTCTGCAGTTGCCTGCAGAAGTCCTCCATCTTGGTTACATTTCCTGCAGGACTACAAGTCAAGGTAGAAATAAACCCTTTCCTCTCCAAGTTACTTTTAGTCATGGTGCTTATCACAACAATTAAAACCCTAGGTAAGACATGTCTAGGACTCTTCCCCCCCCCCTTCTGTCATCATTGTTCTGTCTCCTAGCTCTTCTCTTTCTTAGTCTTAAAAAATTATCTATAAACCATTTATTACATGCCAGGAGGAATATTCTGTGTGACAGCTCACTTATAGTGTTCAAAACTATCATTGTCTATAAAAGACAAAAGAAGGCAGAACTAGTCCATATGAAAAGGACTCCAAAGTCATGGCAACTAAATGTGAGAGAATTGTGGATACAGGAGAAATACTATAAAACCATACTGCCCGGTGAGCAAAATTCAAGCACTAAATACAAATAAACAGTATGCAAATCAATGTTTAACTTGAAAGTGTTAATTTAATTATGTTAAAATCTCAGCATGATTGACAGCAAAACAAACATGAAAGTCAACCCTGGTTTGGAGAGGAGTGTTAGAGGGATAGTACAACAGTTAAGAACTTTTATTGTTCTTACAGAGAACTCAGGTTTATAGCACTAACATGGTAGCTCACAACTGACTGTGACTCCAGTTCCAAGAGTCTGAGGCCCTCTTATGAACCCTGTGTTCACTGTATACTTGTGATCCACAGACATCCTTGCATGTAAAACACCCATGCACAAAAAAAAAATAAAATAAAATAAATGAAACTATTAAAATAAGAGACAACACTTGGGTCAGCAAGATGGTTCAGTAAGTAAAGGTACTTACAGATAAGCATGACAGCATGAACTTGATCCAGAATGCACATGGCAGAAGGAGAAAATTGATTCCCACAAGTTGCTCTCTGACCTCCATATGCACAAGCATCCATATACACACACTAAATAAATAAGATGGAGTATTAAACTGACCCTTCATGTCATATTATTAAACACATAAATCAATGCATCTCTCAACTGCCATCTTGGAAAATGCTGTTTGCAGTAGACATGATGATCACAATGGCTCAAGACTAGTCAAGGAGCAGGGAAGAGAAACTCTAGCATGCTTAACCCTAAGGAGACATATACACCACACCCTCCCACCCCAGATATGGGATTATCACAGAGGGCAAAGGCAAAGGTGGATAAAACTACACAGAAACATTATCTTGTGAACACAGCAGGGCAGCTGCTTATATGAAGTCATGTAGAAAGCCTGTGCAAGCCCAAGCTAGACAGATGCCTGCACAGAGAGGGAAGCTGGACATACAATCCCACTCTTAGTTGTGGAGCCATTGACAGGGGACACAATGCAGCCCCTGGTGAGTCAACTGAGCTCCAGGGTAAGACCACACCTCCAAGAATATTTGACCAGCACAAGTTGTTCTTGAAAGATTGAATTGGTTTTTTTTTATAAATATGCATTTTCCTTTTCTGTTTTGTTTTGAAAGGAAGTCTTCCATAGTTCAAGCTAGCCTCAAACTTACAGTTCTCCTCCAGCCTCTGAGTGCTGGGGTTACAAGCATGGGCCACTATGCTTAAGTTGAATATTTTAGTGTAGAATAGAGTATAATTATAGTATAAGATACATGCCCAGCCTTGAGGGAAGAGTTATTAAACAACACTCACATACCCAGACCAGAATATGAAATATGTTCCAGATGTCCCCTTTCCTATTCTGATCTCATGCCATCTCTTCTAGAATACTAACCACGGTGGATGCTTTAATTGTTCCCCCGTGCCTCCTTTCAGACTTATCTTGCATATATTACCCAAGACCACAATGATTAACTTGTCTGTTTTGTATTTATAGTATATATTGAATGAAAGCACATACATTCTTCTGTGACCTGCCTATTGAGATCAGCATTATGATTAGGAGGTCCTTCTATATTATCCGATGTCATTGCAAATTGCTTTTACTTCCACGTGTCACAAATTATTTCTCTGTCCTACAGTTTATGATCCTTAGGTTTATGTCAATGTATAGCTATTATTAGCAGTATTGTGTGAGACAGACTATTCACTTTTTTCAGTGTAAAAGTTCACATGTACTTTTAAGGTAAGAGATATAATGAAATTTCTAGCAGTAGGATTAAATATCTGTTCCATTTTGCCATTTACAACATTCTATATGTGTACCCACCACAGTAAATGTTGTCTCCAAATACACCTGCACCATTCTAATCCAGTCCATAACCTGTAAGTAGACTATGTAACTTTTTGTTATCTCACATGAATTATTAGGTTATGCTTAGCATGTCCAGCTGACAGTTCAAGTTCGAATGATCTTAGTCAATGGAAAGGCAAGGTGACAGCCAAGATTTTCCTCGTAAACACTATTATATAGACAGATTACAGATGAGAAATAAGATTTTGAAGTTTTCAAGATTCTAGTGGTAGCATTTTTCTGATCTTGAATGAACCCAGCATCTTAATAATTATTCTGGGATTCGTTGAATTTAGTGTTCTCTGAGATAATAGCAACACCATGGTAAAAGCATTTTTATCATGATGGTTTACAGGAGCTTCCTCTCCCTCCCCTTTCCCCAACCTCCCTCTTCACCTCCCCTTTCCCCTGGATCTACACTCTCCTTCACATCCTCTCAGAAAAGAGCAGACCTTCCAGGGACATCAGCCAAATAGAGTATAAAAACCTACAATAAGACCAGGTACATATTCTCACACCAAGGCTGAACAAGGCAACCCAGTAGAAGGAAAAGGGTCCCAAAGGCAGACAAAAAAGTCAGATACAACATCCCCATTCCCACTGTTAGGAATAGCACAAGGACACTGAGCTACACAACCATAACATTTATGCAGAGGATTTAGGTTAGACCCATACAGGCTCCCTGATCTCTGTGAGCCCACTTGAGTCCAAGTCAATTGACTCTGTGGGCTGTGTTCTTGTGATGTCTTTGATCCCTCTGGCTCCTCCTCCTTCCTCCCTGTCCTCCATTACTAGAAGGCTTCTCTAGTTATCACCCTTGAAGTTTCCATGGAGTTTTTTCATTGCATTAGGTTCCTACCTTGCTCTTTGATTGTTCCCTAATCCCTCCTGTTCCCATCCCCACTCCAACCCCTGTCCACCTGTGAAATCTATTCTATTTCCCCTTCCCAGGAAGATTGCTGTGTTCCCCCACTCCCTGTTAATCCCACCTTGTTATTTGGCCTTTCTGGATCTGTCTTACCTCACTCAGGATGATTTTTTTCCCCTAGTTCCATCCAATTGTCAGCAAATTTCATGATGTCATTTATTTATTTATTTATTTACTTTGCATCCCAGTTGCAGCCCCAAGTCCCACTATTCTTCTCCTTCTCCTCCCAGAGGGTGGTGGATCTCTGGGTGTTCGGAGCCATCATAGGACAAGCTAATAACTAGCAGGTGTTCTTTCTGAGATGATGGCCTTAGATTAAAATCTACAATGGAACTCCTGTAGGTATGGCCCAGGAGAAAATCATTTTAGGAAACGTTCCTGCTATTAGAATGCTTTTCCTGTTATTTTTACATATATATAAGACTCATTAGGTATTAGCCCACCCCTTTGAGCAGATCTCTGCAGAACTATGAAGATGTATTGTCTTATATTGATGATGTAGACAAATAGATGACTTAATTCTTAATGATGATCATATAAGAATTCTTAAAATTATATCAGTACTTATTAAGCTCATTAATAGTGGGACTGCTATTAGGTCAATTTCTGATAGTAAAAACTGCAATGAGAACTCTGCCAGTCTCCCATGCTTTACCAGTTAATTGCTTCTAGATAGTAACCAGACATTCCATTACTCAGAGCACATTCCAAGAGGTTGTAAAACCATTGACCAAAGGTCATAATAAGGGAACTAGTGATATATTATAGGTTCTGGGACAGAAGATAAAGTATTGACTGGATTTATCTATACAAACTTCACTAATAACTTAGTTATGTTTTTTAATCCTCAGTGAACCTGTGGAGCTCAGACAGGTGATGAATGTTAGGCTAGATAACTACTCCTAATGGATATGCATGCAAATATTTTCTGTTGTAAACTTCTTTTTTAAATTCAATTTGTGATTTGAATTTATGTATAAACTTGTGATGAACTCTTTACCACATGTGACCATGTATTATGAAAGATATGTAAGTGCTGAGGACAAAGGGAGGAGGGTGAATTTTTCCCTTACCCCCTTTTTCTTATAGAGTTTTCATAGGAAACTTTACCAATGAGAAATAAACACTAAAATCACTTTTCAAAGTGTCCTTTTTTCTTCCTGCGACTTTGACTAGCAGGCTGAAAGTTAGAGCCCTGCAATTCCTGCTGAGATAGAACAAAGGCTATATATTATTTAATCCCTTGCTGTTTGGGGATGAAGTGCTAAGTGCCCAAGTCTTGCAATTTTTGTCCTTGGAGGAACACAGAAGGCAAGTCAGCTACAGTAGCAAACTCAATTAGACTTAGATAAGTAAACTATTAATTATTATACAGCAACTCTAAATATCTCAAAATACCAAAGTCTTACCCCCATATCTTGTAAGACAAAAGTCTTACCCTCTGCTGATGCTCTTCACCCTCCACTGCATTGAGGAGAACTGACAAGCAGCCCAGCTAAAAGAACAATCCCACATACAGGCGACAGCTTTTGGGAAAGCCCCTGCTTCAGTTCAAAACCCACATAAAGACCAAGCTGCACATCTGCTACATATGTGTGGGGAGCCTAGTCCAGTTCATGTATGCTCTTTGGTTGGTGTATCAGACTCTGAGAGCCCTAAGGGTCCAGGTTAGTTGATTCTGTTGGTTTTCCTGTGGAGTTCCTATCCTCTTTGGGTTGCTCAATCCTTCCTCCAACCCTGCCATAAGCTCCCCCATAGCTCCATCCATGTTTGACTGTGACTCTCTGCATCTATCTGAGTCATCTGCTGGGTGAGCCTCTCAGAGGACAGCCTTAATAGATTCTTGTCTGAAAGCATAATAAAGTATCAATGATAATGTCAGGAATTGGTGCTTGCCCATTGGTGTTTGCTTGACTCTTCCCTCAGTCTCTATTCCATCCCCCATGCCTGCTTTTCTTATAGAAAGGATATTTTATGGGTTGAAAGTTTTGTGGGTGAGCTGGTGTCCCTATCACTCCACTGGGGTTGCTGCCTGGCTACTGTGAGTCATAGCTAAGGTCACCCCAAAGATGGCCTTCATCAACAACAGGAACACCAAAGAGCCTACTCACTCATGGAAACTGAACAACTCTCTACTCAATGATCTTTGGGTCATGGAAGAAATAAAGAAAAAAATTAAAGACTTTCTAGAATTCAATGAAATGAAGGCACAACATACCCAAATTTATGGTACATAATGAAAGCAGTGCTAAGAGGAAAGTTAATAACACTAAGTGCCTTCATAAACAAAGTTCTCATTCCAGTAATTTAAAAGTATACCTGAAAGCTCTACAAAAACAAGAAGAAGAAGAAGAAGAAGAAGAAGAAGAAGAAGAAGAAGAAGAAGAAGAAGAAGAAGGAGGAGG
>NW_022196897.1:98417535-98424869 GCF_008632895.1 Mastomys coucha
AGGGAGAGGGAGAGGGAGAAGGGGAGGAGGAGATTGAGAGGGAGAGGGGGAGGGGAGGGAAAGAGGGAGAGGGAGAAGGAGAAACATGCAAATAGTAGAGGAGTAGAAGGCAGGAAATAATATAAGGGCTGAAATCAATCAGTTAGAAACAAATAATCAACATAAAGAGCCAATACAAAGAATCAATGAAACCAAGAGATGTCCACTTTTTTTAACTGAATAATACTCCGTCGTGTAAATGTACCACATTTTCTTATCTATTCTTTTATTGAGAGTACAGGTTGTTTTCAGTTTTTGGCTACTGCTATGAACATAGTTGAGCAAATGTCCTTGTGGCACCCTTTGGGTATATGGCCAGGAGTAGTATAGCAGGGTCTTGAGGTAGATCACTTTCTAATTTTCTGAGAAACTGCCATACTGATTTGAAGGACATGGATTTTTTTTTTTTTTTTTTGCATGAAGTCATTTGGTACGTTTCCATTCAGACAACATAGATGTTTAACTAAAAATTTTTCAGTTTGACTATTGCTACAGGGAAACTCTTTTATAATACAGAAATTTTCATTTAATTCTATTAGGTTTGATTGACAAATTATTCTTAATGTTATGAAAAGCTATATAAAGTACAAAAAATTAGATCTCTTCTAAAACATAAAATATTCTTTTCACATATTTACATATGAAACAGGAAACCCAAGATCTTTTGAAACATGTATTAAGTTTATATTTTTAATCATTTTTCAGGTACATAATCTAACAATTGAAAATTACCTCTTCACGCTCAGAAGGCAGAGTTATTTCCTAACACCACAATGATTTGTCTCCTCATGGTGCGATATTTGTAGAGAACTAAAATAGCTCAACAGCACAAACCTCTGACTTTGGGGGTTTCAGAAGTAAAGGTTAAAACTACATTCTGGATACACACAAATTAGCACAGTGCTCCATTACTGCCTAGCTCCTGGAGCAAACCAGGAGCAGTTCTCAGTAAGATAAACAGTCGAGAATACAAATTCATAATTTGAAAGAGAAAATGGGAAACTTCATTTGGTTTTCCTAAGTCACAGAAGCCCAGAGTTCCCTGAGGCAACATCACAAATGCACAATTCGGTAAATATGGGGCTGTGGATGCCCAAAGGATTTAAAATTAGATTCATCTAAGATGAAAATGTTTTAAGGTCTGTGTCATATGGATATAGATGATACCATGCTGTCTGTTTACAAGGTATAAAGAAAACTGTATAAAACACAGGTAAGAACTCAACACACATTTATGTGACTTGTTCTTGGAGTATCCACTGTAGAGCTAAACCAGAGAAAAAGAACTCAAAGCTATTCCGAAAAGGTTTGGTCTTTGTTGTTGGCGTGCAAGTGAATATATGCACCTCAGAAAGATTCAGCTAGAGCTTACTAATTAGTCATGCAAATACACCAGCTAAAGGCTACTAAAGATAATGACGTAGAACTGTAAAACTCATAAGAGGAAATTCTTCAGGAGTCAGGGCTTAGAGAAGACTTTTAGACCCATTGCAAGTAGCATATTCTACAAGAGAAAGTCTCTACAAATTGAATATCAAAATGGTAGAAATTTGCTTTGTGAGATCTCTGTTCAGAGGATGAAAGGACAAGGATGGGAGGTGGCTGAGCTGGTAAAGTGCTTGCCACAGAAACATGGAAGCATACCCCTGAAATTCTTACCTGAGAGGTAAAGAAAGGTGCATCCCTGCAGCTTGTTGGCCCATCCTTCTAGCCAAATCTACAAGCTCCAGTTAAAGAAGATTCCTTGTGTCGGATGCTAAGTTGGAGAGTGAGTGACAAAGATACCCAGTATTGACCTGCTGCCTACACACATCTGAAAAGATAGTCTCCTTCTCCCTCCCTTCCCCCCTCCCCTCTACCTACCTGCACACACACACACACACACACACACACACACACACACACACACACACACACCAAACAAAAGAGGATGGAAGAACATAGGAAGCTATAGCCTGGGAAAGATTAACTTCAAATCATACTTAACAATCAGTTTGTGTATAGACAGATGGGTACCATTGCTACCCATAGGGAAATTCAAACTAAGATGCTACTGTGCTATGACTGTAAGACTGTCAGGGTAACTAAAGTCAATTAGTAAGGACACCAAATGATAGTAATTACGTTGAAGAAATGAAGCTGTGGTGCATTTCGTGATGGAAATGTAAAGTAGTGCAGCCATTTGGAAGATAGTTTGGTAGTTTCCTAAAAACCAGTGACATATTTATCATGCAACCCAGTAGTCATCCTCCTGGACATTTAACATGGGGCAGGGGTAGGGGGCAGCTCATGGTTAGATCTCTTCCATTGTTGCTGTCCACCTTATGTTTTGAGAAATAGTCTCTTATTGAACACGGAGCTTACCAGTTCAATGAGACCAGCTAGTCAGCAAGCTCTAGGGATAAATATTCCTGGCACTGGGGTTATAGATGTGTGCATCCATGCCCCGCTTTTTTTTTTTTTTTTAATGTGTGCTGGAGTTAGGAACTTGGCTCTTCCTGTTTATGCTGCAAGCACTTTACTAGTAACTACGTTATCTTTCCAAGCTGCAAATTCCTGTTTCTATAAAACAAAGTCCCCATTTTCTCTGCCCTAGTCAGCTAATGAGTTGTCTTAGTTAGGGTTTCTATTGCTGTAATAAAATATCATGACTACCAGCACCTCGGAGAGAAAAGTGTTTATTTTATCTCATAGTTGTAATCCATCATGAAGGGAAGCCAGCAAGGGAACTCAGGACAAGAACCTGGAGGCAGAAACTGAAGCAGAAACCATGGAGGAATGCTGTGCACTGGCTTGTTTCTCATGGTGTGCTCTATCTGCTTCCTTATACAACCCAGGGCCACCTGCCCAGGGATGACATCAACTACAGAAGACTGAGCCTTCCCATGTCAATCATTAATCAAGAAAATTACCTACAGAGTTGCTTATATGCAGTCTGGAATGGGGTCATTTTCTCAGTTAAGATTTTTTTCTTTCTGGGTATGTCTAGGTTTGTGTTGAGTTGACAAAATCTAATGAGGACATGAGCAAATGAGTTTATATCCCATCCTCTCGAGAGTAATCAGTTTTACCTCATTATGTTAACTGCTGTGGTAGATGTCACACTTCTTAATCATTACAAAAGACATGAAGTATCTTCTAGCCCTTGTCAACTATCTAAATAAATTGAGAGACCATCAAGATGGCTCAGCAGTTAAGGGCACTTGTGACACAAACACAAAAACTGAATTTGATCCCCACATCTCACAGGGAAAAGAAAGAATAAATTCCTTAATGTTGTCCTCTGAGCCCCACACATGTGCTATAAATCCTCGCACATACACCATAAATCCACACAATAATAATAATAATAATAATAATAATAATAATAATAATAAATTTTAAAGTTCAAATTAAGGCTTAATAATTCTGGATACTCAGCTAGACCCATGACTGAAGGATAACAGGGATCAAAAGCCAAGGATATCCAAGCACAGTGGTTAGGGGAAAGCCAGATTACCTAAAGTTAAGTGAAGCGAAGAATCCAGACATAAACTGAAACAAAGAAGGATATGACAAAGGACATTTGCTGAAGACCCAGCCTGGAGGAATTTGCTTTTATGATGGGTAAAGAAGGAACTATCAATAGGATGAGTAAGTTTAGGTGCTTTATAACAATGACAGTTACTATAGTTATAATTTATTAAGTATTTATGCCACCTCAGGCACTGTGACATCATCTCAATATCATGCAGTAGGCACACATCACTTGTATTTGGTAAATTAGAAGCCCAGTGCTTATTAGGTTCCATAGCCTCTTATATCCTTTCACCAGGAAATGAGAAGAACAGGTATCCAAAGTCAGTTTGATCTGATTCCTATCATGATCAACCTTACAGCACCTCTCACATCCTTATTTATTATCTAGAATGAGGTCTATACCTATATCTATCTATATCTGAGTCAACTATACCTGTATTTAGGATAAAATGCTTAATGTGAAATAGTGGGAAAAATAAGTTCAAGTTCAGGACCTTGTGAAAAGTGAATTGGAGAATAAAACTAAAGGAAAGAGAATAAACCAAAAGAAACGTATGGACCATAACATTAAATGTAGCACCAGTCATTTGGAGCTTCAAAGGTGGGTTTGAGCTCCTTCGTGTCGAGAAAAAATGTGTTCCCACACAACATATATATTATCTCTTTGAAGGAATGAGCCAAGAATGATTTGTGATGGAAGATTTCAGAGAAAGGGTGAATTTGTATGGTGTCCTTAAGGGGAAAAAGAGATGCAGTTTAATGGGAAGAATATTTTCATCACAACTTATCAAACAGTAGTACCTAGAGGATGTGGCTGTCCAGTGAAGATCCTGCCATGGGACACTGTTCATAATGAGCACGTACTGATGTGGCTGTACAGGTGAGTCTGCCTCGGGTATGTTAGAAAGAGAAGGAGCCAAAGAATTCTGTTCTTCTCTTTTAGATAACAGGAATCATATGAGTCATTTTATTCATGTATCTATTCTTAAAATATTCCTGCCATATTGAATTCTGTCTGAACAGAACACTGGAGCACACCTAGGCAAGGATAGAAAAATGAATGATTAAAAATACATTCAAATACTCATAGCCTAACTGTAGGATGAAAACCAGACCAAATATAAGACAAAATGCCAAAATAGGAGAATGGAGTCAAGGGTTCAATTCTACTGGGACTGGTTGCTTGATATTTGGGAACATGCCCACGCAGCAGTATGTGAGTTGGGTGGAAAACGGATGTGATAAGTCTACAGCAGATGTCTCTGCTTGGGACGCACATTCCTGATATGATGGTATCAGAGACCTTTCCAGGGACTGGAGGTTACTACAATTCGTCTCTAGTAGGTTTGATTTAAATCATGAAGCTCACCTTAGGTGGGAGTTCCCTTACAGGAGCATGCCAAACTTACACTCTATTGATATTACTACAGTTCTGTATCCTGCCTTATCTACTTTAGTATAGAGAAGAATCTTAGGATGCTTAGCAGGGTGACACTGATATGTTAAACTCCCCCTACTCTTAAGAACACCTCCCCACACACACAAAAAGAGGGCATTCGAAAGGAGTAGGTGAAAAAGAAAATAAAAAAATCCAACACGAACTTGCCCATGTAGGCCTGGGATTGGAAGAGTTAAATTTGAGACCAGGGTTAGAGAGGATTGCTGAAAATCACAGGGGCCAGAGGACGGCTGGGCCAGGGAAAAACTGACCAGGGGAGTGCAAATCTCAGAGATAAGGCAAGGAGGTGCCCGGCCGAGGTGCCTGAGACACGCCTGGCCAGACATTGAGTGATGGACTCTGGGCCATTTGGTTTTCTTAAGTGTTAGCTAAGGGTCAGTATGAACTTTGAATAGCACTCTCCCCTCTTGCTAGGAATTTCTCTTTTTTTAGGAATTCTCAACTCTGATCTGCACGAACGACATTCAAAATAGCCAATCATGTATAGCCACACCAATTCCTTTGTCTCCCCAGACCTTTTTCCTATAAAATCCCCTAACCTCTGAGATTCGTGGTCAATTCCTGGTCTCCTGTGTGAGATTGGGGGTTGAACCAGAGCTCTGAAATAAAAATGCCTCATTTGTTTTTTACATCAAGATGGCCTGTCGTTCTCTTCCGGTGCATGTTTCCCAGGACTTGAGCGGGAACTCCCTATGGGGTCTTTCATAGGCAGTAGAGTTGGGTCCCTGGACCTAACTCTCCTCTTCAGCATGGAAAGAGATTCTGAGAAAGGATGTCTGGGAGTGGCAAAAAAAAAAAAGGCTGGAAGTCAAATCGTAGATCTGCATTTAACTGCTTGTGTTCTGCTTGATACAGCTTTTCCAGTCCACTTCTCTCTATGCTCTGCTTTCTCTCTGGAGATCTGTCTGTCTATATCCTGCTTACTTGTTATTCTAAGAGATCTCTCTGTCCATGTTCTGCTTCCTCAAGTGTATGTGTGTGTATCTGTCCCTCTCCAGGCAGTTCTCTCTTTATGCTAAAAGATTCTCTGGATCGCTCCTCTCCTGCAGAACACAGTTATTTTACATGTCAATCAGTCTTTTACTCCAGGTAAATTACCCCTTTGATTATCTAGTGAATCAGCAGCCTCTGACCCCCAGCCCTTTGATTCTTAAAAACAGCAAGCACACATTTTTTTTCTTAACATAGAAAAATAATTCAGAGATCAGTCTGCCTTTGGTAAACACAGACAATGAACTAGGTGGGTGGGACCTGGCCCTGAAATTACCATTTCTACCACACCTGGGCTTAACCTCGCTCCTGTCCTAGGCTAACCTTGAACTCAGGGATCTGCCTGCTTTTGTATCTTTCTGACAAGCTGGCTCATAGTGTAGCTAGCTGCCTTTGTTCCTTTAGATTCATGAAGCTACTTGTAATTCATATTGCATTTTTATATTTGAACAATTATATGTATTTTGAACTCATATATTTAGAGCTCTTTCTCATAGTCTTAAGGGCTGTCCTGAAGGTCTCAGTGTTTACCTTTTTTGCTGAGACATCAGTCACACCTTTGCCTCTTGGACTCATGTTATCTGCTTGTCATAGAATCATTAACAGAGAGGATATTCCTCAGAAGAATGTGAAATATGTATATTATTACACAAACAAGCCGTATGCCCACAGCAGCCATCGACACTCATGGAGGTTCACACGAGGGCCCTGTCCAAGGGGCAGGAACCTTGTCACTCTCTCCCTACCAGGCCCACACCGGGCTAGACAAGAATCAAACTATCTCATTATTTCCCAGTGACCTAGAGAACTAGCTTAAGGCAGGAGGACAAGTCTTATGGTTCTAAAAGCCTCATGTGGTAAGAATGACAGCTCACACACCATTCAGATTCTTTTGGCCTTCTCTCTGACTTTCTTATCTCTACCCTTTGGCTAACTCAACAGAGATGCACATTTTGTGTTTAACAGCAATAACTTGTGAACATGTCATTCAGAAATCATGAAGAGAGTTGAGAATAATTATAACCACTGCTTGGTTTCTAGACTTGGGTTGTGACTGTGCTCCATAGAGCAGATAACTGCTGCCTTAGAAGATGTTTTGGCTGTGCCTGAATTGTTCTTCAGGATCTATTCCTGTTTCATAAGACATCTAACTGGCTCTGTAGCTTTGGACTCTCCCACTTTGCTACTGGGATGACAAGGCGATGTCATTATCCCACTATGACATGCTGCCCCACCCAGCCAGAGTAATTAGTCCAGTTATGTGTGTGGACTTAGTCAACAAGACAACCCCTAAGTGACAGTCCTGGCATATAGCTGGAAAGGAAAT
>NW_022196897.1:98424879-98451086 GCF_008632895.1 Mastomys coucha
TGTAGTGGAAGTGGGTAAAAGAAAGGAGGTGGAAGACCAACTTCAAAAGGTATTAAAATGAAGCCCTTCAAAGAGGGATGTGAAAGGAGGATGGAATGTTGGTGTTCTGTCTTCCTAAGATTGGACTTGGTGCTGAACATTAGTACTAGTGTGGTGGTTCTGAAATACCAGCCTTTGGCTTCCTCCAAAGCTCGATGCCTTGGTCTGTTTCCAAGTAGTGCTATCCTGTTGCTGAAGCTGCTGTTTCAACCCAGCCTTTACTCTCTAAAGCTTGTTGAGAAGTTAGAGAGTAAAAGGCTAATAGAAATCAGACAGCCAATTTCTTGGCTTGTTTTGTTTCTTTGTTGGGTGGGGGGAGTACTTATTTGTTTTGTTTTGTTTCCCTGGGGGTTCACATTGGAAGTATAAATTATTTTTTGTGTTTGTCAACTGACATAGATGAGTCTGTTACATGTCCCTTAACATTTACCCTATCTCCTGCCCCCCAAATAAGTACAAACAAGGAAGGGAAAGGATGGAAAGAGCAGAAATTTAAAAGGTTTCCACACCCAGTGTGATCTTTTTTGACATCTGAAGATCAAACTACGATCTATTTTGCTGAAATGTAGTTTGCATAATATGCTGAGATAGCATCTGGGAAAGTGAGAGCCCGGAAGGTCCATCTTGACCTGACTTGTCTGAAGAGTGTCTCACTTTTGCCACCTCCTTTCTGAGTACCAGAATGCTGCATGGTAAGTCCTTCGGGTTTGTAACAGTTGTCTGTATTCGTATTTAGGAAGCAAACAATGGAAGATGTTGGACAGAACCTGTTGGACTGTGAGTAAGTAATCCAGCAACAGGGAGCAAGGCTGCTCTAGAAGTTTCCAGTGATCCATACCTCAGTTGTGAAGACGTTCTCTCCTTAAGCCTGAGAACCTTGGAAGAAATTTCAATTCCATTTTCCCTTATTTCATCACACACTGCCCTGGTAGGACTCTGTGCAGAACCTGTCCTGTCACCTAGCACATCAGCTTGGTTTAGGGGAAAGATCCGTCCCCCCCTTACCTTCTCAGAAAACTTAAGATTCTGATAGACTGAGACAGATAATATTCAAGTCTGTAACAAAAGACAAATTTATCTCCTATCTTTAACAGTTTTATAGATATTGTTTAGATGCCACATTCTCCATATAAAACTTTTGGAGGTGAACAAGTTAGAGTTTAATTGTTTCTATAAAAAATATGTTTTTCCTTTTTCACACAAAAGATTTGCATCTTAGTGAATATTGATTAATAATATTTAAAATTAAAGTGTGACCTGACAAACATTTACTTTATGAGAAATATCATAGAAATTGGCTAATTCTGAAAAAAATCAGTAAAATCAATTAGGGGTGTAAACAACAGAAGACTAGAAAATGAAAGAGAACACATGTATGGTTTCTTGGAGTTCTGGGGTTTTGTGGTGAGTTTAGTCATGATGATGCTTTTCCTGTAGGGATGAGATTACAGAAATACCGACTTTAGAAGCCATAAAGCAGAATCTCAAGTACCTGAACTCAGACCTGGAAAGGGATCTACAGAGGCTGGATGAGGCCAATCAGATGCTTCTCAGAAAAATTCAAAAGAAAGAAGAATCTATACAAAGGTCAGGCTTTACTCTTGGTGAAGGAGAAACTCCTCATGTGATGTCCCATAGACTAAAGGAAGCAAGGATGGAAATTTCAGTGTGTTACTTAAATCCTGAAACTTGATCTTTGATGCCCCCAAAAGGCTTTGGTGCGTATCTTTGCATCAATTTCTTCATTTTGTTGACATTTTATTGCAATTGTCATTCCAGATCCCTCAGATGTTGGTGATGTGATTTTGGTGGCAGCTTCCTTAGGACTGAGCCACACCTGAGTAACTTTGTGTTTTTCAGTCTTGAAAGAGATATTGCCCTGTCTGTAGGAAGAGGCCCAGAGAAGGATGACTTCAATGAGATCATAGTACAGAAGGAGACTGCCCTGAAGGACTTGGAGCTGGAGACGGCAAACCTGGTGAGAAGACTTCTAAAGGAGACCTTAGGAAGCCCTCTGCCACTCTGTTTGTCCCCGGAGGCTCTATCTATGCCCTTTGCCTCTGTGGCTACAGAAATCATAGCTGCCTGGGGGAGCTCTGTGACACTGAAGCACAAGGCATGGGGATACAAACTTGGCTCTGTCCCAGATCCCCAATGAAAGGCAGAGGTACACTTAACTGACACCTTCATCCCCACGTATTACATCAGTGACCTTGGCAAGGGAGAAGGTTGAGAGCGGAATCTGTTTGTCTCCTTTAATTCCTTCTTCCTACAGGAGAAAAAGAATAAAACCCTAAGTAAGAATGTGATGGAACTTCAAAAGAAGGTAAGGAGGCATCCCAGGTGGTAAGGTGCCCCATTTCCTACAACATTGTCATTACAAAAAAAAGGCTGGTGGAATGGGCAGAAGATGTATGAGGTGAGTTCGGAGAATATTTAGAATATATCTACATATATATTATATATATGAGTATATATATAATATATACTTATATATAATATATATATAAGTATACATAATATATGAATATACATAATATGTATAAGTATATATAATATATATAAGTATATATAATATATATGTATATATAATATATATAAGAATATACATATCCTCATCTGTTATATGTAACCACATAAAATATAGATTATATGCTACATACAAATGAAGACAATTTTCACACACTTGAGTCTTTCTTGAAATATGAGTGACTAAAGAATCTTCTGAATTCTCTAGTCAGAAAAACAAGAAGACTGTAAATCTCTGCCCTATACCCCCATCACCTTCAGAGTCTTCAGACACAAATTTATCCTTCAGACACCACAGTTTGTGGGAAGAGGGAGGGCTGAACAGTAACATGAGCACCGATTTCCCACTCCTTCCCCTCTTCCTACTGTTAAGCCCATGCTTCTCTCCTCATTGTGGAGCTATGGTGGTCATGGGGTCAGAAAAGGATGTCCAGTCAGGGCTTAGTGCTTTAGAGCACATACTCTTACAGAGAATCTAAGTTCTGTTCCCAGTACCTAGGTCAGGTGGTTCCCAATCACCTCTACTTCAAAACCCAAGGACTTGAAGCCATTCTCTGGATCCCAAAGGCACCTGCACTCACATTTACATACATACCTACACACACACACACACACACACACACACACACACACACACACACACACAGACACATACAAACACAATTACAAAAACGAATCTTTAAAAAAGAAAGAAAGAGAAGCCTATTCATTCAGGATTGAGTTAGCAACTCCTACAGGATCAAAGAGACATGTTTCCACTCAAGATGCTTCTGTAAGAACACTGTAAGCACAAGTGTTCTGCTGGCTAAGACCCCAGTCTAACCTTATCCTAGCTCATCTGTTTCCCTTGATGAGCTCACAGTTAACTGCGATGGTATTTCAGATTTCAAAAGGACTTAAGAATGCTGCCTCTGATCCAGAAACCTTGAAAAAGCAAGTAGCAGAATTCAATGTGAGTAGCACAGCAAACTGGGACATTTTTGTGACATACGTATCAGTCCTAGGTTGTAGGAGGCTGTTTTCATGACTTCTCCTAGGTATGACACTAGACATGTCCATTCGTGTATTAGAAGTGTGCCAGCATCCTTTATTCCGATGGGCTACCCTGATGGTATTGTTCACACTAGAGGTGGCTACTTTGCCATCACACTAGAGGGGATGTCTTGAAAGCCTCATCAGTTAAGAAAACACATTCCAAACACTTACTGGAGTCTGTCTTCTCTGGAGAAGTTTATATCTAAATGAGGACACACAGATACAGACATCCAAATAGAAAGAAAATGCTAATTCTCACAGTTATATAAGGATGCACTGATGATCATAGATGGTTTGCCAAGCTCATAGGGTGAATTTTATTTTCAAGTTTCATTTTGTTTTTTTCCTCTATTAGAAAGTAAAGCAACTAAAAATATTAATTTTTAAGACTCTATTGTTTGTACCTTGATATCTAGAGCATTCTATCACATGGCAGAGGCCCAGTAAATATTTGTTAAGTAGACTCAGATTGGGGGTCACCCTATCTGTGCAGTTTTAGGGAACAAGGGGTGGCATCTGGTTGAGGCCACCATCAAGAGCTCCGTTGTCTGATTTTCTCTGGACAAGTTGAATGTCTTTCTTATGACCCTCTCGTGATTTAGACAGCATGAGTGCACCATCCTGAATGAGTATGGAACAGGCTGGTGGTGATTGGTCAGTATGAGGAAGGAGAATGACCAGATTTGATAGAGTCAGCCTACTAGGGTTTAATAACAGCTCTGCCATTATGAGATTTAGCTAAGTTTGTACGTAACATCTCTGTACCTTTGTCTCCTCAACTGCAAGACAAGGGTAATGGGCATATCCTCCCTTCATTATTATTTGTCCTCAATACATGATAGCCACTCTGAATTTGTCTTTTGCTGGCCTGGGTTTTCCTTACACAAAAGAATGCTGTTCATTTTCTGCCATTCCCATCTTCCCTAGGAGAAACTACAAAAGTCAACCGAGTCCTGTGCACAACAAGAGAAGGAAATCGCCAAGGTTAGATTAGGCCACTGCCTTTTCCACTAAGGGCCTGCCGAGGACATGCATAGAAGGGAAAGTCCGAGAGTCTTAGAAAGA
This sequence comes from Mastomys coucha, assembly GCF_008632895.1. Classification (NCBI taxonomy): domain Eukaryota; kingdom Metazoa; phylum Chordata; class Mammalia; order Rodentia; family Muridae; genus Mastomys; species Mastomys coucha. Next base: position 98,429,548 of record NW_022196897.1, read on the forward strand.
TTTTCAGGCATGGGAGGGAGGGAGCAGGGAAATCTGGCAAGTGAATTTCTGATTCACAGGCAGGTAGAAAAAACACTTTCATTAAATACTGACCTTAAAAGTGTTAAAACCCTCATCTGCCCCAAATACCTTGGACAACCCCAAATTATTGCATTCCTGCCCATTTCCCAGAGAGACACAGGACAACTTGAGTAAAGTTATACCCCTCCCCCACTCAAATTTAGGCCCTGTGCCTGAATATTAGTTCACCTCTTTTCCAGGTGGTAGTTGTTTCCCTTCAAGTAAGGGGTTGCTAGGTCACCAGCCACATGTCCAATGTACTAGGCAGGTTTCAGGGAAGCAGCCAAAGCTTGGTCCTGACGTTTGTGTTTTCTTCTTTTCCTAGATGGAAAGTGACTACCAATCTGTATTTCAGCTCTGTGAAGACCAGGCCCACTACATAAAGGTACAACGCTTCAGAGGATAGTCAAATGGAGGCAGGTCTCCCCACATCAGGAGAAAGCTGCTTTCTCATTAGGCTAACCCTCAGCCTTGGGAAAATGCCTTTTATTCAATGAAGTGACCACCAAACAGGATGCTCTAGACAATGTGCTGAACCCTTGTCATACATCATTTCCCTCAAGCCATTTGTCTAGTAAGTCCGAGGAGTTCTGAGGACACTGAGGTTTCTGGGAGCTAGGTTTCATGCTCCCAGAACACAGTGCAGCTCAGATCTGGGATCTAAGTACAAGCAAGCTCTAGAAGAGGAACTTTTTTTTTTATTATGCCCATCCTCTGATTAGTACCTCTGATTTGTTTTTTTATTAGAACACTCCCTACTTTGTACACCCTGATGTGTGAAATGTTTGGACTGTTAGTTATTTTAGTGGAATATTCCTATCAGTGACTTTGAAATAAAGACAAAAATTCTTGTTTATGATGCCCTCCCCCATGGGAAGAAATACCAAGAAATTCTGAGGGAGATGGAGAAGGAAAAAGAAGTGATGCTGCTTGAGAAAGAAATGTAAGTTTGGGAAACAAATGCCCCCTGGTGCATTGCACTGCTAGCCCTAGGCAGTCCCTGGGAGACTCAGAACAATTGGTGTCACAGAGTGAAGGACCCACAGCAGGTCATTTCCAGCAACCTCTATTCTTGCTCCAGACTGAACACTCAAAATCATTCAAACTGCTCTCCTGCCCTCCCCAGTAACTGGGACCTGAAATCTCTTTATGATGCTCTTTTCATATATCCTGAGTTGAGGGCAGTGTTCCTAACACTAATGGAGCTATGTTCAAGGAAAAATTATAGTGAAGAGATATTGAAGAAACAAATGGCTGGCATCTGTGTGTGTCAGAACCTTTTCCAGGATGTTGATACAATGGAATGACCAGAGATCTGTAGATGTTTTTCATGGGACTTGACACACTTTCTTTTTGTTTATACTTCTTAATTGTATCACATTATACAATGTGCATAGGATGCACAAATCTTAAATACATAGCTGTTAATTCTTTCTATGTATATACATATAAGTACCACTGAGATCCATATGTAGACTATTATGAACCCCAGAAGTCTCCTTAGATGCTCTACCCTGTCAACATCCTTTGCAGAGGTATCCCTTAGTCTGATCATTTTAAACCTCTATCCTCAATTTTTCTATAGATTCAGCCCATGTTCTCTTATACCTGGCTTTCACTGAGGTTTATCTCTACTGTACCATATGATTTGCTCTTTATAATATCCCAATGTATGAGTATGACACCAATAACCTATCACTGACAAACACTTTGACTATTTCAAGTGTGGGTATTTTAAAGTCTGCTATAAAATGTCCTCATGTATGCCTTTTAGATAGATAGATGTGTCCTTCCATTTGTGAGGGGTCATTCAGGTACGCATATTTTTATTGTGCTAGATGAAACAATTTTCTATAGTGGCTGTATCAGCATTATTACTCATAAGAGCTCTAGAGAACTCTGGGCTGGAAGATGGCTCTATGGGTAAAGGTGTTCTTCCTGTTGGCTTATTGTTTTCTTTGGGCCTTAAGTTCAGTTCTTAGAAGCATGACACTTCTATGACTTCCTCCAGATTTGTATTTACTGTTTACACTTTATATATTTTTACACTTGTACACATCTGAAATCTATGTCTTCCTGTGTCTAAATAGCCCTTTACAATCTTTAAACTTTAAATAATTTAAAGCTGTAACATTTACAGAGGTCATGTATTATGTTTTGATGCCTTGTGGTTTTGTAGATCAGGAGACTTTACGCGTGTGAGCCTGTTTTTGCATGCTTTATTCTGTACAATTAATCTATGTCTTTGTCCTTTCACATATACTGAACTGTTTTAATTATTCCAGCTTCATAGTTAGCCTTGACACATGGTAGAAATAATCTGCAAGTGTTTTGTTCTTATTTAAGATTAGTTTGTCTATTTTGGACCCATGAATTTCAATATAAATATTTTATATTAAGCTCATAATTTCTACCAAAATAAGCTCATAATTTCTACTCACTTTCATGGTTACTTCTGGAAATGGTCTGGCCTTACACAAACTACTTCATCATGGAAGAGCCAGAAGCCTGTACCAATTTCTCCTTTACGTGTTTATTGATTACTACAAGAGGAAATATCCATGAAAATGCTGGATAAGCTTACTGGATCAATTCTGTAACAGGAAACGATTCTAAATAAAACATATAAACTAACAGTGACCAGAAGGCTTTAGAGAGAGAATAAAAGCAAGCATATATTAGAGACGAGTTGGCAGCTAGAAGGGGAGAATGGCAGAATTTATTTCCCCTGGTGTTATACCTTCTGGCCTGAGGTCAGCCCAGACCCATATGTATATTGTATGCATGGAACAGTTAAAACATAGAGGGAAAAATTAGAGTTTAGGCCACTAGAAGAAAGAGAGCCAGACTTGGGAGTTTCTGGCTATCATTCTGACTTTAGGTTGAAGCCACACAGTCTGTCGTTGGTGGCAGCTTACAAGCCAATCAGGTGGGCTGCAACCTCAGTGTGGATGCTCACAGTTCAGTTTAAAAGTCAGCCAGAGATGTAGGCAGTTCATCTTTCTCTTGGGAATGGAATGCGTACTGGCTAGTTTAATATAAGCTTGACTCAAGCTACAGTCATTGGAGAGGAAGGAACCTCAATTGAAAAGATAGCTCCATAATATCTGGCTGTAGGCAAGCTAATAGGGCATCTTCTTAATTACTGATTGATGGTGGATGGCAGGAGGCACAGCCCATTGTTGCTGGAGGAGCTGGTACAAATTGAGCAGTTCTATAAGAAAGCAGTCTGAACAAGCCAGTAAGCAGCACTCACCCATGGCCTCTGCATCAACTCTTGCCTTTATGTTCCTGCCCTATTTGAGTTTTTGTTCTGCTTTTCTTCAGAGATGAACAGTAATGTGGAACTGTGAGCCAAATAAACCCTTTCTTCCTCAAGTTGCTTTTGGTGATGGTGTTTTATCCCAGCCACAGTATCCTTAACTAGAATAGAATGGAAGTAGCATGTAGCTAGAACATAAGGTCCTCAGTTTATCTCTTACCATCAAAGGGGGAGAGGGACACATGTGACATGGAGGCAGAAGTTGGGGACTCATACAGAAAGACAATCAGTCAGAACAGAGATAAGAGGCACTTACCAAGAAGGCAGTCAGAATGGGGAATATATTAGAACAAAGTATAATTACTAAATAAAATAATATTAATAAAATAATAAAAGTGTATTTTAAAAGACCATAAACAAACCTATTGTATGCTAAACATCAAAATAATTGGAAAAGAATCAGTCACATTGCTCAACATCTATGCATGCTGAAAAACTATGAATTTTAGCCAAATCACAGGTATCTCATGACTTAGGAAAGTTCCTTGGGTTGTCTCACAGGATAACTGGCTTCCATCTTCTTTGTCATTGTTTTTAAATTCAGATCCAAAGCCCAGAATGACTCTTCCCAAGTAGTGAAACCGGGGTCAACTCTGGTTGAGACGATTCAAAGCAACATGGTGAGTGTTGCTGCCTACCCTTGGACTTTCCTCTAGCCAACCACCCCCCCCCCTTCTCCCTGGGATATCTCCCTCACGCTCCTTTTCTTTTTTAAAAATTCTGGAGATGGGAGGTGAGGTTCTTTTGCCTAGCACTACACCTTGAAAAAGGCAGAGCCAGAATAGGAAGCTGGCTGGCCGAGCTGCAAAGTCTCTGCTTGGAGCTGCCCCACTATACTACTGTTCTTTGAGATTCTGGTCACACGAGGTTTTCATTACTTTCCACAGGAGAAGAACATCATTAAGAAACAGAAGAGGAAGTTTTGGCTTAGGTGAGTGGCAGAGTCCTGCTCCTGACCTAGTTGGTCCAGGCTAGATTCACTGTGCATCTGACTGGAGAGAGGCCAAAGGAATGAGCATTAGCATCAGAGCAATATATCATCATGCAGCCACTGTGTTCTCTGAATGAACTCTCTCTCTTTCTTCCTTCCTTTCTTTTTCTCTTTCTCTTCCTTCCTTCCTTCCTTCCTTCCTTCCTTTCTTTCTTTCTTCCTTTCTTTCTCTCCTTCCTCTTTGTTTCTTTCTTTCTTTCTTCCTCTTTCTTCCTTCCATCTTTTTTTCTCTTTCTCTATCTCTTTCTTTCCTGCTATATACAGAGTCAGGACATCAGATTTACATGGTTCTAATAGCTGGAGGAAATCGTAGCTACTTCTGAGAAACTCAGGATGGAAGCTGTAGACTCCATTTTATTCCACACCCTCCTCTGTTCTCCAGCATGCTCCCTTTCAATCTTTCAGGTCCTGCATCCTATACGTTTGCTACACTCTTGGAAAGAGAGGATAGGATGCACAATCTTCCTTTGTTCTTTTACTGTGGACAAACTACAAGGAGGAAAAATAATGTCACTTGAATTCTCTGTCTTTTCTTTGTCAAAGTTTTGAAATAAGGAGACTTACCTTCACTTTTCTAGAATTACTCATAGGAGGCATGGAGAGCACACTGGCCAGAGACCCAGAATGTGACCATCTTAAGCTTTTACTGTTAGTCTCCAAAAGGCCTGCCCTATGGGTAATACCCAGAAGGTCATCTATTCTACTGGAAAACTTCCATGTCACAACCCCAGTGTTCAATGCTTGACCTCTAAATCATGGAGTTTCTGTTTTCCTGTTAACTTGAATTCACTATCTCTGCCCCCACCCACTAAGTACTCCAACAGATTTGTCAAAAGAAAGCAATTCAGCAGTCATTTACAAGTTTCATATCTCATTGTTTGAAGTTGAGCTACTCTGTTCCTGTATGCTAATGAGTTCCTCTTTTACAGGCACTTCCGGTACCTTTTCTTCGTGATCATGATCTTCATCCGGTTACTGGGTTACGTGTTCTTCTACCTGCAGTATATAAACCCGGACTTTCTCGTGGACACCCTGCCCAGGCTGATGAGCAGAAGCAGCTTGAAGTGGCTAAGGGACATATTGTTTCCCATCCTTACCCTAGAAGTGGAAGATGTGCTACCACACTAGGTGTGTTACCACACCTGCCAGGCCTCACATTGCACCCAGTGAAGGGGCCCTGGCTGTGGTCCTGTGTTGGTGATGTGGGCCAGGCAGGAACTGGAAGCCTATGACTCAGAACTTCTAGGTGACAGCTGAGCTTTCTATTTAATTCTCTCCTGGAGTGTCTCTCTGTCAAATACGGAATACATTTGACTAGAGTTCTCTGTGTTTGTCTGTGTGTCCTGGGGACTTCTATGCAGTCCTCAAGTTCCCTATTCTATTGAGACAAGACAAAAATAAAAACTCCCCTAATATGTCCAATTTTTGCTTCAATTTATTAAAGGAAAAAATAAATCATGTTTATTAGAGTCTCAGTCATTTAAGGAGGCATGCATGAGACCACTCATAGAACTAGATTTCCATTAATAACATTCTCTTCCTATAGCTTTTTGTGCTTTATATTGTATCTTAAAAGTGAGGTGCTGACCTAAAGAAATGTTCAAAGTCCTTAGTGAACAAAGAAATGCAAATCAAAACGACCCTGAGATTCCACCTTACACCAATCAGAATGGCTAAGATCAAAACCTCAGGCAACAGCAGATGCTGGCAAGGATGAAAGAAAGATGCTGGCTGGAGAAAGAGAAACACTCCTCCATTGCTGGTGGGATTGCAAACTGGTACAACCACTCTGGAAATCAATCTGGAGGTTCCTCAGAAAATTGGAAATAGATGTACCTGAAGACCCAGCAATACCACTCTTGGGAATATACCCAAAAGATGCCCCACCATGGTGTTGCACTATGTTCATAGCGGCCTTGTTTGTGATAGCCGGAAGCTAGAAACACACAGCAGAAGAATGGATACAGAAAATGTGGTTCATTTATATGATGGAATACTACTCAGCTATTAAGAATGAGGACACCCTGAGTTTTGCAGGCAAATGGATGGAACTAGAAAATATCGTGAGTGAGGTAACTCAGAACCAAAAGGACATGTGTGGTATGTACTCACTAACAAGTGGATATTAGCCAAAAAAAGGAGGGGGGGGCAATTACCCAAGATACAGCCCACAGAACTCAAAAAGGTCAACAAGCTGAAGTGCCCAAGTGAGGATGTCTCAGTCCCACTTGGAAGGGAGAGGAAAGCAACCACAAGGGGGGAGGGGCGGATCTGGAAGGAAAAGGGGATTGGGTGTGGGAGAGAGGGGAGAAGAGGGGAACATGATCAGGTACTGGGTGGCAGAAAAGGACTAAAATCCCTGAGGGCCACCAGAAAGAATGGAAACAGGCAACCTTGGAAGGTAGGAGGTTGGGGGGACCTCAAAGAGAGGGACCTTAGATGAAATGCCCTACAGAATGTCAGGTCATCAAGTGAGGGATGGGGTTGCCATCCCTTAGTCAAAACTCTGAACCATAATTGTTCCTGTCTGAAAGAACTACAGGGATGGAAGTGGAAAGGAACCTGAGGAAAAGAAGGTCCAGTGACAGGCCTAAAGTGGGATCCAGCTCAAGAGGAGGTCCTAAGGCCTGACACTATTACTGAGGCTATGGAGCGCTCACAAAAAGGCATCTATTATGACTGCCCTTCGAAAGACCCAATAAGCAGCTGAAAGAGTCTGATGTAGATATTTGCACCCAACCAATGGACAGAAACTGCTGAGCCTTGTGGTTGAATTAGGGGAAAGCTGGAACCCAGTAGGAAGGCCAACGGTCTCAACCAACCTGGACCCCCGAGACTTCTCAGATACCGGAACACCAACCAGGCAGCATACACTAGCTGATATGAGGCTCCCAACAGCAGAGGACTGCCGGGTCTGGGTTTAGTCAGAGAAGATGCACCTAACCCTCAAGAGACTGGAGGCCCCAGGGAGTTTAGAGGTCTGGTGGGGTGGGGACATCCTTAAGACAGGGGCAGGGAGGAGGTATGGAATGTGGAACAGTTAAGGGTAGATTGGGAGGGGAATAAAATCTGGAGTTAAAAAAAATGTGAGGTGCTTTTATCCTAAGTATAGGTAATTACTCATTCTTAAGTGAGAAAATATTAAAATTCAAGTGTTAATAAAAGTGTAAAATTCAGAAAATAGCTCTAGATACAACCAAAAAAAAAAAACTTTAAATATAGCTAGGCAAATACATTTGATTATCATTGAATGCTACCCTCTAATTCCTCCCAACTGGAGAAAGTCTTTCCCACCCTCTACCCAAAGCTCCTAGAACCTTCTCTGCCTTTCCTGTAGTCCTAAGTGCAGTGACCTTGACTCAGGTGTCCTCCTTATTCCTCGCCCATCACCACACAGCCCCTTATCACAGTGATATTACGGATAAAGGACTTAGTAAAAGAGCAAATGACTCCTTTTCCAGCATGCTGCCTCTGGGGTTACAACAGAAACCATGAGGCTGGGACCCGAGTTATAAAAGTGTTTACTTTCAGGAGCACTGACAAAGAGCTGATAGGACAGGAAGGAGGGAGGAACATGGTGAAAACAAAGGCCACCCATCCAGCTGGTGGCATCTCTGTACTTACAGAAGCTGTGACAGCATAGAAGTCTTTTTTACTTTCAATATCTTTTTGTGCATTCCACATGTTCTTGATTTCTGGGGAAGTTTTCTCTTTTAGAGCTCGTTCTTGCTACAGACTTTAACAGTTTTGTTCAGCAACATTGGAGTAGAGGCAGCACACTATGTTCTGGCTGCAGACACATCTCAGATTTCCTTTCTGGGGTCTAAGAAAGTCAAAAATATGAATAAGCTCTGAATGTGGTCCTGCAAAAAAAAAAAAAAAAAAAAAAAAAAAAAAAATTAAAAACTGATCAACAGCACCTTCTTGTGGCCAAGTCAAATAAAACACTTTTACTGGTTTCATCCGACTAGCAAGTTGAAGTAGGGAAGATCAATTAGATGTCATTTGTGGATAATTTTTGGTGTTCTAATAATTCAAATTGGTCTTAATTTGTTCACTCAGTCAATCACTCTAAAAGACATTTATCAAACAATTTCATTGATCTAGCCAATATTCTAGATATTAGAATTATAGTCTTGAAAAGAGACTAAATTCTGAATTCATAGCTGGTAAGCATACAAGCACAATTGGATATATAAATATCAGATGATGTTATGTGATATAACCAAGTTAGGCAGTCAGGGGTAGGGACTAAGAAGGAGCAGTCACAGTGTTCACTGAGAGGTGACATTGTAATAAAGTACTGGATGAGGTAAAAGAACCGTCTAGACGCCAAGGGGAGTGGTACATAGGGATCCAGCAGGCACAGAGCTGTGAGGCTCTCCCGAGAATTCTCTGCCCATACCTCATTAATGCAATGGCAATCCTATGTTACTCCTGGTCCCTTTCGGACAGGACCCAGGCCTGAGGCTTCCTGTGCTGAAGCTTTGGCATGTGGGACCCTGTGCAGACTACTTTTATGTCAGTTTGACACAAGACAGAGTCATTAGCAAGAAAAGAGCCATAATTGAGAGAAATGCCACATGCGGTTGGATTGAAGGCAAGCCTGTACGGCATTTTCTTAATTAGTAATATGGGTGGGGACATCCCTGGGCTGGTGGTCCTGGGTTCTATTAGAAGGCAGATTGAGCAAGCCATGGGAAACAAGGCAGTAAGCAGCGCTCCTCCATGCCCTGTATATGAACTTCTGCCTCCAGGTTCCTGCACTGCTTGAGTTCCCCTCCCCCTCACTGCTCTTGGGGATGAACTGTTAAATGGAATTGTAAGTGAAATCAACCCTTTTCTCCCATTGCTTTGCTCATGTGCTTCATCCCAGCAATAGTAACCGTGACCAAGATTCTAAGTCTACATTGCACTATGTGGAGATGAAATGGCCACAGTTGACCAGGAAGTGCAATTAAGAGTATTCCTTGCCACAGGCATCACTTGTCACATGATTCTTAATAATTCTCTATGCATCTAGCCCTTCTCTCAGATATACCCCAACCTTCTGCACAGGAATGTATGATGGTTAGATAGACTGGCTGCAAAGCACTGGCTTGGGGGAAATATGAAGTAAGCTACCACTTGTAGGGAGCCATCCAGTAGGAATCTTGGAGGTCCATGTTGCAAAAACACCAAAGTTTTTGCTACCCCCAAAAGGAGGAAGCTGACACCAGGAGAATTATGGAAGCAGAAGAATGCTGCTTTAAATGAACAGTGACTGGGTGGGAAGGTGACTTAGTAGATAAAGTGCCTGAAGTGCTTGCAGCATACTCATAAAGACCAGAGTTCAGTTCCCAAGAAGTCATTTGAGTACTGGTGGGAGTGACTACCCACCTATAATTCCTATGCTTAGAAGGGCCAGGACAGGAAGCTGTGGTTCTGACTACGAAATATCTCCGATAGCCTCATGTGTGGAGCACTTGGTCCCTAGCTGGCTACACTGTTTGAGGAGGTAGTAAAACCTGTAGGAAGGCCTTGCTGAAGGAAGTATGTCACTGGCTTTGAGGTTTCATAGCCTGGCTCTACTCCCTGTTCTCCATCCTCTCTCTACTTCCTGAATGTGGATGCAATGTGGTTAACCAGCTGCCAGCTTCTGCCTCCCTTCGGCCCCTTCCCATTGCCACATCTCCCTACCATGATGAACTCTTAAGACAATGTAAACCTGTTCTCCTGTAGTGTTTTTGTCTGTGACTTAGGGTTTCTAAAGCTCCTATAAAACAGCATGACAAGAAGAAACTTGGGGGAGGAAAGGATAACTTGAGGTTCCATTCTCAGACCACACTCTATTACTGATATAGTCAAGGCAGAAACCAAGGAGGGAGTAAGGCATCTGAGCATCATGTGCATGCAGTACCCATGAAAGCCAGAAGAGGGCATCAGATCCCTTGGGACTGGAGTGAGAGAAGGTTGTTAGCTGCCCTGTAGGTGCTGAGAATTGACCCTCTTCTTCAAGAACATTCAATGCTATTAATTGCTGAGCTATCTCCCCATCTATTCCACTTTACTTTGTGAAACAGCGTCTCTCACTGAACTTGAAGCTCACCAATTGGGCCAGACTCACTGTCGAGTGGGTCCAGAGATCCTGCTGTTTCTGCCCCAAGCCCTAGTAATGAGACTGTAAGCATATACACCTGCACCAGGCTTTTGAATCTCAGTTCTTGGGAGCCTGAATTCAAGTCCTCATCCCTGCACGATGTGGACCGTTTCAATGAGCCATCTCCCCAACTCTTTGACTATGTTAATTTTAATATATTTTGGTGTGGCAATCAATGTACAGAGCATTATCAGAAAGTATGCAGGCAGCATCAGTAACAAGTTAACCTGCAGCAAGAGGTTGGCAGAAGAAAAGATATTCCTGAGGAACAAAGAACTTTATTGCTGATAGCTGAAGCAGAAGCTTCATGCTTATTTGCACAGCTTCTCTGGATCTTGCAAAGTTCCTCAAAGTCATGTGGAAGCAACGTAAAGGCCCATGATAGATGCCTGGCCACACAGTGAGCTAGTTGCAGGAAGAAGACAATAAGCTTGCAGAATGACCATTGGGTTATAAGTGTAGTAAGGATGAACACCAGGCTTTTACCCAAGGACGTTTTCTCATCTTTCAAGGGAACTCTAAGAGATGACCTGGATAAAAAGGTGGTAGAACTTTGCATTCTTAGCAGACAAAACAAGAATATACAAGGATGTCTCAACCAATAAGCAGAATGTTGGCAGAATGTTGGTTTTTCAGCAAGTTTTAGCCATAGCCAATGATCCTGTTGATATTTGTGGATAAGTAGCCAAATAGTTAAAATCCAAGAGAGATAAAAGAAGACTCAAAGAACCAGAGTCAAAGATGTACATAGGCTTCTCATGATGAGATATTTGCTATAACTTCTACCACAACAACTTTGGAGCGGTTGAATTATTAAAGGTTATATACAAAGGTAAACAAGAACTAGAGGTCTGAATACATCTTTTATATGAAATCACTTTTGATGGATCTCTCTCTCTGTCTCTCTGTCTCTGTCTCTCTCTCTCTCTCTCTCTCTCTCTCTCTCTCTCTCTCTCTCTCTCTCTCTCTGTGTGTGTGTGTGTGTGTGAGTGTATGTGTGTATGTGTGCTTGGAATGTCTAAGCCAGCTTGTTATCAAGTCTCTGCCACCGTGAAGAATGAGTGTAAAGTACAAAGAGATGAATGGAATACACATGTGGCTGAGGAGGTTAATGTTAAATTATACATTATTTGCCCAAAAATTGACATGGGGGTGCCTCGATATGGAGAACTAGACAACATAAAAATCTCAGAGTGACTAAAATCAAGGGTTTGAAGTACATTCTCCCCAAACACAGCTTCAAGATCTTTTAAGACCTGCTTTGACATAGAGACAGACACACAGAGAACTCACTTCTAGCTACTCAAAATCTCACCTCCTAGCTCTTCACCTTGGCTTTTTCTCTGCAACCCTGAAAGATGACAGGGGTCCTATGAGCTCTGCTTTTAAGAGGTTGTTTCATCTGTGCCTTTTCTTGCCCTTCACTTACTGATGTCAAATCTTTATGAGATGAGAAGATATTTCTAACCAGAGAGAAAGAATTTGGCTTGTAATTGAATTTTCAATGAAGTCATTATTCTCTGTACACTCTGATATTAATCTTAATTGAGGGGCTATTTTCTCAGGCTCTCTGGATGAGAACACCAGTTCTGGGAAATGTTCCTATAACCCAGTCAGATTCTTCCTTATGCCAAACACATATACAGTGTCTAATCTGTAGTGTGATCTCTAAGATTACTTAGAATCTGGTTATTTTTTGTTTCTTTCCATTTTTGCTAAAATTGAAAGATATATATATATATATCTTTTGTGATATAATGATAAATATGTATGTGTGTGTGTGTGTTTATGTTAAGCTTACCAATAAAAAATGGTTTGCAAGTAGCTCAACACAAATAAGTCAAGTTGTAGCACAAATGCCCTCTTCAACTTAAAAGTATCATGAGTAGGTCTGCCTGTCCTGTCCCATCCTATCCTCCCCACCTCCACTACACGCCATACTTGACTAAATGACTTTATTCTGAATTATACAGGCATCTCCATTTTCAGGATTTTGTTTGTGAAAGGCTTGGAGTTAGCTGGCTTAAAGTTCAGCTGGGAGGTTAGTAGAAGGGTCAAATTCTTTGGCCTCAAACACACAAGGTTGCATATTCCAGCTGTGACTCCCTACAGAGCCAAGATTCCTGGGAGCTGAAAGCCCAGCATCCTTCTTTATGTTATAGTGAGGATAGGGGAGAGAGAGATTGTTCCAGATAATATCAATATCAGAACTTTGTTTCTGTGGTAAACTGCAGTGATAGACTCTCTAACCTTTTGCATGTGGTCTTTTTTTTTTCTTGGATATTTTCTTTATTTCCATTTCAAATGTTTTCCCCTTTCCAGGTCTTCCCTTTGGAAATCCCCTATCCCATCCCCCTGCCACACCCAACTCATTCCCATCCTCCTGCCCCAGCATTCCCCCTACACTGGGGCATTGAACACCCACAGGCCTGAGGGCCTCTCCTCTGATTGATGTCCAACAAGACCATCTTCTGCCACACATGCGGCCAGTGCTATGGGTTGCTCCATGTGTATTCCTTGGTTGGTTGGTCCAGTCCCTCAGAGCTCCTGGAGTGTCTGGCCTGGTGATACTGTTGCTCCCTCCATAGGGCTGCAAACCCCTTCAGCTCTTTCAATCCCTTCTCCATATCCTCCATCAGGGACCCCATAGCTCAGTCCAATGGTTGGCTGCCAGCTTCCTCCTCTGTATTCGTCAGGCTCTGGCACAGCCTCTCAGGAGATAACCATATCAGGCTTCTATCAGCAAATACTTCCCAGCATCCACAATAACATCCAAGTTTGGTGGCTGAATATGGGATGGATCCCCAGGTGGGGCTTCTCTGGATGACCTTTCCTTCAGTCTCTGCTCCAAACCTTTTCTCTGAATTTCCTCCTATGTGTGTTTTATTCACCCTTCTAAAAAGCACTGAAACATTCACATTTTGGTCTCCCTTCTTCTTAGGCTTCATATATTCTGTGAATTGAATCTTGCGTATTTCAAACTTTTGGGCTAATATCCATATCAGTGAGCACATACTGTGTTTGTTCCTTTGTGACTGAGTTACCTCACTCAGGATGATATTCTCAAGTTCCATTCACTTGCCTGCGAATTTCACAAAGGCATTGTTTTTAATGGCTGAGTAGCACTCCATTGTATAAATGTTCCCATAAAATTGCAAAGCTTTTATAAGGTAAAGGACACTGTCAATAGGACAAAACAGTAACCAACAGAGTGGGGAAAGGTATTTACCAACCCTATATCCGATAGAGGGCTAATATCCAGTATATACAAAGAACTCAAGAAGGTAGACTTTAGATTACCAAATAACCCTATTTAAAAATGGGGAACAGAGTTAAACAGAGAATTCTCAGCTTAGGAAACTTGAAGGGTTCAGTAACACCTAAAGAAATGTTCAACATCTTTAGTCATCAGGGAAATGCAAATCAAAACGACCCTGAGATTCCACCTCACACCAGTCAGAATGGCTAAGATCAAAAACTCAGGTGACAGCAGATGCTGGCAAGGATGTGGAGAAAGAGGAACACTCCTCCATTGCTAGTAGGATTCCAAGCTGGTACAACCACTCTGGAAATCAGTCTGGTGTTTCCTCAGAAAACTGGACATAGTACTACCTGAGGACCCAGCTATATCACTCCTGGGCATATTCCCAGAAGATGCACCAACATGTAATAAGGATACATGCTCCACTATGTTAATAGCAGCCATATTTATAATAGACAGAAACTGGAAGCAACTCAGATGTCCCTCAACAGATGAATGGATACAAAAAAATGTATGGTCTTTAAAAGCAACTTACACTTAAGTTTTGACATAGCTACTAGCTTTATATGAGTGTCATTTATGTATGTGGGACCTTGAAAATATTAGTCTCCACACTAAGCCATTTCTCCTAAGAGCTCACTCATCAGACATGGAGTGTGTCAACTATCTTAAACTCTTAATCCCTAACTTTGAGCCAATCAGCTTATGAGGGCTTTTGCTTTTAAAAAGCAAAACAAATTGAATAGCGTCTACTCTCTCCACACTCCCTCATTCCTCCGTGTCTATTCTCTCCTCACTGCCTGATTCCTCCATATAAATACAAAGACTTAACACAGTCAAAATAAAACATCTGAAGCATTTATCCTTGCTCACAATCTAAATGATTCATAGAAATTAGCCAAGGGGTACTATCCTAAACCAATAATATGCAAATATGCAAATATCTGAAGCAAAACCTGGAAGTAAAGGACATTGTGTGGGAGAACATCCCATAGCAACTATGTCCTCTTTCTCGGTAGTATTCTAGTTGTGTGTAAGATCTCGGTATTCGGCCTGTACCATCTGGCAAAGGCTCAGTGATTCTCTGTCTCAGCATGGAATTCAGAAAACTGAACTACTGCAGACAGAAGTTCAGAAGACCGAAAGACACTTCTGGTGAGCATAGTTCTAGCTTCCTTGCACCTATAAGTCTGGATGTAGTACTGGCATCTTTTGTTGTTGTGATAAAGCATTGGCCTGACTGACTTAATGAAGAAGGGTATTTGTCTCTTTGTTTGGCTTATGGTTCAGGATTATTCCACCAAGTCAGCCAACTCTTGGTAGCAAGATGGGCTTGATCCGGCCCATCTTGGTTTGTGGCAGCAGGCCTTGCCAACAGCTTCCTCACATCTCTGTAGATGGACAAGCAAAGAGAATAGGTGGGAGTGGGGATGGGCTATGAGCCATGATCCCCACTCTCATGACCCACCTTGTACAAGTTCAACAACTTCCCGTGAGCCTCTAGAAACATTTCATATTCAAACCATACTACTGGTCTTCCTTCCTTCCTTTTTTCTCTCTTTCTCTCTTCTCTTCCTCCCTCCCTCTCTACTTCCCTCCTTCACTCCTTTCTTTTTTCCTTCCTGTCAGAACGAGGTCTAAAAATGGAGTTTTGTGAGGAGAATTTTGAATGCTTATGAGAAAACTCTAAGAAAACAAGACAAGAGGCTTGGACCTCAGTTTCTTCAAAAACACAGAATTGTTCTTGGAGTGTGTTCTTGTCCTCCTCCCAGGTGTAGAGGATCGGAATGAGTTTACTTCAGATTAATCATTACAAGTAACTGTTGTTGTTTGTTTATGTGCCTCTATGGAAAAACATTGTTTTGCTACATGCAGCTTGTCTCTGTAATTGTACACTTTATTCATATGACTCCTCTTACCCTCTGAGTACAAGTTATCAAATGCTCTAAATAAAGTTGGCTATGGTAGAAGACTTTACAGTTTACCTCATTTAATGGCTCTATTCTTCTAGATCCCATTCCTGTAGAATGGTGACACCTTCCTTCTTTCTTTCCTTCATCCACCTCTCCTTCCCTCTCTCCATCTTGTCTCCCTCTGTCCTTCCCTCCCTGTCTTCCTTCCTTTCCTTCCTTCCTTCCTCTCCTTCCTTCCTTCCTTTTGTTTCTTCTTCCCCTTCCTTTCCTTCCTTCCTTCCTTCCTTCATTCCTGTGTGTCTGTCTTTCCTCTTTTATCCTTGGTTCATCATTAGAGACATACTAATTAGGTGCTGCTAGTACACTATGAAGCATACTTTTGTTAATGGTGATATTTAGTTTAACAGTTGTCCTGTCCACTCCACAAAAGACTGCTTTCACTGTTATGGAAAGCTAAGCCACAAACCAGTGGAAGCAAAGCCCAGATCCCTGCCAGTGTGCCTCACTCCTGCTCTTGTTCCTGATCCACAGGGAGTCATGAGTTCCAGCTCAGTAGTCCCCATTGTCTTCTTCTTGGCTGGGAGCATCATTATACCTCACCTGACTCAGAATCCAGCTAGATGCTCCTGTGTAAATGAGAAAAACAGAGCTGTACACCTTGTTCTAATGAAGGTCTGTTGTGAAATCCACCCTAAAACCCAATAACTAGAACTGATATCCATTGGTGAGAAACTGGGTTTTCTGAGGTGAAGCTGTGGTGCTGCAACTGTATGGACAATCTAGGGTTGAATGGGTGCTCGGGTCTTTCAGGAGCAGGAGACATGTGAAGAGGAGAACTGGAATGACCTGGCCTGCTGGCATTTTAGTGCTTGCTTTGGAGATGCTGTGGAGTAGTGGGCAGACACACAGGTCTGAAAATAGACAACAGTTCCTATGTGGTAGATTCATCCCCACGTTCCACCCTGAGCCTTTAAGACAGTGGTTCTCCACCTCCCTAATGCTGTGACCCTTGAATGTGCCTCAGGTCATGGATACTGTCAACCATAAAATTATTTGGTTGCTATTTCAGAACTGTAGGTTTTGTTATGAATCATAACGTAAAAATCTGATCTGCAGGTTATCCGATATGCTACTCCTTGGGGGAGGTGAGAACAGGTTGAGAACCTCTGCTTTACGAGCTGGCACAGGCTTTTTATGAGTCCACTCGTGTTAAAGCACTAAAGATTTTGACTCTGTGCACATTTGACAATGCCTGGAGATACTTCTGGTTTTCACAACTGGTTAGTGGGTGGTGGTCCTGGCATGTGGTATGTCAAGGTCCTGAATGCTGTTACACAGCCTCCTAATGCACCAATGTCAGTAGAAATATGACAAATGTCAGCAGAACAAGCATCAGAAATTCTTCCTAGCATCTTCTTTTACTTACCTCCTGTAGGTAATCTAATAAAAGGATCTTTCCTAAAAGCGAGTTTACCTGAGCAGGCAGGTGATTAGGGGGATGCATATTTAGGGGGTAAGTGGGTTCTGCCATCTGTGTGAGAAAGATGAAAGGACACTGGTGTGAAACTTACAGATGTACTTAGTACACCCAGCAAAGGTCCATCCAAGAGCTGAGGTGACAGCCACAGGCTTTAGATGGGAGGACATACTGCAATCTGATCGGCTTGTTGGATCCATAGAGATTCTTCCAGTTTCTTTAAGTAAAGAAAAGCCATTTTCAAGTTTTACATAAATTTAAGTTGCAAGCATTTGCTTTGGTTCTGTCCATAAAGAAGTTGGGAGTCGGGGATAATAAGTTCTTTATTGGAGCTGAACCACCTCCCTAGGATTCCAGACTTTACAGCTGAATGTAAATGTAAGGAAACTAGTAGTAGTGAAATGGGTGCATGTAGAGGATTGCTACTGATAGAAGTGAGATCTAATATAGCCTGAGAAGTAGGAAAGCAAAAGTCACAAGTCTTTGAGTGTGCAAATGAACAAGACCACTCATTCCAGGGCTGCGGAGTCTGGCATTATACTTAGTCCTTTGTCTTCAATCAATCTTACCTTACCATCTGGACCTTCCTCTCCCTTCCTCATGCCCTCCCCCTGTTTCTTACACACCTTTCTTCTCCCTTTCTCACACTCATAGACACATGTCTTGAGAAGGCACAAAGGCATGAAGAACAAGAGTGCACTTGAATGACTATGTGAAGACGGAATTTTAAAATTTGAAGACTTTAAAATCTATTACTGTACTTAACTTGTGGTGGTTCTCATCCTTGAATCATGGATCTCTTAAAAGGAAAATACAATAAAAATCTATGAGCTGTCTTCCCAGAATCATAGGGCCATAAGCACCATACTTTACATATAATTTCAATAAATTTATAGGTCTTTCTGAGGACTTTAAAGACTTCATGTTTTAAAACGTCTCTGGAAATGAATTATGGAGTTAGTAACTCCATAACCAACCTACTGGCACATATGTATTTACAGTGCGGGTTGAAAGTTGAAGGTCCATGGGGGTCGTTTGAGAAACCTAGCCCAGGGAGGATACAGGGAAACAGACTAGGAAGTGGTAGGGGCTATGGTGACCTTGTGAGAAGCTTTTCATTGCAAAGGCAGCTTATGCCACCTCTGTCCACCCTTGAGCATGCAGGCTCAGTATTGTCAGAGTATTTTCCTACAGGAAGACAAGAATCTTAATTTTATTGCATTTCCTTATTTTTACTAGATAATGCAAGCAAACAATATGCTAGTGGCATTGACTCTGTTATATTTTCTCTCTTTTTGTTTCAAGTATACACACACACATTCCAAAGAGCACCTCTGTCTCTACCACAAGTTTTTATGTGTTTTTAAGGAAACATTTTACTTTGTTTGCCTTATTAAAGATGTGAACTTTATCCAGTCCTCTGCCCATTCATCCCTCTTTCTTCATATTCAGTTTAGTCTAGGTATGGACATCAGAACACTTCTAAGATACTTTAGGTCATTAAGTTTGATTTTCTATTTTGATATCTTATTTGGATGGTTTGTCCATGAGCACTTACATATACATTTTATGAGTATATAGAATGTGTGTCATATATGCTTGTGTGTATGTGAGTGTGTATGTCTGTTTGTATAGAAGGCAAAGAAGAGGGGCTGGGTATCTTCCTCTATCACATACCTCCTTTTTTTGTTGAAACAGTTTCTTTCACAGAACCTGGAGCTAGCATAGCTACTAGTAAGCCCCTGCAATGCTCCTGCATTTGCCCCTTAGCCAGGCCCATTTTAATGTTCTTGGTTGGTTGGTTAGCTGCTTTGGCATGGATTCTGGGAATTTGAAAAACTGCTGTTACCCAGCCTTTCCTCAGCCCTATCTTAAGTGAAGCTTCCATATCTGAATTTACATATTTTTGTGTATGACATGATTAACCAGAAATGTCACTCACCATATTGCTAGAATACGCTTGGTGATGATATGTTGACTTGTGAATAGGATGGACATGACAAGGGTAAGGGTGGAAGTGGTGTGAAAATCCAGAGTCTATCTCAAGCAGTTATTTTTTTTTTTATGTAAGGTGTGTCCATCTTTTGCATGGATACACATGTATATGGAAGGAATGCTGTGGGGAAGACCTTAGCAGCCATGACTAGAGAAGAGTGTGTACAGATTAAGGAGACACAAAGGCATAGAAATCAGACAGTTGAGTCACACACAGAGACAGGTTTTTACGAAGTGACAAATTATTTTCTCTGACTGAACCAGAGGGCAGGGAAGTACTCATTAAGTAGTAAAAGATACACACAAAAGGAAAATATGTATCCCCATAGTGGTTGATGCTATTTTTGTGAACTATGCCACACAGAAAGTTAAGTGCTTTGCCACATTATAGCTATACATTTAGAAAGAAAAAAATCAAACTATAATATAGGCATAGATGAGGAAATTGAAATATTAAGGGATGTTATATCTCAGAAATCGTATTGCCAGTCAGACCAGAGCTAAGATATGAACTCTTGCCTTTCTTATTTAAGCACCTTCTTCTAACCATAATTGTACTATTGATCACCTAAAGTTTTTTTTTTTCAATTTGGAAACAAGATTTTTAGTAACAAGATATGACTGTGACCTACTAAAAATGTGTGGAGTCCAATGGAAAGTGCAAATATGAAGCCCATTGCTCATAAATAATATAGAATTTTAATATAGAATTAATATAGAAATCAAATTAATAAACCAACCATTTATTATTTATTATAATTTATTATAAATATTATTTAGTATTATTATAAATTATTAAATGAATAGAAATTTAATATAGAATTTTAAAATACCAAAGGAAAGCATCCTCTAAAGTGTGGTACCCTTCTGTACTTGCACCCTGTTTGGCTACACCAGGCAGATGTCCACAGAAACCGTACCTGACTGTGCTTCTGTAATATGACACTGAGGCCCACCGAGTGTCAGACAAAAGGAGAGAACTCCAGGGTAGATCCAAAGACAGAGTAGTCCCACCATCTCATATAGTGAGCTGGAACTGTAAACTTATGCAGGATGAGCACTTTATTGTACTCTGTGGCAAACAGATTACACAGGAATAAAATATGTTAGGCTTAGTGGTTGGTAGACATTCAATATTTCTGAACTTGCTTGGTCAGAAAGGTCTCCAGTCAACCCTCACACCAGCATTGGTGCAGAAGATTCTGGACTGTGCCCCTCCTGACCACCACTGTCAATGTTCTTGAGTCTACATGGATGGAAGTAGGTAATTCTCTCTTCTCCACACTTACAACCCAATCCTCTCCACAGATGTGACTTTTGTGAGCCCTCCTATGTGATTCCATTCCCGGAAGAAACTGGTCATCTATAAGATATGCATAAGTGTCATGCACACACCCTCAGTCACTGACACGCTTTCAGATACCACCTTCTATCATGCAGAATGGACTCAAGAATAGATAGGAAGCCAGTGAGTCTTTGCACAATATATGCAAAGTTGAGCACATCTCTCCTCAGGCAGAGTGGAGGAGCTGTCTAGTGTGGATCCAAACTGCTTCTATCTACTCCCCAATCTTCTCAGGGGTTACTGCTTTATCTTGGCCTGAGCTGTAGAGGCCCTGGTTTGAGTAGCATCATTCCTTTCTTCCTCCATTTTAGTCTGTTTCCTACAGGCCCAGACCTGGCCCCTTTTTTCAAACTTCAATCACTCTCAGAAGATCTTTTTCTTTCCCTGAGTTCTGTACCTGTGTATTCCAGGAGAAAATGAACCTTAGGTGTCAAAGTGGACTAAGGCTGGTACCTAACACTAATCTGATGGATTGCTTCACATGTCAGCACCCTTGTTCTGGGATGAGTAGTAGGAAGTGCTTTCCACGCACTCTCCCAGCTGCTGTAACCATATTGTTTAGTGTTCAGCCAGGGGGAGTCCTTTCTGTGAAGTGAGCAAAAGCAGGGGGAAAATATTTATTCCCTGTGTCAAAATTTAAGTGATAATTTTCCTTATTAAATGTTAATGAAAGGAAAGATAATGGACGCTGGTAGGCGTGAAATAAAACTGACACGGGAACAATGCAAGCACATTAGCTGCTGAATGCTTTCCTGAGGAAAAATGTATGATGGTAATGGTTATATGCATATATCTTCATGTATTTGTGTGTGCATGCACTATATGTGCATAAATATGTATGTATATATACATGTTATATACTTTTATTCATATAAACACAGGTATCTGAAGGACTTACATGAACATTGACAGTGTCTTGTGCAGTCTGACCTGCCCACCTCTCCCTGTGGGCACCGTCTCCTTTGAGCCCCTTGGAGCTACCTTGAAGCAATTCACGCTGTCTTTTCTCAATTCTTCAATTTTCTTTTTTTTTTT
>NW_022196897.1:98451136-98504569 GCF_008632895.1 Mastomys coucha
TTTGCATGTTATCTTTTCTGCCTGGTTGCTTCTCCATCATTCTTCTAATGGATCAGTTCCTTAGATCTCAGGTTCAGGGTTAGCCCCCTCAGGAAGCCTTTCTCAGACCCCTGCTTCTCCGTGTATGTCTCAGTATCTTCGACAAGAGGCTCTTCATTCTTGCTGGTACCCCTCTGTGTGATCATATTGTTCACTTCAGTTTACTCTGAAATTCAAGGTGAAAGAATCAAAATACCCATGGTAGGAAATACAGAGACAAAGTCTGGGGCCGAAACTGAAGGAAAAGCCATCCAGTGACTGTCCCACCTAGGGATCCATCCCATATACAGTTACCCAACCCATTATTGTGGATGCCAACAAGTGCTAACAGGAGCCTGATATAGCTGACTCCTGAGAGACTCTGCCAGTGCCTGACTCATACAGAAGTGGATGCTCACAGCCATCCATTGGACTGAGCACAAAGTCCCCAATGAAGGAGCTAGAGAAAGGACCCAAGGAGCTGAAGGGGTTTGCAGCCCCATAGGAGGAACAACAATATGAACCAACCAGTACCCTCAGAGCTCCCAGGGTCTAAACCAACCAAAAAGTATACACATGGAGGGATCCATGGCTCCAGTAGCATATGTAGCAGAGGATGACCTTGTGGGACATCAATGGTCTTGTGAAGGCTTGATACCCCAGTGTAGGGGAATGCCAGGACAGGGAAGTGGGAGTGGGTGGGTTGGGAGCAGGGGGAGGGAGTAGGGGATAGGGTTTTTTTTTTCCGGAGGGGATAAAATTTGCAATGTAAATAAAGAAAACAACTAATTTTGAAAAAGGGAAAAAAAAGAAAAAAGAAAGCTTGTTAGTAACCTTTCCATCACCATGATCTAGAAAAAGAGTCTCGTATTTAAAAGTATCTCTGGGAATACTTGCTGACTCAATGCTAGGATTATCATATATATTTTTTTAATTTATTTCTTGCATGTTTCAAATTACAGTGTTTGTGTGATACTATCATAATGGGAAGGGATTTTAAATTTTGTTTCACTTCTGTTGGAGGCCGCAGCTGTCTTCTGCAGAGCCTGCTGCTTCGGGTTTTGACTCGATTGACTGTGACAGTTCTAGGCTCATTTGCCACAGAACATGATTAGGCTGCATGGTCTGCAGCTCCGCCCCGGCCTCAGTGGGAGATATTTTTTCCTTCCCATCATCTCTGAGTTGTTCACCACAAAGCAGGTGGTTTGGAGGCCAGCTGTTCTGTCTCTGCTGCCCTCAGGGACACAGCCCTGTGGGGCTTGTGACTGATAAATGACTCTTTGACAAGGCAACCCGACAGACAGACCTCTCTCTTGCCAGCTAATGACAAGTCACTGGGATCTCACTGAACAGAAATCCTGCTGTCATTGCTTAGAATTTGTCTCTTGGCACAACTCCTTCACAATTCCATTCTGCTCAGCCATAGTCAAGGGAAGGATCATCGCTGTGATGCGTCCTGTGGAGGGTCGCTGGGATGCGTCCTGTGGAGGGTCGCTGGGATGTGTCTGAAGCTAAGCGCTTCCAGGGAATCACTGGGTGACTTTGTGTTTCCAGCTTGAGATACAGGTTTTTGTTCCTTTGGTCAAAATGACAGCATAAATGCATTAACTCTGGAGCTCTGTGGGAGCGATTTCTCCATATGGTACCTCTGGTAGCACTGAAGATATTCTTTAAGATTTCTGTGGGCTAGTTTATAATAATAATAATAATAATAATAATAATAATAATAATAATAATAATAATAATAATAAAGGATCTTGTTAGTCTGCAAACATTTTCCCAGCCTCCACAATACTCACCTACACATCACAATGTTACATGGGTGATTTGTCATTTAAATCCGCTTCGGAATGTGTGGGGAATAAATAAACCTGAATGATTCGACAGAAGAGAAAAAGCCCTTCTAACGCAATGAACCATTCTGACTTCCACAATCCAGTCAATGTTTTCCCCAGCTACAAACCCACAGGAAGGGACAATGTTGAGGCATGGAGCCTTGTTTTCCTGTGTCTGGAATCCTTAGACCCATTGGCAAGGTTGTCATTTTGATGCTTGTCGAAGACAACAGTGTCCATACTATGGCATACCCACAGCGGTGAGTTGAATTTATCGGGTATTGAAATGAAAAGCTGATTATCCAGCTGAAGGCAAATGAGAAAGCGTCTTGGAGATTAGCTGTTCCATCAGTGTCCTACATTTCAGGGAGGGTGTGATCATCAGCTTTGTAATTAATACTTCTTCTGGATGTCCCCCCAAAACATAGTTTATCTGGGGATTGAAATAAATGTAAAATCAATCTTGCAGAATGTTGCACATCTTTGTCCTTCCTGGTCAGTGATAGATACAGAAACAGGTTGAGATTGGCTGAGCAATCTGAGCTGGACCACATTAGTGGGATAACATTGAGCTCTGTCTACAACAATTTGCCATGCTATCATTCCTGACAAAGGAAATGAACAAATCTATTTTTTCTAGAAGAGCTCTCTGATGCTGTTCTATTTCTTTGTATACCTCTCAGTATCCTCTGCCAGAACCTCATCATTCCTGCTGGTCCCTAAGATCCAGACAACAATTCTACAGCCTTCCCTTCCCTGACAAACCTTGTTTCTGATTGGTCACAACTGCAAAGGTGAGACCTGGCAACCACAGAGGATGTTTCCAGCTACCTTCCATTTCTGCATTTCCCCCCGCTGGGTTTGGAGTCCTTTCAGAGAAGAGTATCAATGCATGTTCTTCTCTATACATCTAATGTCTCTGCTCCTTTTATTGATAGCTTCATCTATGTCACACCACCTCAGGGGAAAAAATGATTCAACTGTGTAAAGTAGGTAACTTGTAATAATATACAAGGACTTGTGAGGAATACAGTGACAAATTGTAGACAATGAATTCCTGTGATGGTTTGTTCTTTTGAGAGTCTTTAATCAGTGTGACCTGTGGGTGCTTGCTGTTTGATGTAATGAAGGGTATATGTGGGAGAAACAAATGGACCTATAGCCCTTAGTGAGGATGATGGGGTAAGCACAAACAATATGATACAGAACTGGAAATTAACAAGGAGAAGACCTCCCAGAGAAAATGGCAGTGGAGTAACTTGACCTATGTAACTCATTCGTAAGAAGAAAACTCTTAGTAGACAAACAATTGTGTCCTTAGTTTCTTTTATGGCAGAGGGGCTGAAGATTAAGCTCAGCAGTTAAGAGCACTTGCTGCTCTTCCAGAGGATGTGAGTTCTAATCCCAGTACTCATGTTAGATGGTTCATAACTACTTCTGACTCCAGCTCCATTGGGGGGGGGGGGGGGGAGGGAGCTATGCCCTCTGCTGGCCTCTTTAGGCACTCTTACACATACAGCACACTCACACACATGCACACACACACACACTATGTTGTATGTATGGGTGTGTGTGTGTGTGTGTGTGTGTGTGTATGTGTGTAATTTTTAAATTACCACATTAAAACAATAGTAAGGCAGAGAAAATTTAATAATGCCATAGGTCACATCTGAGTATAAAACCTGGCTTAAGTTTTTCCTTATATCTTTGTAAAAAAAAAAAGGGGTTAGTTATTTTTCCCAAGTGGAATTAACCCCCTGTGACCTGTGGACAGTTTTCCCTGTAGTTGTTGGTAATAAAAGAATTACGAGGAAATATGTGCACTGTATGCTTTCCTCTCTTTACTATTTTTTTTTTAATTTATTCCTTTCATGTAAGAGTGTTTTGCCTGCATGTATGTTATGGTCACCATGTGCATGCAGTACTGGTAGAGGACAGAAAAGGGTGCTGGAACATCAAGAACTGGAGTTGTGTGTGGGTTGCACTGGGGACTGAACCCTGGTCTTCTGCAAGAAGAGCAGAGAGTGCTCTTAACTGTTGAGTGATCTCTCTAGCCCTGTTGCAACTGAGATTTTTATCTCTGATATTTTGTCATAGTAACAGACTGCTGATAAACCACCTCCTCCCTTTCTCCCTCCTCCTGCTTTCCTTAGGCAAGAACGGCTTTTGTGGAATTGAAGAAAGGCCAGAACAGGATTTAGAAATCTTTTTTAGAACTTTGTTAAAACAATACTTGTTGAAGACTTTGGATTATTAAAGTTTTTTTTTTTTAAATTCTTCCTAGGACTCAATTCTCAAAGCTAAGAAATTATTTTTGTCAGAGTGCTTTAAAGAATTCCAATATCAATTAGCAACTAGCTGGGGTCAAGCCCTGGAAAGGATGTACTTCCTTCTATTAATATCAAATAATTGCCCCTCTTATAAGCAAAGCTAGCTTTCAAATACTCCTAAATACTAATACTAGCTTTCTAA
The DNA here is from genome assembly GCF_008632895.1 of Mastomys coucha. Classification (NCBI taxonomy): domain Eukaryota; kingdom Metazoa; phylum Chordata; class Mammalia; order Rodentia; family Muridae; genus Mastomys; species Mastomys coucha. The sequence continues at coordinate 98,455,462 of NW_022196897.1, forward strand.
TACTCCACATTTTAGGGGTGATGCTTATGTATTAGAAGTGCTTTGAAAATTGCAATTTGAAGGAGTTGGGCATAGAAACTAGGTCCCACTAGGATACTTTTCGGGAAAAAAAAAAAAAACTTCCAAGACAAAAATGGTGTTGATACATTTTATTTCTCTAGTGTGATAATTACTGAGAGGTGCTGATTTAGTGTGAAGTTGGGTTACACAATTACTTTACCTCTCAAAGACTAAATTTCCATATCTGTTTGTAGAATTCACTTCAGATAGATATGAGGATTGAAGAGGAATATTGAACAGCTCTATCTAGCATGTACTCATCTATCTGGCATCTATTAGCATTTAGCTAATATTTTAAGAGTAAGTCAGTTCTCACAAGTTATAAAAAAATGTTCAAAGGAAAATTCACTTTATACCTTCTCAAATATTTTCATACCCATTATTTTATACTACTAGGGATAGAATTCTGATTTTAAGTACCAGATGGTGGATTTTGTATTTATGTGGGAGTGGATTAAAGGCAATGCCCTTTCCTGCCTACCTACTTGGAAAAGATCCCCAAATCACATACCACATCTCAATGTCATTTAGAGCTCTAATCCTCTTATAAAAGGTTTCCTGGCTTGAGCTGTAATCATCAGTAGTTAGACCTTTATTTGGAACAAAACATTGTGGCTGGGTCTGAAGGTCTGTACTGAGCTAGCAACACTGTAACAGTGATAGCAAACAGCTTCAGCTTTGCAAGAGTCACACAAGCAGGCTTGCTCACTGCCTTGCAAGACCTAGGCTCCTTGACTCAGTCCCCTTTTCTGCATTGCCACGGTTCTGAACATTTTTCTGCTTAAACCGATTTAGCTTTTGAGTCATTTAGGAGAAGAGCAGTTTGGAGGCAGCAGGGAGGTTGGGAAAAGACCCAGCTAGTGGACTAACATAAAACATAAAGGTTTGGTTTTTATTGAGTTTTCTTTTCTTTTCTTTTTTTCCTTTCTTCTTTCCCTCTCCCCCCTCCCTCTTTTTTTTTTTTTCTTCCAATTTTAGACTATGATACAGTACCAGGAGCCACCAGGCCTGGCCAGGTCTCTAAAGCTAGAGAACCTTGGGAAAACTGAGGCCACCAGCTTCCCTCCCCCATCACTTCCAGCCAGTCCTGAGCGTGCGCCTTGGGACGCAGCCCGCAGTCAGCAAGCATGGGGGCTTGCCTCCGAGGACAAGTTGTCGCCTTCTCCGTTCACTTAGACTTAGCCCAAAGACTACCAAGTTTGACCTAGCAGTCGTCAGGTCCAGGCCACACAGTGACGGTTCAGCAATCCGGCCAGGAACCGCGCTTGGTCAGTTATTTTGGCGCTGCGGCTTTCTGCCCGCCTTCCCATCCTCGGAATTCGCAGCCGCTGTACATTCCCATTGGTCGAGATGGCTGTCTATCAGCCCATTGCACACCTCCCCCAAACAGCTTGTCAGGCTGGCGCGTGTTGGGGAGGCGGAGCTTATGGCTGGGGGCGGGGCCTCGGCGGTGGAAGGCACAGCGACCGCTTCACCGCTCTGGCTCGGGACTGGAGCGCGGAGGCATCCCTCCCAGCAGCTGCTCCCGCTGCTGCACCTGGTCAGGTAAAAGAGCTTTCTTCCTGGCCGTCTGCCCCACCTCTTCTTCCCAGTCAAAGGCTGTCTGCTTGACCTCTCCGGCTTTGAGGTTCTGGTCAGAGCTGGTAAGCCTCCTACCTTAGCTTCCCCTCCAGTAGGTTCCTTCTGCTCCGCAGCCAGGCTGCTGGGTGCTGGGATGTGCGTTGGTGGCCCCCTAGAATCACCCCAACATCTCTCTCTATAGAACTCATGGAACTCATGTCGTTAACTCTCAGACCCTAGCCTTCTTGACCTGTCAGTGCAGTCTCATTCCAGCTTGGCACACAGGAACGCCGGGAGGGTTGGAGGGCCAAAGAGGGAAGAAGAGTGCAAGCTTGCATTCAATCTGTCTGTCTGTCTGTCTGTCTGCCTGTCTGTCTTTCTCTATTTATTTCTTTATTTCGTCGGGGTTTTTTTTGTCTTTTTGTTTTTGTTTTTTTACGGTGCAATTGCACGAAGTTAGACTGAGGATAGAAGCTGCTTCGTGTTTATCTTGGCAATGACGAGGTGTCTGTTGCTGCACTGTGCTTGTATTCGTAGGTGACATTCACCATCACCGTTTTCTTCTGCCATCATTTTGTCATCATCACAGCCATCACCATCAGCATCCTATCTTCCTCCATCAGAACTCTTTAGCCCTCCAAAGCTGACTCTTGTTTCTCCTCTATGTAAGTGCTGGATACCCCTCCTTCAAATAGCAGGCAATGTCCTTTTCTCCAGAGGCCACAACTAAGCCTCTTTTTAACCCAAGGACAACTAGCTGGGAGCAGTGTGTGTGTGTGTGTGTGTGTGTGTGTGTGTGTGTGTGTGTGTGTGTGTGTGTATGTGTGTGTGTGTGTGTGTTGGGTGAGGGAGGGCAATATCTCCACTTGCAACAGATTTCCAATGGAAACCTTCCTGTTTAAATCATCAGCATTTCTGCTTACTAGCTCCTAAAGAGTTTGATGTTGGCATTGACTCAGGCCTGATGGCTGAATGCAGAGTCTGGGGTCTGTAGTATAGAACTGTGTGAAGCACATTATACTCATAATGAGATGAAGGCCCAGACCCAAGCCTTTGAGAAGACTTGGTCAAGCAGCAAAGCATCTGGCTTTCTCCCACAGTGGTTCCAGGTGTGCCACAGCTTGTTTAGTATTTGTGTTTGCAGATGGGGTATGTGTCGTTGTGGCTGTGTCACCATGGGAGATCTAAGTTCCAGAGAGAGAGAGAGAGAGACAGAGAGATGAAGGGAGACACAGAGAGAGACAGAGACAGAGAGATGAAGAGAGACAGAGAGAGAGACAGAGATGAAGAGAGACACAGAGAGAGACAGAGACAGAGACAGAGAAATGAAGAGAGACACATAGAGAGAGACAGAGATGAAGAGAGACAGAGAGAGAGACAGAGAGAGACAGAGATGAAGAGAGACACAGAGAGAGACAAAGAGAGAGAGACAGAGAGAGAGAGAATTCATTTCTGTTGTCTACACCAGAAAAGTTTTCTAGGTATAGCTAAGCACTTTCCAGGGCTTGCTGCAAGGTCTATTAGGTCTCTGATTTATTCCCCCTTTTAGAAGGAAAGCATTAAAGCTGAGACTCAAACATCAGGTTACCCCTCATCATAGACTCATTGCTTTAGAGTATCCACAAGCTCCGGATTCTCCTCAACCAGAGACAACTGAACACCAATCTTCCTTTCTCTGAAGAGTATGCAATCTAGTGGCAGCACCAACAATTGACAGGTCCCTGGGCATAGAAACTAGGAGATAGTAGCCTTGTTGGAGGGAAACAATGGCTAATAGCTGACAGAGGATCATAATGGTTAAACTCATAAACCTGTTAGGTGTTGGTAGATTCAAATCCTGGGCCAGCCATGTATTAGGTAAGTGATTTTTGCTAAGTCACCTTCTTGAACTAGGTGGTCTCACCTTTCCTCTCTTAGGGAAGTTGTTGAAGTAAATAGTTCCTGGCAGAATTAATGATCAGTGCTGTTAGTAATGTTAGCCAACAAGAATAATAAAGGCCGTCAGGACACATTCTCTCTCTCCGTCTCTCTGTCTCTCTGTCTATCTGTCTGTCTCTGTCTCTGTCTCTCTCTCTGTCTCTCTCTCTCTCTCTCTGTGTGTGTGTGTGTGTGTGTGTGTGTGTGTCTCTGTCTCTCTGACTCTCTCCTCTCTGTGTTTATTTTAGATCTCATTACTTTTGCTAGTAGGGGATGGCCATCTTCAGATTCCCAATAGGATTGCCTCTTAGAAAGGTCCCAGTGATCGAGGCCATCTGTGTTTAAGCAGCCATGTCTTGCTCCAGCCTGCACAAATGCTTAGCAAGCCCTCAGTCGGTCGGATGTATTAAAGATGAAGCTTGAGAGACAACTTCTCTTTGGTCTCTTTCGTCCATCCTGGGCTGTTTTCTTTCCCCGGTGGCTGTTCACCACGCTGACTTTATAAGTTGTGCTCTCTGCAAAATCATTAGTGAATGCATTGGCTTCTTCCCAGATCACCACCCTGAAGTAACTCACAGGGTCACAGCATTATTCTTTTCCAAGAATACAAACTGGACAGAATCACTGCATCACTCTGTGGTTCATGTCTCTTATTCAGAGAAGTTAACATCATTCCATCTGCTCTGGGGGGTGGGATACTTGGGAATTTGAAGTTTATTATCCTTTATATTGGTAGGGTATTTTCTATTGTATGGGATAGAAATCCAGCAGAAAGGATCCTAAGAAAAGTCATGAGCATTTGGGTCTCACCTAACTAAACCCAGCCAGATCGGAACATCCCAGTGAGGAAACAGGTCCTGAGTTTCAGGGGCTTCTGAAGTTGCCATCCTGTTTCCTAGCTCTTTGTCTTTGGGTATTTTTTTTTTCTGGTCAGTTCTCTTTTACCTCTGCTTTTCTCTCTCCTGTTGACCTTATTCTGTTCTGTTATAGACCCTTCCCTCTTGGTCCCTTCATAAATGCTGCTCCCTTCTTCAAGTCTAAGTGAAAAGTCCCAAGAAAGAACTGCACTTTGATAAGCCCTTGATCCACAGGATTAGCCTGTCTGTATGAAATGCTTTGGTCAAGGAGCAGGGTGCTATAGATGTAATGCTTGTCTGAGGGTTGGGTTTCCTATCCTAGTCTTCTGCCGTATCCAGATATAACATTGGTAGCACAAAGGAAGAGAAGAAGGGAACAGTGTGGAGCTTGGCATGGTGACGGTTAACATCCTTAATAGAGATCTGAGGAGCATCTTTCTCTGGCCTGGTGTACAGTGTACAGTGCTCCATGGTCTATTCTATGGTAAAGCTCTAGGTTCATACGTGTTGTTGCAGACCGAATTATGTTTTGGATGACCTTGCTTTTAAGTTTTGAATTAAAACTTTATTTGTGTAAGTGAGAAAAATGATCAGGGATGTTGAGGAACCCGCAGTAATTCCACTGTTGGCAGTTTGATCACGCTTGGAGTTGCTTGCCACTTCTTCTGGGCCAAATTTTAACATCAGCTATATTTTTTTTTTGGATGTACATAGTGTTTGACTTAAAAATCAGCTTGATTCTCAGCAAGCCTCAGCCTGTGGGCTGACAAAAGTTCCAGTCACTCCTCTGACATGCTTGATCTCTGCAGAGAAGCTAAACCATGGGAAGCTAACTTGAGCTTGCACCAACAGGCTGGCTTTTGGAAGGAAATGAAACATCCCTGTGTTTAGGGTCTATGCTGAGCTGCTGAGAAAGCAGCAATCCGTGTGCCCTATAAAACAATAATTACCGTAGTGGGAGGAGGTAGGGTAGGTGCAGCCTGCTGACCTTGTCAGCATAAAAAGCTGGAAACAGAGGGATGGACTGGGTCTGTGTCGTCTTAGAGTTATTAGGTTCTTTGGTGGACAGAAAAAAAAAAGCCTCAAGGTAATGGGATTTTCTAGTGATTTTCTTTATCCACACAGCCCTCAAATATCTACTACCCTAATGCCTGGGTGACTGTGGGAGAGCTGGTCCTTCATTGGGCCTTCCTACCTCTGCCTCCCTAAGCTGAACCCTCTGAAGTTCTCTGCAGGAAATCAGCTTCTAACCATGCCCCTTTTTAGTCCTTTCTCCAAACCAACACATCTCCTTCCCTACCTTAATCAAAAGTGATTTGTCTTGTGTTCTGTTTTATCACAATCATTCTCTTTTTTCCTTCTAAGGCATCAGATTGCTCTTAAATATATACTTTGCTCTCAAATATACTTTGAATTAAACACATTTTACTTTGGTCTTGCGGGTGACAAGCTATTAGGGGCCGTATTTCAGAGGAAGGCAGGACTTTTTAGCATTTGCGTTTTCCATCAGGGTCTGGACATTAATTGAGAAGCAGCAGACCTGGGAGGACAGATACAAAGCAGTGCAGGAAAGAGCATTACGTCTCCACTGACAGGTCCAATCCTCACATCCCAGCCCTGAGCTTTTCCATCTTGGTGAGAGTGCCCTGGGGCATGGTTTGGGGAAAAGAAGCTGGGAGACCCTGAATGACCTGATTGCCACACTTAAAAAAACAAAAACAAAAAACAAAAAAAACTCCATCAAATAGAGCAGTACTGTTGTTAATCAAGCTTTCAGCCATAGCTGTTCTGCTTTGAAACCACGTGGGCATTATTTTCACTCCTCCAGGTTTGATGCTTTTTCCTGGGACACCTACTATGCAACATGGGAAGAAAATTTACAGGTGTTTCAGAGAGACCAAGAACCTGCCTGGTTAGTAGGAATATAACTGTACCCACTGATCTGCTCACTGTAGTAATTCTGGTTTTCTAAACCTGACCCTCATGCAAATGAAATTGTCTGAGTGAATGGTGTCACCCATAGGAGAGAAGGCACCCTTCTTAGTGGGTGAACAGGGCACTGCTCACTGAGGGCTCCACCCAAGTGCCAACATCTCTGTCCTTAGTGTCAGCTTTTCTGAGTACAAAAAAGCAAGGTTTCTGTACATTGCTGGTGTAAAATTGCTACACTAGGAGGTAGAAAGAATATTGGAATAATTGTTATGGAAAATAGTTAATAATATTTCTCCTCTGAGAGAAATAAACATTGACAAAAATTGTTGTGCTTAAAAGTGTTTGGTCCTCAAGAGACAGTAAGTAAAATTTTCCCCATCCAGTGTGAAAAAAACTCTTATCTACAAAATAGTTTGTGTGTGAGCATTATAGCAGTGGTTCTCAACTTTCCTAATGCTGTGGCCCTTTAATACAGCTCCTCATGTTGTGGTGACCCCCAACCATAAAATTATTCCGTTGCTATTTCATGACTGTAATTTTCTACTGTCATGAATTGTCATGTAAGCATCCGATATGCAGGATGCGGGTCCCAGCTCACAGGTTATGAGCGGCTGTGTTACAGAATAAGATGTAGGATGTGTACTTCTACTTTGATGGGTTCACTGGCAAGGAGCGCTCCCTGAGCTCTTAGCCCCGTTCATACTAACAGAGCTGGGTTTTCAGCATTCCAACACACAGTCCATGCAACCTAATGGTCTACAGAAGAAAAAATATCCTAACAGATATTCTAATGGCAGGCAGTGAGACCTCCCCCCTCCCCCCTCCACTCCCACAAAGCTCATCCTGGGTCTATGCAAGGATTTAGACTCCTTGCCTTGGTTCCTTTCTGTGCTAGCCCCTCTTGTGCACAGAGAAATAGCACTGAGCCTCTTGGACAGAAGAGAGGGCCTGGACTCAGGTCAGCATGTTTGCTCCAGGGCACAGTTTTAAGTCAAATCAAGTTAGTGTTTTGCCCACTTGATAGGCTTATATCCTACTCTCCCTATCCTAGTAGGCCAGTGAGAACACTCCTGATTTTAATTTATTTTACTTTAAAGCAGAATAAGCCATAAATATAGTGCAATATTTTGAGTACAGATCTAGTGAAAAGCAAGAACAGCTTTTTATACTAATTGAAATGGTCATCTGTTCCCCTTTTAGAGGAATACAGTCACTTAGGACAAATTTCTAAGCCTAACATGTATTTGGAAAGCTTTGCAAAGAGAATTTTTTTTTTTTAAAGCTAACAGATCTGCAGAAAGTGAGATTCATTTATAGAGCTGGCACCAGTCCTGGCCTTGTTTGTCAGTGTCCTCATCTTCATGTGTCTCTACTTCTTCTGTGGCATCCTCCATCTTTTATCCTTAGGTGACTGGCAGGGCTTTAGAATTCTGGTTTTGACACTCATTCAAGTCTCAGGTAAATAAGGTTAGCACATTCATGTATAGTGGAGGGGACTGTCTCTGTGCTAAGTCCACCTTCTGATTTGGCTTAAACTAGTCCTTATTTTAGGCTTAGCAAACATACATAAATTCTAATTTTTAGGAATATTTAAAAACCTGAAACTCCATGAAACCACATTATCTTAAGAAAAAATGTTGACAGATTACTAAAGAAAACATGTTTTCTTGATCAACAACATGTGCATAATTCTTACACCCACATTATTCTGTAAGGAGGTAGCGAGGTGTTTTTCTTATTGCATGGTAGAGAACAATGAGATTTGGATGTGAAAAATGACTTGCCCAAGGGCACTCCTGTTCAATAGAGCAGCTAAGAATAGATCCAGGTCACCTGACACCCTGGCGTCATTCATTACATCACTGAGCTCCTTTCTGAAAGCAATTGCCCTGCTGATTGCAAAAATGAAGAGGGCAAAGGGCAGTCAAACCCTAGAGTCAGTTTGGGTGGCTTGGCTCTTTGGTCCCCACTCCCCCAGCCCATTTCCACTTTAGGATGAAGCATATCCATAGCTGCCAATTTGTCACTGTTTGCTAAATTAAAGGGCTTAGTCTAGACAGAATTTATTAAGAAACATAAGCCACAAGCTGGACAAATGATAAAGCATGGTGGAACTTCTGCCTGAGCCACATCTGCAAGGGAGGAGACATGCACAAGAAGCGGGAAGGGTTCAGCCCAAGAATCCACACAGAGGGCTGTCATTCATGGGCCCTGGGGAACAGCATAAGAAAAATGAATGTCATGAACCCTACGATGTGGAAAACTGTTGTGCACATTTTTAAAAGGAGTAGGGTGGGGCTTTAACTGTTATAAACAGTTTCTCCTGCTGGCGAAATCCAGAGTGGGGTGGAAGAAACACTACAAGTCTCATTTGCTCTTGTCTTTCTCATTCAAGCCTAGCAGATAAGAAACTCCATCAAGGAGGACAGCCACAGAACAAGAATCTTACCTCTTTATTTGTTACAAACACCTTTGATTTCTGCTTTAATCATGTTCTTTTTGTGAAGGTTAAACAGTTGGCCTCTACCTCTTCAGGGTCTTCGCATCTCTCCCTTCTCCCTAAGAACTCTGGGAGAATCCTCCTTTTGTGTTTCTTCAGGACTCTTCATGTATAAAAATATCTCTCTTGTTTAATAGCCTCCAAGAAATTCTCTAGGAAGTTTTCATATTCTCCTGAGAAATGCTAAGGATCGTGAGATTTGGGGAAAACTAGAACTATTCACCAGCTGTTTCTCTTTTTCTCCTTACTTCATTTCTCCTGATATGATAACTGCCCACTTTGATGACTGTCAAGGAGGAAAGTAGGGAAATAAAAATATAGATTAATATCTATGAATATTGCTCTGCTCTAGAGCAGTGGTTCTCAACCTTCCTGGTGCTGTGACCCTTTAATACAGTTCCTCCTATGGTAGTGACCACTGCCCATAAAGTTATTTTTGTTGCTACTTTATAACTGTAATTTTGCTTTTGTTATCAATTGTATTGCAAATCCCTGTGTTTTTCAATGGCCTTTTGGGAGTCACAACTCACAGGTTGAAAATGCTGCTCTAGAAAGACAGTAACTTGGGATCTCTTGTTAAAACCTACTTTACCTCATCTAAGGATGATCTATAAGGTCAATATATTCACAGCCCTCTCCCTGGTCACACCTATTTAAGTGAACAAACTTAGTTTTCATCCAGGTGGGGCCACACAACTTACTTTTTTCCAAACCAGAGTTTTGGATTAAAGGATGCCATGTGTAGGAGTCACTTGATTTAAGTTATAGAGAACTGCTTCAGGGTCCAGCCTGAGGCGCCTCCTTCTGGAAGGCTCTGCTTCTGCTGCTTCCTGCCTTTGGCTCACAATTCCCTTTCTCCCATTTCATGAAATGCTCCATGAGTTCCATGGCATCACGTTTGCTTCTGATTCTGATTAAGGTGGCTCAGAACCCAGCTTCAGCCACTTTCTGCCAAAAGTAACGTAAGAATGATCACCAGTTTGCCAAAAAAACAAAGAGGGAACTGAAATTCAAGATAGGTCTTCGAAGTGATAGTAAGATAGAATCTAGCCACTTAGGTAGAATGTGTCCATCGAATAATTTAAAGTGACAGTCACATGAACTGAATTTGTGACTCCAGAACACACTTTGGAGTGTTTGAAAAAATTTAGTTCTAGGCACTGTCTTGACCCCTAGAGAGAGTTAAACAATCAAGATTTCCAAAGCTGGTAACTCTTGCATTCAAGGGGTCTCTTGAGAGATGGGGATGGTAAAGCCAGGATGAGATATCTCAGGAAACATGAGTGGTTTTCAGGAATTATCAGGGTTGGACAGGAGAGGAGCCAGATTACAGTATAAGTGTGAGAACATGAAATTGATGGAAATAGGTTTGGCTCAGAATAAGAGAAACGTTTAGAGCTATCTGGAATGCCATGAGGTTTCCCTTTATGATTCAGAATTAGTTCAAGGCAAGGGGAGACAGGTATCCCAAGGGCTGCATTTAGGGTGACAGGCCAACACTGAGAGGGATGGGGCACAGTGAAGAATATCAAAGCTTCCTTTAGATTAAAGTTGTATCATTTTCCTTATGAATAACACTAACTCGTAGACTAGAAATGCCAGCCCTGCTTTGACAGTAGGAGTTGTAGCACTTCACAAACATACTATTATGAAATCTCTCTTCTTTCATTAAAACATATACAAAAGCTACAAAGTTGGATTGGCAGAAGGCATTTCCAGAAGTAAAGACAATAAGAACGTATTTATCATTTACATTATAGTCAACAGTGACTCAAGCTGTTCACAGTCAATAAGTTGTCCACAAAAATGGAAAGAAATAAGTCTCAGAATATGAATATGACAGTGCTAAGCACAGAGTTATGCTGGATTTTTACATGAAACAAGTTGATTCCTTGAATTGTTTCAAGTAATACAGTGTAAATATTTTCTAAATAAATAATTTGGTTTTTAATCCCTATGGCATGTGTGCATCCTTGTAGGTCTTGCCTTCGGAGCCCAAAAATGTCTTTGTTGATTGCTCCATTTCTTATGATAAGACAAAGTCTCTCACTGAAGTCAGGACTCATCATTGCTGCTAGGCTAAGTAACCAGATTTCTCCAAGGATCCACTCTCTCTCTGCCTTTTGAATGCTGGGGAAACAGGTGGTACTCGGTGGCATTTATGTTGATTCTGTCGACCCAAACACCAGTCCCCATGATTGCATTGCAAGTACTTTATGTTAATGTAGGTTGACATTATCTAACTGTAGTTAAAATACCTGAAAATGCAGTATAAAGGAAAGGCCGCGAGAAGCTGCATGTGTCAGCCATCCTCCCAGCCCTGGACACACTCTATGAAAATAATGTATGTGGATTATCAAGAATTCCGAATGAGGCCAAAAATCATGAGGCGGTGAAAACAATTTAAAAAATTATCTCATACTGTAATTCCCATTATTAACCATATTATTTCAGATATTATATACCTGGATAATATAACTTTTGGAATTCTAAGCAACTAAAGAAAACGAAACTAAAAGAATAATGAAATTTCAACTAAATTGACCTCATTTTCAGGTATGTTATATCTCTGAAAACTCTGACTAAAAATAACATGAATTTTGGTTAAAGATACGTTATACTTATAAATTGTTGTCGTCATCCAATATCGATTGAGTACCATCATCTTAAAGATGAGCAGAAACTCCCCACCCCACCCTTGCTATGCCTTGACTATTAGTAAATATATTCTTCCTTCTGTGTTGTTCTAGTTTGTTAGTCTATTTTGGGCTGTGAGTAAATGGGTCGAAGTTGTGATGTAGTGGTGCTGAGCTGCAGTGGCTTCCATCCATGCAAAAACCCTGGGGACATTTCCTTTGTACTTCATTTATAAGTATTTTTCCTACTGTTAGATAAATGTCAGCCCACTGTGTTAGCATATTCCTAACACTCTGGATCTAAGATATTGTTTAAACTGCTAACCTTATTGTTTACTCACCAAAATATTATTGTGTGTTGACTTAGCACCAGGAATTTCCATAGAAAATCCATATTATAGCATACATAGCCCCCGTACTCAAAGAGTACCTCCAACATGCAGTACATTCATAGTAAGACAGCTCCATGGCAGCTGTTTTATTACGTTGTCTACACATGAGATCTGGCATTCCATAGTTGCTTTAGGTAAATATGTCTTTTACTAAGTCTTTATGTACAATTTGCTGTGGTACGTGCATTAAAAGTTGTGCCTGATTTTTGTTTTGATCTGATAGGAAGACATTTTTACTTCCCCTGTTTTATTCATGACAAAGCTGGGTTTCAGCAAGTAATATCCTGAAGTTTTATAAAAGGTGTTGATTATAAGATTCATGGCACTGGCTCTGGGCCTCTGGTTGTTGAAGATCATAGAGGAAAGAGATGCATTCGATTGATTGTGATCTAGTGAGGTGAGGTGCACAGCCACGTATGTGCAGTCTAAGAGTTAGAAAGCAGCTCAGTGCAGTGTCTCCATTACTAGATATCTAATATCAGAAAACCCTTTCACACATACACACACACCCGAAGCCTTAGTTTTATTTCTATAAAATAGGGTTAAGGGTGAGAGGATTAAATAAAATAATGTGGATAAAATACCACAGTATTTTCCTAAGTGCTCAAGAAATAGCAGCCATTGGCATTATTAGTGTTTTTAATAAATCACTTGGGATTTTCAAACAAAAGAATACTTGCCCACCCAGGATTTCCAGGGGATGAGACCTTTTTCTTACACTCTGATGAAAGCCCAGGAATTCATCTGGTGGGAAGCAGATAGAATCTCAGTAGGAGGAGAACCGTGAAGCACGGGGCTGAGAGGTCCCACTGAGGTGCGTGGTGTCTGTGCCACCCTGGGCGCCTCCTGTGACTTCCTACCTTCCTTCCTTCACTTGTACTTCCAGAAGCTCTGCAAACAGGAGCATCAGTGTTCCGAGAAGCTGACTTGCAAATAGGCTATCTTATCTTACTGGACCATCTTCCCATTGAGAAGGTGAATGAGTCAGTGTCTACGCAGCTCCAAGGAAACATGAGGTGACAGGGCACTTTTAGGGCTACTGGTCCAGGAGGCTCCTGGGGCCATCCCAGGCCAGTGGAAGTACAATGGATGGCTGGTACTAAGAAGGTACCTACAGCCCCTCTCACAGTCTGGATCAGCATTTCTGGATCTTCTGTTCATTGCCACCCACCTCTGTGAAACGCTCATACAACAGAAAAATTGCATGCCTGTTTATGCACTGTTTATTATTACCTGCCTTGTGCCTAAGAAAGAGTAAGATTTACTCCCCTTCTGATAACCAACTGGGACGAGCCAGACTTCAGAGATCCTCCTCAGGTAGCCTCCTGCTCAGTCTGTCTTCCACAAAACAGTTGCAAAATCATGTTTCTCCCAGCTTTTAAAAACTCCCCCAGTAGCTTCCTGTTAGACCCGGAATTTAGATTCTTAGGACATGGATCCCCAAATTTGCCTCGTCTAGATGTTCCTGTCTGCTGCTCTCATCTGTTCCAAAGCCAGTCTGTTTGCAGAGAAGGATTGTTCCCACAGACAAAGCAAGGCCACTGAGCAGAAAGCCTTGGCAGCCTTCTCTATGTAGGGTGGATGTAGAGAGCACGTAGCTGGACACTAACAGTAGTAGTTACAAGTCTAAAAGGGCTCAGAAGTTGGGGAGCTGGCTGCTCTAGAAAAATCATGTGAGACATTTCTACAAAAGTAGCAGGCAGGGATAGAACCTGATGTAAGAAATGTGCAGGAGCAAAGCCATGAAATATATGAAAAAATTTTCTGAGTAATGTATATGAATGACAGAGAGGAATTGCATTCCATACAGAAGAAATAGCATGTGCAGAGGCCCAGGGAGGAATGTATGGCTTGTACTGGAATCTGTAAAAGCTAGCTGTGCCCAGAGTGTAGTAAGAACAGACACACCGTGAAAGCTTCCTTGGCAGTAGGATGCAATGTCCTCTGGGATTTGATTCAAGAAGAGGGTCTAGAGCATGATGTAATAATAGCAATTCCCCCCCCACACACACACACATAATCTGCCAGATACCATATTATTCAATAGATGCTATCAGGTATCATTAACTGTACTGCAAGGATCAGAAATAAAGGCATCCAGAGATCATATAGCTGTCTCAGGTTGTCATGCTAATGAAAGAGCTGGCATTTGAACTTGGGTCTTAAAACTATGCTAAAGGTAGGAATTAGGTATACTCTGTTCCAAAGTGACATCTGAATTCTTTGGCTTAATTCTTTGGTTTGAATAGGAACCATTCCTATAGGCCCTCCATAGGCATGTATTTGAATGCTTGGCCCATAGGGAGTGACACTATTAGGAGGTGTGGTCTTTGCTGGAGTAGATGTGGCCTTGTTGGAGGAAGTGTCACTGAGGGGGTAGGCTCTGAGGTCTCAGATACAAAAGCTAGACCTAATGTGATGTTCACTTCTACTGCCTATATTCGGATATAGAATTTATAGCTCCTTCTCCGTACCATGTCTGCCTGCATGCTGCTGTGTTTCCTACCATGATGGTAATGAACTAAACCTCTGAAACTGTAAGTCATCTCCAGTTGAATGTTTTCCTCTATAAGACTTGCTGTGACTGCGGGCCGGGCGGTGGTGGCGCACGCCTTTAATCCTAGCACTTGGGAGGCAGAGGCAGGCGGATTTCTGAGTTCGAGGCCAGCCTGGTCTACAGAGTGAGTTCCAGGACAGCCAGGACTACACAGAGAAACCCTGTCTCGAAAAACCAAAAAAAAAAAAAAAAAAAAAAAAAAAAAAAAAAAAAAAAGACTTGCTGTGATCATGGTGTCTCTTCACAGCAATAAAAGCCCAAACTAAAACAGTAGGGCTGAGGCAAACTTTATGCCATGGATGATGTAATGGCTATTCTTGGTTGTCAGCTTGACTACATCAGGGATAATTTACAATCCAGACTTCGAGGGCACACATGTGAGAGATATTTCTGTTTCACCTGAAGTGGGTAAATCTACTTCCAGTCCAGACCTTTGAGGCAGGAAGCATGCCTTTGGTTTGGATCTTGAGTTGGGAAGACATACCTCCAATCTGGGCCACATCTTCTGCTGAAAGCCTGTTTAAGGACACTGAAGAAGGAAGCTTTTGCTCTTTGCCTACTTGCTCTCACCTTGCTAGCAGGCCTATTCCTTCACTGGCACTGGAGCCTACTTCTCTTCAGGATTCCAGTCTAAGACCATCTGAGACATTAAGCCTTGTGGACTGAGTAACTACTGGATTCTTGAACTTTCCATCACTGCCAGCCTTTCTTGGATTAGGTAGACTGCAGCCTATAAGTCCTTTAATATATATATACATATATGTATAGATATGACAATATATATTTCTCCCCCCATGTCATTAAACTGATCCAAAATCTTTATAGTTCTTGTTTTATTATTAAAATAAAATCAAAACTTATGAAGTAGGTGTGTAAACCTCTGGACTCTGCATGCCACCTATTTCCCCACATTACATTTTATTTTAATGTTTTCTTTTTTAATTATTGTATATTTTATTTATTTACATTTCAAAAGTTTTCACCTTTCCCAGTTTCTGTTCCAGAAACACCCTATCTCATCCTCCCTCCCCCTGCTTCTATGAGCGTGTTCCCCCATCCATCTACTCACCAACTCCTATCCAAGACCAAGGGCCTCTCCTCCCATTGATGTCCCACAAGGCCATCCTCTGCTACATATGCTGCTGGAGCCATGGGTCCCTCCATGTGTACTCTTTGATTGGTGGTTTAGTCCCTGGGAACTCTGGAGGGGTCTGGTTGGTTGATATTGTTGTTCTTCCTATTGGTTGCAAACCCTTTCAGCTCCTTCAGTTCTTTCTTTAGTTCCTCCATTGGATACCCTGCGCTCAGTCTAATGGTTGGCTGCGAGCATCCACCTCTGTATTTATCAGGCTCTAGCAGAGCCTCTCAGGAGACAGCTATATCAGGCTCCTGTCAGCAAGCACTTCCTGGCATCTGCAATAGTGTCTTTGTTTGGTGTCTCTATATGGGCTGGATCCCCAGGTGGGGCAGTCTCTGGATGGCCTTTCCTTCAGTTTCTACTCCACACTTTGTCTCCATATTTCCTCCCTTGAGTATTTTGTTCCCCCTTCTAAGAAGGACTGAAGCATCCACACTTTGGTCTTCCTTCTTCTTGGGTTTCTTGTGGTCTATAAATTGTATCTTGGGTATTCCAAGCTTTTGGGCTAATATCCACTTATCAATGAGTGCATATCATGTGTGTTCTTTTGTGAATGGGTTACCTCACTCAGGATGATATTTTCTAATTCCATCCATTTCCCCAAGAATTTCATAAATTCATTATGTTTAATAGCTGAGTAGTACTCCATTGTGTAGATGTACCACATTTTCTATATCCATTCCTCTGTTGAGGAACATCTGGGTTGTTTCCAGTTTCTGGCTATTATAAATAAGGCTGCTATGAACATAGTGGAGCATGTGTCCTTATTACATGTTGGAACATCTGCTGGGTATATGCCTAGGAGTGGTATATCTGGGTCCTTAGGTAGTACTATGTCCAATTTTTTGAGGAACCTCCAGACTGATTTCCAGAGTGGTTGTACCAGCTTGCAGTCCCACCAGCAGTGGAGGAGTGTTCCTCTTTCTCCACACCCTTGCCAGCATCTGCTGTCACCTGAGTTTTTGATCTCAGCCATTCTGACTGGTAAGAGTTAGAATCTCAGGGTTGGTTTTTTTTTTTTGTTTTGTTTTGTTTTGGTTTGGTTTTTGTTTTTTTGAGACAACGTTTCTCTGTATAGCCCTGGCTGTCCTAGAACTCACTATGTAGACCAGGTTGTCCTCAAACTCAGAAATCCATCTGCCTCTACCTCCCAAGTGCTGGGATTAAAGGCGTGCACCACCACTGCCCCGCCTCAGGGTTGTTTTAATTTGCATCTCCCTGATGACTAAGGATGTTGAACATTTCTTTAGGTGCTTCTCAGCCATTCAGTATTCCTCAGTTGAGGATTCTTTGTTTAGCTCTGTACCCCATTTTTATAGGGTTATTTGGTTCTCTGGAGTCTAACTTCTTGAGTTCTTTGTATATATTGGATATTAGCCCTCTATTGGATGTAGGGTTGGGGAAGCTCTTTTCCCAGCCTGGTGTTGCTGTTTTGTCCTACTGACAGTCTGACAGTGTCCTCTGCCTCACAGAAGCTTTGTCGTTTCATTTTGTTATACATGGATGCCCAGCTTTCCCAGCAACATTTGCTGAAACAACATTTGTCTTTTCGTTATTGATACAAAACCACAGCTCTCAACTCAAAGGGGAATAACAAATTATTTATTGTCTGGAGAGAAGAGAGAGAGAGAGAGAGAGGAGAGGGAGAGAGGGAGGAGGAGAGAGAGGGAGAGGGGGAGAAAGAGAGAGAGAGAAAGAAAGTCTTTAAGTTCTGTTATTATAAAAAATACAGACTACTACAGATGCCTAGAGAGGTTGGAGTCCTGAGCAGGCTACAAAGCCATAATGCTCTGGTTTCAACTGTTAGGTAAAAACTCTAGAAGGTTTCCTGTTGAAGACTTTTGCCTTTGTACATGGGCCAGGTCAGGGAAACTAAAGACAGCCCTTCAGGTACTGTATGTTAAATGTCAAATTGAATGTCTAGATTAAAGAAGGAATGCCTTGGAAATACTGGGGTGGAGGCATAGGTATGGCCTGAGTCTCACTTAAGCTGACACTGATTGCTTTGTAACAAGCAATTTTAAAAACATGTTAATTTCACCCTCTGTGTCACTACAGTTTCAATGCTTTTGATGGCTTTTCTTTTGGTTCTTATTGATGAATATGCGTCTTTTCTCCCTATATCTAAATTTCTTAAACTTCCCTTTCACCTCTTACCACTTGTGGATCTTTTTGCTCTAGGTGTCTCTGTTCAGATCCTGTGTGCACCCTGAGTTTTCTATTTACCTAGAAAAAAGGTTTGGTGAGTATGTCCCTTTCTCTGCCTGAAGAGTTATGGAATGGCACTGTAAATAGTTAAGGGAGGCTGAGAAACTTGCCAAAGAATCTCCCCGACTCTGTTAGTAATTAATAAAACTGGACCTGAGTCCAAGGCTTCTCTCTCTAGGCTCATTACTTTCCTCTGCATCTGCACTGCAGGAGCAGCACCATCTCTTGTGCGGAATGCTCCGAGCACACAGTATATACTGAATAGTCCATATTGTGTGATTGAAAGAGAAAAGCTAGCAAAAAATTGAGTCTTCACAATGATCCCCAGAGTCCTGATCAGTCCTTAAAGAGACTTGAGAAGCCTGTGGGTTTGGGGAAATATTAAAAAAAGATCACCCCTCAATCTCTCCAACCTCTGACTGACCATGTTCCTGCTCTAGTGCCGGTACTGGCCAGCCACAACACTGTGCCACAGAGGGGTCCTGTTATTCTCTTCCAGCTAGCATGACCATCTTGCTTACGTGTAATGTCCCACACAGTCCACAGTCAGTCATCTTAGTGCCTAGTTACCCAGTAGAAACATGGCTCTTAAGGCTTAACTATCCAATCAGGTTTATCTATCAATAAGATCACAATTTACAAGATGCCAATACAATAATTTCAGAGCCAACTGATAAAGATAATGCTTTTAATCCAATCATTCTAACCTTGTAAAAATCTTAGGTACTTGTGGCTTTTTAAAACCATGCAGGATCAGGATCATCTTCCTGTTCCTCTGCTTCCATGTTGCTTCTCCCCGGTTCTCCTTGACCTCAGACCGACCTGTCTCACTCCTAAACTTCTAGCTCCGCCCCTCTATTCCTGCCCAATCACAGGCCTGTCACTGCCCTAATGTGATTGGACAGAGAAAATGCTGCAACACCTGTGGTCCTAAACTAGCTACGTTCATATCCCAGATCTACCACTTACTGCCTGAGAAATCACAGACAACCCCCTCCAACGTCTGTGCATCTGGTTCTTTCTAGGTAAAATAGAGACTATATTACCTAACATCATAGATTTTTGTTTTGTTAAAATTGTCTTAAAACAGATAGAGGAACTTTGCAATTTTATGAGGTCCCACTTGCCAAATCTTGATCTTACAGCACAAGCCATCGGTGTTCTATTCAGGAAATTTTCCTCTGTGCCCATGTGCTCGAGGCTCTTCCCCACTTTCTTTTCTAATAGTTTCAGGTATCTGGTTTTATGTGGAGGTCCCTGATCCACTTGGACTTGAGCTTTGTACAAAGGAGCTAGGAATGGATCGATTTGCATTCTTCTACATGCTAACCGCCAGTTGAGCCAGCACCATTTGTTGACAGCACCATTTGTTGACAATGCTGTCTTTTTTGCACTTAATGGTTTTAGCTCCTTTGTCAAAAATCAAGTGACCATAGGTGTGTGGGTTCATTTCTGGGTCTTCAATTCTATTCCATTGATCTACCTGCCTGTCACTGTACCAATACTATGCAGTTTTTATCATGCTTGCTCTGTAGTTCAGCCTGAGGTCAAGGATGGTGATTCTACCAGAAGTTCTTTTATTGTTGAGAATAGTTTTTGCTATTCTGGGTTTTTTGTTATTCCAGATGAATTTGGAAATTGGTCTTTCTAACTCTTCTGAAGTATTGACACTGTCAATAAGACAAAAAGGCAACCAACAGATTGGGAAAAGATCTTTACCAATCCTACATCTGATAGAGGGCTAATATCCAATATATATAAAGAACTCAAGAAGGTAGAGTCCAGAGAATCAAATAACCCTATTAAAAAATGGGGTACAGAACTAAACAAAGAATTCTCAACTGAGCAATACCGAATGGCTGAGAAGTACCTAAAGAAATGTTCAACATTCTTAATCATCAGGGAAATGCAAATCAAAACAATCCTGAGATTCAACCTCACACCAGTCAGAATGGCTAAGATCAAAAACTCAGGTGACAGCAGATATTGGCAAGGATGTAGAGAAAGAGGAACACTCCTCCATTGCTGGTGGAATTGCAAGCTGGTACAACCACTCTGGAAATCAGTCTGGCAGTTCCTCAGAAAATTGGACATGTACTACTTGAGGACCCAGCTATACTACTCCTGGGCATATACCCAGAAGATGTTCCAACATATAACAAGGACACATGCTGTACCATGTTTCTAGCACCCTTATTTATAATAGCCAGAAGCTGGAAAGAACCAAGATGTCTTTCAACAGAGGAATGGATACAGAAAATGTGGTCCATTTACATGATGGAGTACTACTCAGCTATTAGAAATTATTCATGAAGTTCTTAGGCAAATGGATGGAGCTAGAAAATAGCATTCTGAGTGAGGTAACCCATTCACAAAAGAACACACATGGTATGCACTCACTGATAAGTGGATATTAGCCCAGAAGTTCAGAATACCCAAGACACAATTCACAGACCACATGAAGCTCAAGAAGAAGGAAGAACACAGTGTGGATACTATGGTCCTTCTTAGAAGGGGGATCAAAATATCCATGGTACAAAATCCTCCATGGAAGTAGACATTTACCAACCCAGCAGCAGATTAGGATATGAGGAGACACTGATCAGGAAGGCTTCCAGGCCTGTGGCACTGGATGGCAATTATTTAATTCTATTACAATTTCTATCACATAACCATCAAGGTGGATCTAAAAAGACACAAGGATGTCAAGCTTCTCTTCAAAGTTCATTTGCCTGTATTTGCTTCTTATCTTTGAGATGGAAAGCACACCTAATGTAAGGGTCCACGATTCACTGAAGAATGATATCCCAGACTCAAATAGTATGTAAACACAGAGAGAGTTTTATTCTCCAGAAGCCCTGCATACTGGGGTCTCCTATTACCAAGAGAGAGAGACTTTACCAAGTGAGCTTGCAGGCTTGATTTAAAGATGAGCTTTATCTTACTCTATCTCTAGACATTCTGGAACCATTATTGGGGCATGAAGGCTCGAGCCTAGGTTGTTTGTTTGTTTGTTTGTTTCTATTAGTAATTAACATGCCTGGGCTTGCCTGAACTTGCCTACTTCTTGGGTCTAGTCTCCTTAACTGCCAATTTGAAGCCTTTGATGGGGCCAGCCTAGCATTCTCACTACTACTGAGCTTATTCTCTTTCAACTTCTTTTGTCAGGCGCTTTTTCAACCTCTACAAACTTAACCCAGTAATCACATGTATATGCAGGTTCTATTGAGGTCACATTAATAATACACCATTCTTTATTTCCCATTAACATTGAACTCAGTTTACCTCTTAAATCCTCCCTCAGTTATTTCCTAGTCTCTTCGTATTCTCAGCACTCCAACCAATCATACTTGTCTCTAGTCTTGTCCACATGGCACCTTGTCCGTTCCTCCACTGCACTCCATGAAGACACTGCACTGTGCTGGTATAGCTCAGAGGTAGACAACCTGCCTAGCATGTGCAGTGCTCTGGGCTTCATCCCTGTTACCACAAAAGAAAAAAAATTCCCTGCTGGAGAAGAGTGGCGTCTTTCTCTTGGGCATGCATCAGCACTGCTTGATTTCATGGGCCTTCAGAGCTTTTCTCTACAAACATCAGCTGTTTCCTACCTTCGTTCAAAACCTGTCTCTCTCCATATTGTTGTAAGCTTTTTCTCTCTACCCCTTTCCCTACCTCATGGATTCTTATTCCAGATTTTTATAACTAAACCTGTTGTCCCCCCCTTTTCCTTTCACCTTCAGCCCCTCAAAAATCTCCCTGAGAACCTACTTGTTCTAATAAAGCTACCAAGGGATCTTGTTCACCAGCAGCAGGAAAAGGTAGACTCTGTGCACCCTGGGGTGGGCTCAGGTACATCATCACCCTGTTACATAAGCCTTCTGTGATGTTATTTAGCTGCTACGTCAGTGTGTTGTGGGATATGTGCTGTTGTTCTTTTATGGGAAACTCCCCAGATACCCATCCTCTTCCTTGCTACATTATTTGTGGCATAGCTAGCCTCCTCCATTTATCTTACTCTTTCATCTTAAAATTGTATTATTTATTTCACATCCTCCATACTTTCTTAACCTTCACCAAGATCACCTGCTTTCTTGTTTTTCCTTATACCATTTACAAACTCTTTGCTGATAAGAAGTTCTATTGGCAGATAGTCTTCAAGCCTGAGCAGCTCAGAGAAGCTGTGCTGAGAAGTTGTTGACTGGATTCAGACACCCTTGTGTTGAAGCTCAACTCTACTCCAGGGCTCCTTGTGAACTTCATATAATACGACATATAAAATGAAGATTCCAGCCCTGTGAAGTTGAAGATAAATAGAGTTAAATAAGTAAAACTAAAAGAAATATTTAGAAACTCTAACTTATTGCCAGACCTCACGCCCGGTGTCAGTCTCCTCACTCCATTCTTTTACCCCAGTTCGTCATGACTGTACTGTGCTTTCCTGTGCACTTAAGTGTGTCTGGTGGCTCTGCCTCTCTGAAGATGTATCTGCACATATCTTCACTGTGACTCTTCTGCCTTTCTTCCTCTTGCCATTCTTCCACTTGGTAACTGGGTGAATCCATGGCCATGGCCTCCACTTCATCCACTGGGGAGGGAGATATAGACACATTCACTGCAGATAGAGGAGGCACCAACAGAACAAAGTATTCCATTTAAATCCAGCTTGGTGAACCAGTGAGTTTATCAGTGTTATGCATAGAAATACAAACGGCTCAAGGAAGTTACAACATTGGATCTGACACATTGTTTATCTGTTTACAGCAGAGACTGAAATATCAGAAACTGGAGGAACTCACGAGGAGCTTGTGAGCCTCTGTTTTCCTTTCCTGAGGGAATGTTGGGCCAGATCTCATGAGGGTCTCATGCAGGTCATCAGAGCTGCTCCGTTCCTAGTTTCTGATGGTCATGCTCAGCCTGGAGGCATTGGCTGCACACACCATCAATGATCGCCAAGTTAGTGTTTACTTGTAATCTATGTTCCCCCTCTGTATACTTTAGTAATGGCATCAAGTTTTTAATAAAATTGAAAATCGTCATATCCATGAGCCCTTTAAATATAAACACATCTGAGTCATTGTGTGTAGGCAATGCATGGCTGTATTTTATACTAACAGTTGGTGACCTTAATCCAGTTCTCTGAGTCATCATGTTTTTAACTATATTTGTGAGTTGTATTTCATTTAAATACTCTAGCATGAAGAAGCACTGACTATAATTGTTACATTAATGATACTTTGAGCCTGGGGAGGCAGTCAGTACTCAGGAAAAACTAAGGAAATATGTCCTGCTTTTCAAACTCAAGATTAAAAAACAAATGCAAAACAAACAGAAACATTCACTTTTCCTCTATTAACAACCATTAGTGAAATTAAATTTGCATGTATTGCAGTTACTTGTATTATGAATCTGTGATTTACTGAAGCATTCTAATGATCCAAAAAAATGTCTTTTAGGTGAAATCCATGGAGGTTATAAATTTCTTTGGTTCAAATAGCTATGCAGTGCAGCCAAATTGATTTCTCTTACTAATGTCAGGCCCTGTGAGAAGGATTACCCTGATAAATCCTGATCTCTTAATCCACATACAACCCTTCAGCTGGATAGTTGATTTATCATGAAGTATGTGCCCACTTTAGAGAATGTAATTACTTAATCTGATGGCAAAAAAGTGCTTACTAATTGCTCAGGTGGGACCATGTGTTTCACACATTTATTTTGTAAGTTGGGATACAAAAAGTTGTATCATTTGCAAGTTTTAAAATAAAAACACTGTTGCTAAAGCCTGGATCCCAGGGTCTAGTTTCTCTCTCATCCTGAATCCTCTGACATATCTAGCTGCTGAACTTATTAGATATTTGTTTCATTTTAGACTGTCTCTCAGAGCTACTACAGACAACATAGTTTCTTATACACACAGGATTTCTGTCTCCAAGATTCCTTGCACACAGTAGAAAGAAGAGAACCAGCCAGCTGAGTTTGCCACTGGGAATCAAAGCAGTAGCCGTTGGTCAGAAAAATCAGTTCTAAATTACATGTCCTTATTTGCTCAGTCAGATTAGGATGTTAATCCCAAATTTAGCAATATTTTCATTAGACATTTCTGTTTCTCAAAGAATATTTTACTGGTTTTTTTTATTGTTTTTGGTTTGGGTTTTTTTGTTTTTTGTTTTTTGTTTTGCTTGTTTGTTTGTTTTTGTTTTCTGAGACAGGATTTCTCTGTATAGCCCTGGCTGTCCTTGAACTCACTCTGTAGACCATGCTGGCCTCCAACTCAGAAATCTGCCTGCTTCTGCCTCCCAAGAGCTGGGATAAAAGACATGCACCACCACTGCCTGGCTTGTTTTATTTTTATTTTTTTATATGTGCTGAATAGAATTCTAGAAGCAATGTGAAGCCACTATACTGGGTTATCTAGGGCTACAGAATACACATCACAAACTTGGCTTTACCAATAAATCTCATAAATGTATACTTATGTTCTTTATTCTTTAGTTCTTCTACTAAGATAGTGATAATTTCTAACCTCTCTATAGTACAACTCTTTTATGGTTCTTTTGTCTGTTTGTTTTCCTATCAAGATCAAGAAATGGAACTGAAAATTGATTGAAGGTATTGTCTGGTATTATTTCTACAGCTGGACATAGCAATATGAAGGAATCATTAGAGAACTGTCCATGTGACATGGCCAACTATAAGGATTGTCAGCATGAAGCTGACAGAGCAAAATGAATGAGGAATCCTCAAAGCAGCTTAGTTTATTGGAAGATATGTACTATTGATATAAGGATGTGTGCCATTTACTTTCTAAGTACTTGGATCAGACTGTTGCTTCTGTAACTTAGAAAACATCTGTCTTAGCACCTATTGCACTTATGGCTATCTGTAATTGAGGTATTTATTCTTGTGAACTTTGATCCCAAGGGGTAAAAACTAGTTATAGTTCATAGGTAACCTTTGGAGCATGTAACCTTCTGCCAAAAGTTTGTGGCTTCGACCATTAGGTAGACAGCTGGGTCACAGGAGAGCTGTCCCAAGACTGCCAGGGCTGCTGGCTGTACTCTGACCTTTCCTTATTACATTCCTCTGGTAGAACCCCACTGCTATTTAACTGTAATTATCTTAATTTGAGGCATTTTTAACATTCTCACCCTCTGGGGGCACTATGGAACAAGTCCTCTGTGGGCTCTTAACCACAAGCACTAGCAGACTTTCAGGACAAGAATTCTTAATAGGAATTTAAAAGAAGACAAATAGCGCAACTAAAAATGGGGAACAGATCTAAACAGGGAATTCTCAAAAGAGAAAACTCAGTTGAGTGAAAAACACTTAAATAAATGTTCAGCATCCTTAACCATCTGAGAAATGCCAATCAAAACTACTTTAAGATTTCAACTTAAACCTGTCATCCTGACTTGAATCAGTAAAACAAGTGACAGCTCATGGTAGTAAGGATATCCTTTGTTTCTGGTGGCAGGTCAAATTTGTATAGACACAAAGGAAATCACTGTGGTAGTTTCTCAGGAAGATGGTAATCATTCTACCTCAGGATCCAGCTACATACTCAAAGGATGCTTCATCTTACCACAGAGTAACTTGCTTAGCCATGGGCATTCCTGCCATATTCTTTATAGCCAGAAATTGGAAAGGACCTAGATTTAACAGAAGAATAGATAAATAAAATGTAGTATATTTACACAATGGAGTATTATGCCATTAAAAAAGAAAAAAGGAAGATAAAAACATGAATTTTGCAGGTAAATCGATGGAACTAGAAAAAAAAAAAAAAACTTCCTGAGTGAAATTTCCCAGATCCAGAAAGACAAATATGGTATATAGTTGCTTTTATGTGGATATTAGCTGCTGAATCAGTGATAACCAAGCTGGAATCTGTAGAACAAGGGTCCAATATAGAGTAAGAGGACAGATAGATCTTATTTGGAAACTGAAATAGAGTAGTTATAGATGGATGAATGGGAGGGACAAATGGTAAGGATACAATGAGGACAGCCAAAATTAAGGGCCATTTGAGTAGTAAGTATGAAAATCTAGTACAGCAAAAGATCCCATATGGGAGCTTCACATATATATATATGTATATATACATATATACATATATATGTATGTATATATATATATATATATATATATATATATATATATATATATATATATATATATATATATGATCTAACTGAAATCACCAAATAATGGCAGAGACAGAGCCCCAACTAGCCATCTCGTGCTATCTCTTGTCACCAATGAAGCTTCTAGTACTGGGATTGAGTTATATCTAATTGAGTAGTTGGCCAAAGGTGTACACAGGAATCTCCAAACAGCACAGGCTGTTGCTAAGACTATATAGGTTGCTTTCCACAAACTGACAGCAAGGCCCCATTGCTGAAGATAGTACCTACTCATTGAACATGGTGAAGTTGAGCTGGTGCCTACTTAGAGTCTTCACTGCTACAGGGTAGCATCTTTGGTACAGGAGGGGACTCTGTACACTACCAAAAGAGAAACATATAAAACACCCCAGTCACAATCCCCACAGGGCAATCACAGGCCTCTGTCAGATCCTCTGCCTGAATGTTATGTCTTCTGGTTTAGTGTGTTTGGGGAGTTTATGAATGAATGAGTTTCTGATTCTTATGCCTATATGTGGGCTCTTTTCTTATGTTTGCTTGTTTTGTGTTCAATGTGTTAGTTTTTGTTTTACCTTACTAGATTTTACATCGTAAAAAAGTTAAATTTGTCAAAATTATCAATATTTAAAAAGAAAGAAGGAAGGAAGAAAATAAAGAGTGAAAGAGAGAAAGGGAGAAAGAAAGAAAAGAGAAAGTAAAAGAAAGAAAGAGAAAGGAAGGAAGGAAGGAAGGAAGAAAGGAAAGAAAGGAGTTAGTTACATGTTGTTTCCTCCTGCTTCTAGATGGAATTTATATTTTTGTCAAGTTGTACATAAATCATGGTTAGCAGGTTAGTTACAACAAATAATAATCTCTTTCCAAAGGGAAAGAAAAATAATCCTTCAGTGGTGGTGCTAGGGGTCCCTTGAGGTCTTGACATACAAAGAAAGTAGCAATGAAGTTTTAGGAAGTGCAGTCTTTCATAGCATCTACACACAAAGATTTTTAAGCAGATAGAATTCAAGCTCCAACTCATGTCCAACCCATGCTCCTATGGGTACAGTTGAAGAATTACTAGTACTCATCTCGTACTTCCATGGAAACAGATGCCTGAGGCTTGGGGATACACTCTGCCTAGATCATGGCACTGGTTAGTGTTATTTCCCTTCTACACATCCTCTTCTACCCTTTAGCCAAATGTGACTTTACCTAACTTTTATTAAGTCAACTCTATCTTGATTTTGGTTGTTCATCCTCAGATGTCATCTCCCCATCCTTTGATTGGTTCACTAAGAAAGACAAACTTGACAGAGCACAGTAGAGATGATAGTTATCCACTGTACTGGATGGCATGGAGTGCAGGTGCTTCTAGCTCATGGCCATGGCTTCCCTCACTGGGTTCCCCTGTTCCTCCCCACCCCAGAGAGATCCTTCTGTTTAATCACTGCATATATACAGTTATGGGCATTTTTGTAAAATTACATTTCTTATGGTGAATTTCATAAAATTACACTAGATTAAGATGAACAGAAACCTCTTTTGATTCTCATGGTAAACATCAGATTGTGAAGTGTGAATAGAAAAGTCTCCCTGAATAATAACAAGCAGAAAGAGATCAGGTGTGCCTATGAAACTGCTACCTAGTAAATTAGTAAATTAATAATAAATAAAGTAAATTAGTCTCTTATAGGATCCTGAATATTTAACTAGAAAAGTAATTCTAAAAGGATGTCTCTCTGAAGAATTAAAAAGTCATAAGTGAGAAACCTTGTGAGAATGTCGGCTTTGAGTGAACTTGCATGTTAAATACTATTGAACAATAAATACTGCTTTTTGGATGGTATTTTGTTTCTTTTGTTTCCTTTCTTTTAAAAGTTACTCATAAGTGAGGATTGGGGAGTTGTGAGAGATCTCTGTTGGGAGTCTAGAAACCTACATTTGGGTTGCACAATTATCGTATACTATACAGGTAACTAGGAGCAAGCCAGTGTGCACAGTGGCCAGGACAATGACTGTCTGCCTTCCTGGGGAGGTGTATGGCTCTCATAGCAGTTCAAGCTGGAAAATTTTCCTTATGGGTTTTGTACAACTATCATGTTACCATGATCTATAAATAAATGTAGACCATGTAAAACACAAACGCAAGAGATATGAAACAAGGAGGGCTTTCTTCCAATAGAGATGACTCTAAAAGAATGGGGAGAGTTGACTGAGAAGCTTTCTGTCCTAGAACCCCGAGGTCCCTTCTCTTTTATTATAGGGCGTCATATCCGAGCGTCCCTCAGAGGATCCTGTCTGAAGCCATGACCCTGTAAAGAGGGGATGCAAATATCTGTTCTAATCAAAGCTGTTCTTAAGAGAAAACTCTCCAATCTGGACACACAAGTTTCTCTTAGCATATGCAGTGATTATTTTTGACTTACAGTTCCCATGAGAGTGAGGAATAAGAACTACGGGGAGTAGGCTGTCAAATCTAAAAGAGACTCTTTCACTTTTGAAAAACAAGGTATATTTGACAAGACAGGACTGTCGTATGCTCAAAAATAAGTAAAGGAAAGAAGATAATTAAAAGACAGGAAACACTGAGAAAGGCTTTTCATAGTCTTTCAATGATTTTTTTTTTATTAGAAAAGACTTTTTATTTGATATTATCACTTTCTTTAGTGTTCTTGCAGTATTACAAGAAGGACGCACTAGACCAGTGTACACTGCAGAGTCAAATTCCTGCCTTTGAAACTTCAATTTGATTGTGAAATCACCAACATTCTGAACTAGGTCTCACAGCACTGGGGAATTTCTGCAACAGATAAAATATATGCCAAATTCCACTCGAGTTGAAGTGTATCTAACTTGCTTTGTGAGATGCTACATGGTCAGCCATTGTGGTAAATCTTTGGGCATCCAATAAGTATAAATCCCATAGCTACTTCCATTTCAAATCATGAAGAAGTGGTTTATTTCTTCAACCCAGATAGCATACATTATAGAGATGCTATACAGCAGATAATCACATGGACCCATTGATGTATGGAGGCTTCCAAACCTTATATTCTCATGTAGATGATGTGGAAAACGGATATTTTTCTTTATGTAGGGAGACTTGGAAGAAGAGGTAAAAGGGAGTGAAGGAGGACAGGCATAGACAAGATTCATTATGGTGTTTGATTGCCCCTACAGGGAATATCATGAAGCACATCTGGGTAACTGAGCAGGTTGGTTGCTGGCTCTGAAATAAATGTGTAAATTAATAAATAAATAGCACAGCAATAAAATGGCCCCAAAGTACAAAACCTTCCCCCTCCTTGCTTTGATAACTCTTTGTGAATTTGCCTATTTACAAATTAAAATGATACAGTTGACCAAAATTTGGCTTCCATTTTATTTGTAATAGACACTTGTCAGCATAACAAGACCCAACTTGCCGGGCAGTGGTGGCGCACGCCTTTAATCCCAGCACTTGGGAGGCAGAGGCAGGTGGATTTCTGAGTTCGAAGCCAGCCTGGTCTACAGAGTGAGTTCCAGGACAGCCAGGGCTACACAGAGAAACCCTGTCTCAAAAGACCAAAAAAAAAAAAAAAAAAAAAAAAAAAAAAAAAAAAAAAAAAAAAAAAAAAAAAGACCCAACTTAGAGTGTGGGTAATTTCACAGTAAAAATGGAATTTGAAATATATATATGATACAAGATATATAGCCTGGCCTGATGCTTTTCTACTTGTAATGCAAAGAAAATCCTAAAAGTTGTGAGTCTTTCTGAAGAAAAACCATTGAGAGAGCATACAGTATCAGTTTCAGCACTTCCTGCATCACCATCTTCTCTCTTTTGCTTAGCTACAGGCTTCTGGAATGAAAAGAACCTTTCTTGTCAGTGATGACTCTTTCCCCATGCTCCCTGGAAACCCACACTGTCCCCAGCCTGTGTGTGAGTCCTACCTTTATCTGATGTCTCGTATTTGTTTCTATCTCTCATTTGTTCCCTCAATGTCCCCATTCTTCTACTCACCGTAAAGACATTCCTAGGTTCCCCGTGTGTTAGAGAAATGAAACAAACATGGCAAACACAGGACTCTACAGCTGCTTCTCGTGTTCCTCCCCTGTTCTCATTGCCTTCACATTATTATCCAGTAGAACAGTATTATCTGTTGCTCTACTGAAAAAAAAAAAAAACACTACTTTCCACTTCATAATCCTGTCCATTTCTTTCTTCTTCAACTTCCGTTCAGAATTTCATGCCTCTAACTCCTCATTCTTGAATACCTGCCAGTCTCTTTCTACTCTAGTCTGTGCCAAGTTAATCTTTCTTGAATTTAGAGCTAAACATACTTCCCTAATCAAAACTCATCAGTGGCTTAGTGAATAATTTGCCTATGAAGTTAGAATTAATTTCCAAACAACCTGAATTTAAATATTTCTGCAGCAGGCATCACTCTTGCTATGGTTTAATTTTTTTTTTCCTCTAAAGTTCCTATGTTAGAGACTCAGTCCCTAGTGCCATTGTGTTTGTCAAGGGAGGAAATAGTATCTATGCAGGCTATGAAGACACCACCCTCATAAACAAATAATGTTGTCATTGCTGGAAAAAGTTTGCTTTAGTAAGTTTATTTTTTAATTTTTTAAAGATTTATTTTTTATGTATGAGTACTCCGCTTACATGTCTGTATGTTCCACATACCTGCCTGCCTGATGCCTATGGAGGCCAGAGGAGGGCATCAGATTCTTTGAAAGATAGTTGTGTGCCACCACTTGGGTGTGGGGAATAGAACTGGCATCATGTGGAAGAGTAGCCTGTGCTCTTAACCACTGAGCTGTCTTCCCAGCCCTGTGGGTTCGGCTTAAAGCAAGTTTAGCTCCATTTGCTAGTGCATTCCTGTCCTCCCACTTCCTGGATAAGGAGTATGAGCGCCTTCCCCACGTGTCACGCCATGTTTTTAGGTTTCTGTTATATATGTATTAGCTGATTTTTCTGTCTTATGTAATGTCCCCAATTCTTGGCAATTCAATTTCTTCATCTCTATCTGTCAAACTTACCTTTTAGTTAAGGGCTACTTGAAATGTTTTCTTCTGCTTGACAAATTATCCTAATCCTACAAACATGGTGTGCTACAAACATCTTAAACTCTTCTGCATAGTTTTTTGATATCTTATGGGTTGGGTCTCTTTCTGATCTGTATTTCTAGTGATTTTTTTTTTAAAAAAAATCATTCTTAGTCCTACTTTTACAATGTATATGTTAACAACAAAAACAAGATAGTTTTCTTCAAATGAAAGAAAACCCAGGAAGTTGTATGTCTTCCTTCATCTTTATATTTTCTATTTGAGGAATTAAGCGAAGTGCAAAACAGTAGCACTACATTGAAGCCCAGGGGTAGATGGGAAGGGATGGGCATGGATTTGTCCAAGATTACAAGAGGGAGAATTAAACCCTTTAGACTTAAATAAGCATTGGGAAGGAGCAATAACTAGAACCTAGAGAGAGGAATCTATGTCTAGAGCAGTGACTGGTTCCCAAGAGGAGGCATAGTCTCTGATAGAGCGCACACCCCCAGCACATCTCAGCCCAGCAGGGAGGGAGCTGGGGAATGAACACACTAGCCTCTCTTCACTTCTCTCTGCCATCTGCTATGTTTGTTTCTCAAAGTCCAAGTCAAAGTCCAAGTCTAAACTGTAGGGGGACTTATTAACTGAATTCATAAAAGTCTGTTTTCTGGTGGCTTGAATGGTGTGAAGAAGGAAGCATTAACCTGACTGGACAAGTGGAACTTTTAAAGTTCAATAATGGACATTATGGCAAATCAGTTTTTGCAGTATTGGGCCCAGATGGAGTCTCAGGTCATGACTGTGCTAGTGACTAACCGAAGAAAGCTTCGTATTGGTCTTTTAGGGCCAAAATCAATTAGGAAATGTAAGATCAGCAGACAGGATGACTGCACCTCATTCTTTGAACTTATTTTGGGTATTTTGTGAAATACATTATGAGCGTTGGCTAGCATCTCCTAAAAGGCAATCATTTCTCATCATGAGGAGGCACAACAGATATTTCCATCTGGAGTAGAGTGATGTCACCTACTTGCTATTGGAAAACGAATCAGGGAATAAATCAGCACACAGTGTTGTCACAGAGAAAATGTCAGCCCTGGAGTTAGCAAGAGGAAATGGGAGGCATGAGAGTCCCTCCGGAAACAAAGTGCTTTGACATTGAGTACAACCAGAGAAAGCCACTTCATGGATCGAATTAAGATGTATAATCCAGTGTGTGGTTCCCGCAGAGCTGCTGCGTTTGAGTCAAAGCAGAGTGAGGAGATGCTGCCCGAAAGAGCTCAGCATGGAGCAGAGTGCTGGGGCGCCCAATGCCACTCCACACTCTGTGCCTTTTTACTTTGCCTCTTTCCTGTAAGAGAGCTCTTCTCCCTCTGGTTTCTCAAACGGAAAAAATCTGTGTAATGACTCAGCACTGCAGTCCTCCTTGCTAATGGATCCTCACAGCTAGAGCCTTGCGCCTTCAAGCCTCTTTTAGCTTGGTGCCTTGGAGGGTTCAGAGTGTTCATTTGCTCACACTCTTTTCTGGGTAAAGAGTTTTGGAGTTTCTTGATCACAGATACTGCCTGGGGTGTGAGGTCCATTGCTGCGTCACAAAAGCAGCTTGTGGCAGGCAGGGTTCATTTCTTCCTCCAACCCTCAGGTGGCTTTCTGTCAGTGAGGAATCAGGGCAGGAACTCAAGGCAGAAGCCTGGAGGCCAGAAGTGAAGCAGAAGCTATTGGAGAGTGCTGCTTATTGACTTGCTTACTTTAACACAAATCAGGACCATTTGCACAGGGTTGGTACCACCCACAGTGGGCCGGCTGGCTCTCCTGTATCAATCATTGATTGAGAAAATGTCTAGTAGACTTGCCTCTACGTCAGTGTTAGGGAAGCATTTTCTCATTTGAGAGTCCCTCTTCCTGATGTCTTTAGCTTGTGTTAAAGTCAACATAAAACCAATACAGCTACAGACCTTGGTCTCACAAATTGGTAAAGATACTCTACATTAAAGTCTCAGGAAGGACGAAGATACCACAATAGTAGGGAGCTTCAGGCTTTGCATTGTACTTATTGCTATAAAATCCCATATCACAATTTCCTGAACCTTAGCTTGAGTTTTGTGATAGGGACCAAAGACTTTTTTGTGTGTGGGTGCAGTGAACTTTATTGATGGTATTCAAGAGAGTAGGGCTCTCTAGATCCCTCCCATTATTCTGGGGGTATGGGATGGAAACTGTGAGACCAAAGGTAGTATTCCCTAATTCCAGGGTGTCAGTCACTGCTGGAGTCACCTCATGGAGTCAGGAACGAAGGGGGACTTGGAGGATGAGCCCTGGGCTGGGGGTTGAAGGAACTCCAGCTCAGCTTAGCAGCAAGTGTCCTAGAACATAGAGGGGTCTTTTGCAAGAGACTTAGATGGCAGTTCTGTATGACACAGGCTGCCCCCCCACAATAGTTCTTGATGAGAAAATGAGAAAGACATCCCTTATTTTGTCTATATTGTTTATTTATTGTTCATCATGAAAATTGGGTGTGTAGGACTTACTCCAGGTGGACCAGAGACTAAATACCTTCTGCAGGAAGGAATGTGTGGGAAGGGGAGCTTATTGGCTAAACCCTCTGGGTTGGTCCATCTAGAGACCTCATTGGCATGGAGAACTCTGTGCTATGTGACTAGAGATCACGATCTTCCCGTGGAGGTCATGGTCACGTCCTCCAGGACAGGAGCCCAGGTAGGGAATAGGTGAAACTCCTACCCATCTCAGGTTTGAGGGTACTGGGGTTTCTGAGTCCACTAGGCCTTCCCAGTCTTTATCTGGTGACAAGGCTACACTTGCCCCACAACTCCTCCCTTTCCTTTTTTCTTTTTCTTTTCTTTTTTTTTTTTTAAAGAAAAGGTGTCATTGGAGTGACTGTCTCTTATGTTATTTGTAGTAAAACTTTTGGATGGAGTCGGGTGTAAGTATTAAAATAGAATAAAACATAAGCCAGAGGGGTACCAAGGGGTAGGGGCTAGGAAGACAAGGGATTATTGGACTAATTAACTGTTCAGTGGACTGAAATTGAGGGTGGTTTTGTACAGAGTTTGTGTGAGGGTATTAACATTGGTTTTAAACAACGTTTGATTTATCTATATAGACATAACATTTTCCTCACTAGTGTGTAAGTTTCCCTACGTTCAATAGCCATTAGGCTCTGGTAAGAGAGTTCATCTGTTGCCGGAGGGTCTCAAGACTGTCTGTCATCTGTGGGTCTCACTGTCTGCTTGTCTCAAAAGCCTTCCATCAGATGATGTGTCTGGACAAAGACACCTTCACAGCTGCAGGCAGGTCCCAGGAGATGGCCAGTCGGTCTCTGTCCTGCGGTGGCAGCATTGTCTTTTTTTCCTTTTGGAAAGATAAATCTGTAGAATAATCATCAGAGGGGAGCAGAACCCCAGCAGGGGGATGTCTGTATAGGGTGGGTAAATGTATATGTTAAGCCTGTAACAGTTTGATTGGGAGCACATTGGTGGTCTGTTGTCAGGGTCCCAGGAAAAAGGCAAGGGTGTTTGAAGAACTTATTCCTGGAAGGGATCCTTTAAGTATTAAGGAAAGCAAAGGGCAGAGTTGGGAATTTACCAGTTTTAGGTAGAAACTATCATGTTAATTATGTATCTGAAATAGGCAATGGCAGCTTGTCTGTAAAAGGAAACTTGTTAATTAAGGATTAAATGATGGTTTTCAGAGTGGCTGGTTTGACCTGTGGGGTAGATTAAATATGATTTTTGAAGCCTAAACAAAATTTTAAACAAATTGAGAAATTTATAACCATTTTGGGTTAAAAAGCACGAATATTTTTCAGGTGTTCCTGCTAGGGAGAAAAACAAGCATTTAAACAAAGAAGCCTGGAAATTTGGGGGTTAAGGGTTTTAGGCGGGTTTTTTTTCTCGAATTTTCAGCAGCAAGAGCTCATCCATTATTTTTCTCGTTTGGTGGGCTCTTCACCTAGGTGGAGAGGGAGGAGCCTGCTCTGCCATGCTGTGGCTGTTGACCATCTGCTCTTGTGGTTTGGCCTTCAAACACAGGGCATTAGGCTACACTTCACATATAGGAAGCCCTGATAGACCTCTCAGGGGTGAGAAAACACAGCCTAAGATGGGGACTCCAGCCCAGATATAAAACGACATGAGCTGAGGCCAAAGCTAGTGTTCCCTAACTTCCAGGGTGGGTGTCCAATTGCCTCTAAGAACCACAGGAAGTCGAAAACAAAGGGGGCCCACATTGGCTTACAAAGAAGAGCCCTGAGCCAGGGTGAGGGAAAACTCTGGCTTAACCTAGCTAGTGGCCGGTGTTCGTGAGCGTGGAGGGCCTTCTGGGAGAAATTTAAGCAGCGAGGCTCTATAAGAGGAGGATCCCCTACCCCAACCCCCGCAGCGCCTCCCCCTCCCCGCCCCTTCCCCCCCCCCAATCCCTGACAGGGGTGAGGGCAGGGGAGGGGAGAAGAAACTGTGTTAGATTAAATTGACATGACAAAAGGGTCTTCTGTTCACCAGTAGAAGCAGTACAGGGGGAGCAGATTTACCCACAAACCAGTAAAACAGATCTGCCTTTTAAATTTGCTTCTTATGGGAAATCCTAATAGATAATTTCCTTATGTCTCTGACCTTCATTCTTTTCATCTGTAAAATGGTGCCATGCTGATTAAATGAGAAGATGAATTCAAAGTATAAGTATGTGTAAGCATAACTAACTCCTCATTGGGAGGAGGCACTAGGCAGTCATAGTCTTACTTGAAATCATGACATGAACTGTGAACTTCTACCAGGAAAGAATTCTGAGAAGTCTGCAGTGCACTTCTCTGCCTGCGTTAGACACTTCTCATTGTCCAGGCAAGTCAGTGAGCTACGCCGAGCTGGAGGAGAATACTTGAAGGCAGAGGAGGGAATCTTACGTCCCCACAGTTCACAGCAGCGCTTCTGGTCCCTCCCTTCTGTGTGTCTGAGAATTCATAAATGGAACTCTTGATGCTGAGTGCTCAATATCACGCACAGCACACACCCACCACTCTCTATTGCTGCTGTAAACCACAAACTAAAAGATTATCTCTCAAATGAGTTCTCAGATATGTTCAGAGCCTTTGTGCCAGTCATTATCAAATGTCCGAACACACATGGACGCTTAGGATGTACCCACAGCAAGCACTTTAGAAAGATTTTAAAGATATGATGAGTGGACTGAGAGCAGACCGTATGCAGCTGTGAAGAGGGTAGGCCTCTGTTGACTTCTCATTTCTTCTGTGGGTCTTCTCCTTGTCCCCTGATGGCCCTACAATTAAATGAATAAGAAATAACAGTATTGGCCAGGCACTTGGGAGGCAGAGTCAGGCAGATTTCTGAGTTCAAGGCCAGCCTGGTCTACAGAATGAGTTCCAGGACAGCCAGGGCTACATAGAGAAACCCTGTCTCGAAAAACCAAAAAAGAAAAAGAAAAAAAAAGAAAAAAGAAATAACATTATGGGCTGGAGAGATAGCTCAGCCGTTAAAGGCTAGGCTCACAACCAAAAATATAAAAAATAACATTATCTATGACTATGTACTCAATCTATAAGAATCCTGTCTCTTAGGAAGTAGGGTTTTCAAACAAGCAGGCATATTCTTATTTAAAATTATGTAATCTCTGAATCTTCCTGACACTTCTGTCTTGACCAGGTGACCCCACCCACTCACACCCACCCACCACTCCATCACTTGGCTTCATCTGTTTTCCTTAAGGAGTTTGTATTATACATTCTTCCTCCTGTCTGAACTCAAAATGTACTCTTACATAACTTTTTTTTCTGGTTTAAAACAAGTTAAGGAAAAAGAAAAAGAACACTGAGGGAAAGTAAATTACAAACTGTGTCAGTGGTTAAATGACGGTCATTTGGTTATTCCTAGGGACTGTCCTTTAAGTGAGAGCATCTTAAAGACTAGATGGTATGTTAACTTAATAAGAAATGAAGTGTTGCAGTATGGAGTTCTAAGCTCTGGATTTGCATGTGAGGGTGTTAGTTATGAAGACATTTTGGGACGCCTTCAAATCTCATAAAGAAGTGGTGACATTTCCAACCATGTCTATAATCAGTCACTAAAAATCCCTAAGGACCAGCAGTATTAGTCTCTCCTTTTCACACAGCTTCAAATAGTAACCAGGTAGAAAGGAAAACCACCTCAAAGCAAAATCAAGCTGAGCATGATGACACACACCTCTAATCTCAGCAAGGAAGCAGGAAGATCATCACGAGTTTGAATTCAGCCTAGTCTACATAGCAGATTCCAGGCCAGTCAAGGCTACATAGCAAGACCAGTCTCAAAACAAGACAAAACTTGAGTAAGCCTCCTGATTTCCTTAATTTTGAATGTTGAAATGTAAAACTTCCTAATTTTTGTACAAAGCTTTTTGATAGATCATTGCAGAGAGTCAAGCAGGCCTGAAGCTTCATCTCTCTTCAGATATCTGGTCTGATTACTTTTACTCCATACTGTGCTTCAAAGTAAGAGAATCTTAGAATGTTGTTTATGATAACAAAAGCTTGTCATCTTCTAGAATAATATTCCAAACACAAGTCATTAAAACAACTATCATTTCTAAGGTTCTCAAAGTCCTATTCTCCCAGAACTCCTGGAAGGTTCAATAGCTGTTTTACAGAAGAATAGAAACTGTGGTCTGAAGAAGTAGACAGACTGGCTCTTGGCTGTACAGTGGGATCCCAAATGAAGAAGGGGGACTTGTCCTGGGACTAAAATGAAAGCCCTTTCCTATCTCTTAGCTATAGAAATACCTTGTGATCAAGGTGGGTAGGAGCCTAAGAAGCCACAGTCAGGCTCCCGGCCAAAAGGAAGGACCAGTGTGGTTATGCTCTGATTGATGTCGGCCAGTGATGTGTACACACTGTTAGACCAGCAGCTTTCTTCCTATGTTTCTCTAACAGGCAGCCTCATTGCCAGAGAGGACTGTCAGCTGCCTGCCCGGCCTAGCCACCATCACATGCCTCCCGACTGGAGCTGACCGCGGACCAGCATCTCCACAGCATGAATAATTAGGTAGGCATAATGGAAGGCACTCACTGCACCCTCCAGCTGCATAACCCCATCGCTGAACTCTGCTATATCAGCTTCTATCTTCCAAAAGGGGAAGTCCGAGGATTTTCATACAAGGGCACTGTAAGTCTAGACAGATCCAATAACGCTTTCCATAACTGCTACCAAGTCAGGGAGGGGCCAGACATCACCAGCCTCAGCCAGCAGCCGAACGAACATCCAGGCGACATATTTTTCAAACAGACTCCCACAAAAAACATCCTGACAGAGCTATACAAGCTCACAGCCGAGAAGGAGAGGCTGCTGGACAGTCTGCTGAGGTCAGACAACATCCTTGGCATTTCTATGGGGAGCCAGGAGGGGAAGTTGCAGGAGCTGTCAGTAAGCCTTGCCACCAAGGACGACTATTTCCAGAGTCCTCGCAACTGGCATAGAGAACTCCCTGTGAGCTCTCTCATTAGAAGGAGCACCCAAGAGAGCAAAAAGCCCCGGAGGTCTGTCAGGAGGAGAGAGAGCCCGGAGGAGCTCCGGCAGAAGAGAACCAGGAGGAAAGGGCGTGGCTGCCAGGAGTCAGCATTTCAGATGGGGAAGGACCAGGTCTGTTCCAGTAGCTCCCTTTCTCCTCGAGCTAGGCCTAATCTCCGGCTCCTAGAAGAAAGAGGAAATTTAGTTCCTCAGGGAGCACTTACCTCTTCGATACGGAGAAGAGAGAGCTGCCCTGCCAACATCCTCAGGACACCAGATGCAGACCTGGGCTTTGGAAACCCTGGGAGGACCTCAGAGGACACTGATCTTGAAGGACCTCTGTCCCCTGACAGCAGCCCCACCGAGGTAGGATATGCTGACGTCGGAGGGCAGCTCAAGAGTTCTCACCAGCAGGAGCCCCCACAAGCAAATCTGTCTGAAAGTCATGAGAAACGTCCAGGGGCAGAGAGGTGGGGCAGCGGGACTCGGAAGTCAAAGTCATTGGAGCGGACTTGCAGCAAGAAACCTGTTTCCAAAGTGGTGGCCAAGATCCGGGAACCATCTGCTCTAGGAAAAAGACTAGTTAGGGTGCATCATGACAGCAAGGGCAAGGTTGCCTTCTGCCCAGAGACCCAAACTGAGTTTATCCCAAAAGCTGACTTCCTCACCCTCCCAGGAGGTGAGGCTGAGACTCATAGTTCCAGGAGGCTGGGGGAAGAGCAGAGAGGGACCAAGTCATTGCAGTCCTCAGCCACAGAAAGAGTCTCCACTACTAAAGAACCAGCCAGCACCGAGGCCGCTGTGAACAAGGTTCTCCGCAAGGTGATAGAGAGTGAGAAGTTAGACGAAGCCACCGAGGGGAAAAGGTTGGGCTTCTCTGTCAACAGAGGGGCCACCCACACTTTCCCAGAAACTCGAAGCCAAAGGAAGCCTGGGCTACGGCAGAGTGGCCATAAATTCTTGCTTCTAGATCTACCCCATACGGTAGGTCCTGATTCCCCACAACCCAAATGCGATGAGAAGAAGCCAACCCCCCAGGGTTCGACAGCGCTCAGCATGGTATTTAATAATTCATCGCCTCAGTCCAGCGCACACAAACGGCTGTCACCTGTTCCCTCGCCTCTGTCTCCAAGGTGCCCCAGCCCACAGCAGCACCATAGGATCCTCCCGCTCCCTCCACTGCCTAGTGAGGGAGAAGCTGCTTTTAATGAGTACCCTAGTAGAAAGAACGGCTCCTCTGGGTTCCCCTCTGCTGACACCTTGGAGCCATCATCATCTACGAAGGTCACGGAGACCAAAGGAGACAGCCCGACTTCCCTCAGAGCAAGCCAAACTTGGCTGGTATCTGAGGAAACTTCCGAAAAAAGCTTGGGGCCAGAGAAGATCGCAGCTCCACCTCAGCACCCGTTGCCACCAGGTTAGTCTCTGTTTAAGCTATTTAGATCTGTTCTTGGGAGATTCAACAACTATTGATACACTTCTGCTGCTAAGAGACTGGCTAATTCACAGTGGACTGATATTCCTAGGGCTGTGTCATTCAGTAACAAGAAAGCCGAGAATTGTGAACAGGGTGTGGTGACGATAAAGATGCTGTTGACCCAGAGAACTAAGAGTGAAATTGTTTCTAGAATGCTTTATACGAGCTTGGAGATTTATTTGTTTGTTTGTTTGTTTGTGGCACCTAAAGTTGCCTCCACAGTTGCTTAAACCTGAGACTCAAAAAGGACAAGGCAGAGAAGCAGCAGCTTGTCTCTGCCTTTGATGTTAGCACTGAGTAATTGGCCCATTGACCTAAATTCTACTAGTGATGCTCTGGATGTCGTTGTCAGGCAGTCTCTGAGCAGAATCACAAAGCCACACTGTTTTCACTCACAGGTTGGTAGCTACTTAGGTTTTGGTTGTCTTGTTTTCTACAAATATATTTGTAAGTGACATGATTTGTGACAAAAACCTTTTTTTTTTTTTTTTTTTTTTTTTTTTTTTTTTTTACCAGAAAGGAAGCATT
Source organism: Mastomys coucha (assembly GCF_008632895.1). Lineage (NCBI taxonomy): Eukaryota > Metazoa > Chordata > Mammalia > Rodentia > Muridae > Mastomys > Mastomys coucha. The sequence continues at coordinate 98,495,889 of NW_022196897.1, forward strand.
CAACTGAATCTGAATATACTTGGGTGCATAGTGTGCTGGTCCCCCATCTATAAACCTAGAAGCTGGGCAGCTGAAGTAGTAGAATCATCAGTTTAAGACCAGCTTTGGCTACAGAGAGAGTTGTTTAAGGCCAGCCTGGGTTACAGAGGGAGTTCAAGAAAGGCTAGCTCTGTGAACAAAACACAATATTTTTTTTTGTTTGTTTGAAAAAGGAACTTGGTTCAGGTTTTTCTTCCAATCTCCTTTTCTATTTAGCCACCCAAATGAGCACAAAGCAGCTGCTGAATGTTAAGTATGTTTTGTGTATGGGTTGCTACTGTGACTAGAGTAACAATTCCATTTCTCATGCATGACTTGTATGCTTGGTACATGTTTACATGAAAATAATTTTGAGTGTTCCATCAGGAACTGCCGTACCCTTGGCATTTTCCAAGCCAGTGCGCCCAAGCATTCAGGTTTCGTATGTCACTGTACAGGCAATCAGTTCTTCAGCAGCGTATGCTCAGGGTCTTAGGCTAGGAAAGAACTTGTAAATGATATTTGATCTCTTAGAAGGTACTGGAATTTTATTTATAGAAAGTCTTGTAACATTTTGAGATAAAAATGTTGATCTAGAAAATAAGAGTTGCCAAAAGCTTTCTGTTTTTCTTGAACTTGTGACATTTTAAAATTTTCTCTACATCCTTCATGCAGGGAGACTGTTTTTAAAAATGTGGTAAATGCTTTTCCCTCCTCTTCATGTAATATGTTGATCTTAGTTCAGCCAAATTTGCCACTTTCTGCCTCAAAATGAAAGTCATAGTATTGTAAAATTCATATTATGTATTGCACAGAACTAAATAACGACAATATTTTCTGAGTACAGATGCTGGCAACTTGGAATCAGTTGACAACCAAGCTCAGTGGAGTTTGAGAAGGGAGCAGAGTGAGGAATTGTTGCCTCAACTCTAAAGTCTGTGTTATGGATAGCGTGGATATCAACCTGAGAGAGTCTAAATTCACCTGCGAGGTGGGCCTAAGGGCAAGCCTGTGATAGTATCTTGAGTATGTTTGAGTTGAATGTGGGAAGATCTATCTTGGTTGGGGTTGGGACCATGCCCTTGGCAGGGAATACTGGACCGTATAAAAGTGAGCTGAGATTCAGCTTATATTCATTCATTGCTCCCTGCTTCTGGATTGTGAATGCAGAATGACCAACTGCTTCAGGTTCCTGCTGCTTTGGCTTCCCAATCATGAAGGGCTCTGAACCAAAACAAACCTTTATCCCTTAAGTTGCTTGTGTCAGGATGTTTTACCACAGCAACAGGAAAATAAACTATGACTTAGAAATTACATCAAATGAAAGAGTTCTATGTACTCCTCATCCAGAATCTCTGCATTGAATGTACTTGGTATTTCACAAGACTATTGTCCCTTAATTTAGGATTACTTAGTCGCTTGTTACAGTTTTTTTTTTTATGTTATAAAAGCCACATCCTTTTATAAGCTAGTAAGGATTAAGCTTAGTTGTCTGTAAGCACATAAGAGGACTTTCAGTTTCTTTTGGCAATTGACTGTGGACCCACTGTGGACATGTTGAATGGATCGTTCCATTTTCCATGTGGCTTCCTCTATGCAGTTGTTCATGATCATTCTTTTTACTTTGGCCCAGTCTTCCACTGGGATCTTAGGTAGCACTTTTAGGAGCCAATTATAACAATCACAGGGATTCCCTACCATGGAGACCTCCTATGCATCTAATGTCATATAAGGAGTTGAAAAGTGGGAGGAGAGTCAGAGGAGACGAGACCTTCGTTTCCATAGTAATTACCACCTCTTAGGCTTTGTCCTAGGACACTCAAAACTTGTTTTCTCATCACTGTCTTGAGAAGCATGGATGAAGGGTGAGTTCTAGCTAGCACCTTGGATCTATGGTATATCTTTTTGTCCCTTTTCTTCTTTTTACTTCCCCTTCTATAGCCAGAGTCCTTGCCATATTTTAGGTACTCCTGCTGCTGGTGAGTTTGGAGACCATCTTCTTTCTGGCTGCTTCTGTCTTGCTTTCCACATTTCCTCCCTCTCCGTCTCAGCAGAGGGCTCAGTAGCAGCCAGCTCTTCAGCGGTAACTCATTTACCATCACCCTACAGTGGTCCTTCATCCGAATCCAACACCCATCTTTCCCCCAAGTTAGCTATTAACTAGATGGGGTTTATGGTCTGTAGACATGTATTTCCTGTGGAAATCACAACAAGGGTTTTCACTGAAGTGATTCGAGTAAGATAATTGAAAACACTCTTTAATTACTCAAGTAAGAGATTAACTCCTTGGGGTTTAGTGGTCACATTATTTTCAGGTTTCCTGTTTTCATTTATTTTTGACCAAAAGACCCGTTAATAGTTGGAAGCCTCTAGAGCTACAGACAAGTAAATTCTGAGTACAAAGTGAAACCCACATCTTACAAGACCAAGCATTTAAATCCAGTGTCAAAGCTACCATGCAGGACATAACATAAAGGTATCAGAAAAGCCATCGATCCATCTCCTATTGGCTTTAAGTTTTCTAACTCTTCATCCTATGAGCTACATAAGCAGTTTCTTGCATGTTAACAATATGATCAAACAGAACATACACTAAATATGAAAAGCATCAAGATTGTTCTTCTCATGGACCCATCTAGTGACCACTCCATACTGCTTTTACGGGACCTTACTTTGACAATAGAGGTAACTCCATGTTACCAAGTCTCTGAGAAATGTATTTCCTTAAAGTAACTTTGAGGGATGTGTAGTCGTGCGAACCTTCGTAACAGTGTTTTGGGAGCTTAGCATTGAGATTTTTTTCTCGTTTCCTGTTTTCATTTATCTTTAACTAGAAAGAGCCCCTTTAATGGTACAAGCATCACATGACAGTTGGCTCACCACACTGAGGAGACATCTAGTCTACTTTTGTTGTTTAGCAAACTTATGATTTTTGTCCTTTGGAGTTAGTGAGGCACAATAGAAGTACATGCCTCAAGCATCAAGTTTCTTGATTTAAAAAATTATTTTACTAATTCTTGTGCTCACAAAAGATGTAATCAATGCCAGTTCTTTTAGCATTGAGAGGCACTTGTATCTAATCCTCTGTCAGGGCTTTGGGCCTATAATATGTAGAGTAGATATAATTTTTTGCATATAAATATTGAGGTTTGATGTAATTTGATGAATTTTTTTAAAAGTTCCAAATATTAATAGATATAGATGCATATTTAGCTAGCTTCAGAACATATGGTATACATAGAAAGTTACCCATAATTGCAAGGAGAGTAGAGAGATTTCAGGAAGTTCATATACCTTATTGCATCTAGAATATAAAAAGGAGTATAATTGAGTCAACAAAAGATATAAAGATTCATCATTATAATTATATATATGACCTAGTGACCCTACCTTTAAGAACTTTGCTTAAATGAATGTATGTACCTATATGATTACATACACATAGGTATTTGCTGCAGCAGTTTAACATTTTATTATCATTATTATGAGTGTTACTTGTGTGCATGCATGTGATGGAGGTCATGTGCAGGCATAGGCGTAGGAGCACTGCTTTGTGGTGACAGTTCTCTGCTTGTACCTGTATGTGTGCTCCTGGGATTGGCTTTAGGTCATCAGGCTTGCGTGGCAAGCACTTTACCAGCTGAGCATCTTGCTGGCCCTATAGCAATTTTTTATACTTTCACAACATCTAGGGGAAAAAAAACCCTGAACATTCATGAACGAAGACACATTTAAATAAATTGCAACACATTTCTCCTCTGTAATACTATGAAACTAAAGTATTAATGTAGATTTCTAACAAACTGCAAAATAACATACAGAATGCTCTTGTTTCTTGTAAAACCAATGGGTCTTCTTCCCATATATAAATATGTGTATTTTGCACACACTTGAATGTCAGAGAGACAGGTGTAAAGAAGAATTGGCCAGGCTGTTAACATTCAAAGGGCAAGACAGTGGGGAATGGACCAGAGAAGATGTGAGAACTGGGTGGGGAATGGACCAGAGATGTGAGAACTGGGTGTGTCAACTCTTTTGCCTTTCTACTTTGTGTATTCTTTGAGGTGCATGTAACTTTTACAATTCTGAAAGGATTATTTTTACCATTTTATTTATTATTTTTGTTTGTGTGTGATTGTGCATGTAGGTGTATGCCTGTGTCCAGGTCGAGGCCAAAAAAGATCACGTGTTCTGCTCTGTCACTCTCCACCTTATTCTCTCGAGGCAAGGTTTCTCACTGAATCTGGAGCCAGGCTGGCAGCCAGCAAGCCTCCTGTCTCTGACCACCACAGTGCTGGAGTTGTAGGCACGAACGCAGCCACGCAGTTTTGAGGGAAAGAAATAGCACACCAATATTAGCCAGACTCCTAAGCTACACATCGCAGTGAACAGTTAAAATACAGTTAAAATAGCCACTTGAAAGGGAATCTATAGAGATTCATATTGTGTTTTTACATTTTCAGTATGTATCCAATGAATTTTTATGCACTTATCCATCACCAAAAATGAAAATTCTGTGACAGCATTGGACCTAGAAAAAATGATTAATTTTATATCTTCTTTCATCACTCATTTATTCCTGCATTCAGCCTTTCTTCATTCCCTAATGTTTAACCCCTTTTCTTTCCAACATGCTATGCTTACACCCACATGTACATATGTTTATGTACACACGTGTATTATTGGGTAGATTCTGTGTATGAGGGAGAACATGGTTCTTTTTCTGAAATTGTGTGACTTTGTGTAATATCATACATTCTCAGTCCGTTCATTTTCCTGAAAACTTTGTGCTTTATATTTCTTTGGAGATAAATAGCCTCTCTCTTTCTCTCTCTCTCTCTCTCTCTCTCTCTCTCTCTCTGAATGTGTGTGTGTGCACTATAAATCTTTTTAAGATTGATTTTATTTTATGTATATGAATTTTTGCTCACAGGTATGTCTGTGCCCCCCTGTGAGGGCTTGGTACCAATGGGGGGCAGAAGAGGGCATGGGATGCCCTGAAACTAGAGTCATGTGTGGTTGTGAGCTTCCATGTGGGCGCTGAGCATTGAATCACTGTCCTCCACAAGAACAACAAGGCTCTAAGTACTGAGCTATCGGTCCAACCACATAGACCAAATTTTCACTATCCATTCATGTGTTGGAGGACAACGAGGTTGATTCCAGTTCTTTGCTGTGGTGAATCAATAAATGTGGTGTGTAAATATCTCAGTGGTGGTGTATAGAGTTCTCTGGATAAATGCCCAGAAGTAAAATAAATGGACCATATGGTAGCTCTATTTTTAATTTTTGAGAAATCTCAAAGCTGACTTCTACAATGGCTGTATTTAGTCCCCAACAACGGTGAATAAGAACTTCTTTCTCTCCACATCCTCTCAGTCTCCAGTCAGACCCATTGATGAGAGCCACTCGGACTGGGATGAGGTGCTTTGTCAAAGTAGTTCCAATTTGTATTCTTCCAAGGGCTGGAGATGTTGAACACTTTTAAGATAGTAATTAGCTATTTCTGTTTCTTTTTATAAGTGTTTATTCAGTTCATCTGCCTATTTGTTGATTGGTAGTTTTGGTAGTTTGATTTCATTAGCATTTAATTTTTGCAGTTCTTTTTGAAGTCTAGGTCTTCATTTCCTTGCTTGAGGGTGATTAGTAAAGGTCTTCTCCTGGCCATTCATGAGACTGGCCATTCGTGAGCTCTGCCGGTTGTCTCTTGTGCTGTACAGAGACTGTCCCTTCTCGAGTAGTCCCATCTGTGGATGCTTAGAGTTGCTTCCTGCGCTGCTGCTGTTCTATTTAAAATTGAGACAGCTAATCTGGTACCTATGTTTCCTCTAAAAATTGCAATTTTATTTCTTTAGGAAAAAAAAAACAAAGAAATATGCTTTACTGAGTGTCATGTATACATGGGGGTAGGATTATAGTGGAAGCACATTTTTCTGTGTTTTTCCTGTGCCTTCCAAAGAAGCAAGAAACTCAACGATGAGAATGTAGCATTTGTCAAAAACAAACAAACAAACAACAAACAGGAAATAATCTGGAGAGCCATGAAGGTAATGCCCAAAAGGAGTATATTTGATGGTAAAATTAGATGAGTAGCACAAAATCCAGAATCTAACCATGAAGGCAATACAGGGGGGCTTCTGGATTCAAGAGAAGGAACAGACACCTCCAGACCCTCCCAGGAAGGGGGTCAGGGTTCCAGGAGGGGTATGTGACAAAGAATGGCATGGTCCCAGGGGCTGCGGGGGCTGAAGGAGGGACCAAAAGGAGAACATGTGGGATAGCCTGGCCTGACTTTCTAAAGTAAAGCCAAAGACAAGTGTAAGGGGACCACCAAGCCACTGCCTTATGGCCTGCAAGGTCTGCCCTTCAGGGCCCAGAGCACCAAAGGGTGAAGTGGACCCTGAGGAGCATCACACGGGAACATGACGCAGGTGGACTCCCTGCAGCATGGAGACCAAGAAAAGACCTGATTGTACCTGACCTGGAGGAAGTCATCTCAGTAGAACAATCTGCTCTTAGGTAGTTGGGAAGCAAGTGATAGGCAGGAAATTAGGGGCGATGAGGAAGTAGAAGCAGTAGCTAATATTTCCTACCTGATCTACCAGTGACTAGATGTGGAAAGACAGAGTGGTCTTTAGATGGCCAGAGTGAATAGGAAGATGTGGGGCACATGGCTGCCTTGGTGGTAAGTGAGCATGGTAGCGTTTCCCTTCCTTTTCATATTTTATACCCGTATTGAATCAGGTTGACTGTCTCTTTCATTGTTAAGAGTTCACACATAAAAAAAGTAAATGAATTAGAAATAGAAACTTCTTGTGTAGTCCATAGATTCAGAAAGAAATTACCTTTTTTTTAAAAAAAAAAAAAACCAGAGCTCATGTTTTCAACAGGGATTGTTATCATGTTGCGTCTGTCCTTTTGTTTTTCAAGAACACAGAGTTAAATCTGTCTTACTCAGATATCTCACATTAAGAATAGATGGTCAGTATATGAAGCACTCTGCCAATGAATGATTTGTACTTTGAGGTCAGTTTCCATACACAATAAATGAAGAGTATTTCTGAATGATTATTTGAAAGGAGTAGAACATGTGGCCTTATTGGAGTGGATGTGGCCTTGTTGGAGTGGGTGTGGCATCTTTGGAGAAAATGTGTCCATTTTTGAGGTTTGAGGCTTTGAGGTTTTAGAAGCTCAAGTCAGGCCCATGGCTCATTCTCTCTTCCTGTTGTCTGCTGGTCCAGAAATAGAACTCTAAGTTACTTCTCCAGCACAATCTCTGCTTATGTGCCACCTTGATGACAATAAACAAAGCCTCCGAAACTAAACCAGCCCCAATGAAATGTTACCCTCTATAAGAGTTGCCATGGTCATGGTGTCTCTTCACAGCAATAGTAACCCTAGATAAGACATGAGTATTAAGTTTTGGAGATTACTGTGTGTTTATGTATAAACATGTAGTTATGTACACACACACACACACACACACACACACACACACACACACAAAACCATTTTGCCAGATTGTCTTTGGTTGAGGCATCTAAAAACTCATACTTTTGAAGCTGCCATGGTGGTACATGTCATTAATCCCAGCACTTGGGAAGTTGAGGCAAGTGGATCGCTGAGATCCAGGTCAGTCAAGACTACATATTCAGACCCTGTCTGAAAACAAATAAACCCAAACCAGCAACATGAAACATCCTTTTGAACCTGTAATTGTATTACAAGCATTTAATCTAATTGAAGAAGCTGAATATTGTCTATTGAAGATATATGTTTTACCCTATTTGTTTAGAATTCCTCTGAGTAAGAGAGTGTGTGTGTAGGTTTTATTTTTTGGCCCACACTCTGTCTCTTGAGAACAGTTACTATGTAAATAACATTTTCTGTTTGTTTGTTTGATGGAATTTACCTGCTTTCTGATTAGTGTTATTAAATAAATACCTTTTTTAAAAAAATAGAGTCTTACTATGTAGCTCAGGCTGGCCTCAAACTCATCACTCTCTTGCGTTAGTATTCTAGGCCTGAGTCAAGACACCCAGCTGAGTAATTCTTAGAACTCAAACCATATTGAGTGGCCCATGGAATGTGAAGCCCGGGCATGCCATCTGTCTCAAGATCCTCTGCATGGCCCGGCAAGGCAGCCTCCAGTTCTTAGTGTGTTGAGGAGTTTGCCACTCCCACAGAGAAGTCTGTGAGTTATTCTCATCTGTGTGTTTCAAACCTGATTCTTTTTATGGGGCCCAGAACCTTACAGGAAAGGGGTGGAAACTAGGTTAGAATTAGAGTTGAGACCTGTAGAAGGTTGCCGATGGGTTTGTAGGGTCTTTGTAGGACAATTGGTAATAGAAAAGATCACAGAATAATGGGAAGAGGACTGTAGGAGAAGTTTGGGTTAAGTATCTGGGCAGGAATTCCCTGCTCCTGGGAAGAATGCTTCATTCTCTGTAGGGAAGGAAGTTTGGGACAAAGGGAAGCATGCTGTTGGCTGTCAGAGCCCAACAACTAGCAGTGTGATAACTGAAGATAAGCAGAACCTTCCCTGCTGAGAACTAAGCTGAGGCTGCCTGGAAGATGCTGTTAGCTCACCAAGAACAATATGGCCTAATAGAACAGCAGGGTTCCCAAAAGGTGAATCCAGGCATCAGTGGAGGGGGCGGGGG
>NW_022196897.1:98504579-98564789 GCF_008632895.1 Mastomys coucha
CTGCCTTCAAGCTAGCAAGTGAACCTGGGCTTAAAGCATTCAATTCACACGTCTATAACTCTTGCAATAATTATATTCCTAAGATAACAAGTTGGATTATACAAGTTTTAGGTGTTTCTTCCTAAGTCATGATACATTTTGTTTGTTAAGAACTTAAGTTAAGGTTCTGCATCGGAGTTTTCTGTGTAGAGGAAGAGCTGCCAAATCATATAGTGAGTTACCAAAGCCACTTCCAGATTTCCCAGAGGAGTTGTGGAAAGTAAATAGCATATGAAGCTTGAGGTCCCTTCTATTCTCCCTAGAATTCAGAGCTGTCTGGGCATGTCTGCATAATTAGAAGGTTAGTGCCATCCAGAGTCTATTCTTTGAATCCACAGAGAAATATCACAAGGCACAGCTCACATGAAAGAAGGGAGGATGTGAGGCACGTTGAAAGGAACCAACAACTCAGAAAACAATTTGATGCACGTTCTCCAGAGCGTCTACCCACTGGGCTCCTAGGAAGCTCATATCTGCTTCCTAGAAAGAAAACAACGAAAGACAGGGTTGTTATTTGGAAAATAATGTTACTAAAATTTCTTCGAGACATTGAAGATGCAATCTCTGTAGCAGAATGTACTGATATGAGTGCAGGGTCTCTATCCAGGGTGTTTTTGAAGCAGCAGGACAGGTATAACACAGTGGAGTGAGCTACATTTTGTATTTTCCTAAGGAGAAGTGGGAGGTGTAGGCAGCTGTGCCTTGGGCAATCCATCTGGCATCTTCTATTGGAGCAGAACAAAGTACCAATTTTGTCAGCATCAAAGGGCACCTTTAAGCAGCCAGAATACAAGAGAACAGTACCCGAGAGGTTGAACATTGCACACATATGATTGGGTCCATATGATTTCTAGGAGGATCCAGGAAAGAACTGGTGCATGTGTAGGGGGAGCCCAACCCTGATGGTGTGTATAGGCAGCTTATTTTGCACCTTAATATTTGTTCAGAGGTATAATATCGAATTCAGGATGTTCTCTAGTGAACTGATGACATAGTGTCATTGAAAATACTTCATGCATCACTAGGGGATGTTAGCTTCATTATAATTGCAGGTTACTGTCAGCCTATGGGGAGTATGATGGGACTTTAACTGCCATCATCTGTTGCTGTTTTCCAGTGAGAAAATGGTGCTGCAAATATATGTTAGAGCCAGTTACTCTGTGCTATGATTTCTCTGTGATTTCTTTGCTCTTGGTTAAATCTGATATATTTGTTTCTAGTTCAATATTATTTTAATTTGTGTTGTGCTGTATTTTGGAATACTTTGTCTCACTTTGTATACCAGTAAACTCATGGCAATTCTCCTGCCTCAGATTCCTGAGTGCTGGTCTTTCGGGTGTAGAGTTACCAATGCTTGACTTGCTTCTAGTTTTTTGTTTGTTTGCTTGTTTTTGTTTTTTGTTTTGTTTCGTCTTTAGGTAATGGATTACATAATAATTTTGTCTCTTTGTACAGGCTAATATTGGATTTTTCTAAAATCTGTAAATATCATAAGGAAAAGAGTTATTTATATATGGTGCTTCTAATGTACTTGCATAAAGCTTGGTTTACAATGGTTCATAGTAGCCTTTTAAATTAATTTTGGTATAAAAATTTAATTAAATCACAAAGGAACTAAAATTGAACGTTGGATTACTAATGTCATTGAAATATAAAATCATAAATTAAGTTATGAGATAATAAAAGACAAGAGAAAATAAAGTTCTTTTTCTTCCTACTAATTATTCATCGAGCATAAGTTTCTCTCTAGAAAGCAATCTTAATTTCTACGGGTATTACCCATCCAGTTCTTCCTGATTCCACTATTATTTTGTCAAGGTAATAGGTTTTAGACCTCACTTGCTTGTGTCATTACACAAAAACATACATCTTATTTTAAAAGTCCCCATCAGACTCTTTGGCTTTATGACCTGCATTTCATTAATAGTGGGTCAACTTGTACTGATCTTTTTTAATGTACTTGCTGGATTTAATCAAAAGCAACCTTCCAACATAAAATGACCAAGCAGTTGAGTATCTATCACCACAAATGTGTGGCCTACCATAACTTCTGGGATGATGCAAAAGTGAAGGAATTTTGAAAATGTTATTGAGTGACTAATTTGTCTAGACAGGGATAGGAGGGATGACACACTGACCTTTAAAGCATTTAAACAGAACTGTTGGAAATTCCTTTAGCTAACTCCCATGAGTGGAGTAGGATTGGTTTGTCTCTGCTCTGTTCTCAGTATCCTATTATGGTTGAGAACTTGTTCAGCTGGTGTAAGAACGCAGTGTAGTTGATGCTAATGTCTCTCTTTTTTAAAAAGTTATCTTCAAAGTTAGCACTAGTATTACATATATGTAGAATCAATTTGAATACATGAAATGTTCTATGTACTTAATAAGCATTTCACTGAAGAGTGAATTACTGGATGGATGGATGGATGGATGGATGGATGGATGGGTAACTTAACTTCTTGCCTGAAAACTGACATGGGAACAGTGTTTTCCCACTCACCCTATGTTAAACAGAATGAAACTGCTCCATGCCATGTTATATAATTAGCCCTGATATTAGACACTGTTCCAATACAACCATTCTTACAAGTTATTCCTGCAAGGGTTGAAGAAGTCTAAGGCGCACAGACTGTGAGAATGAAATTAAATGAAAAAGGTACACATATATACATGGTGGACAATTTTTATTAGAGCTCTTATACTTTATAATGAAACTTAACTTTACTGTCAAAGCCATGGCTAGCTAAGTGACCAAACTTAACATTGAAACCAAAGGTATTTAACGTTTCATGTTTCCCACTGGTCACAGATTAACCGTGTTGCATTATGCATGATCAAAGGCTGGCACATTTGTACTTTGCCTTGCATGAGCTATGCTTTATGTCCCATCATACATGAACTACAAGGCTGGGCAGGTGCCTGTTAGTGCTATTGGCCGCAATCCAGGGTTTTCTGCAAAGCTTACCCACTGAGTGTCTAATGCCCACTACTGGGGTTCATCTTCTGTGTAAAAGCATTCTGCTAGGAAACTTACTAACACGCAGCCATAAACTGAGGCCACATGACCTATTTATATTTCCGAAAGTGTCTGGCAAAACATCACACTGACCTGCCTGTAAACCTCCTGTTATTACTCAGTGAAACAAGATTTTTATAGAACCCCAAGAGTAGAAGCTGAAGAGAAGACAAGAAAAGAGCAGATGAACCTGGACAATAGCCTGAAAGTTTGAGGTGTTAAGCAATGGGAAAGTGTGGGAGCCCCAAGGATCGTCATTCCATCTGCAGAATTCCTTTAGTTTTGCTACATCATATAACTTAGTCACAGAGGATATGGTGGGCCAGTATTCATAGTCTCTGCCCTTACTGAAGGAGGAGTCATTCTGGATATGTATATCAAAAGGCAGGAATCTTGAGACCTTAAATTCCTCTCTAGTAGAGTGAACTTCCATAGTCTAGTACTTACCATTTCCTCTCTGGTCTTGTCTTCTGTTTCTACTACCAAAAGCGTGTTCTCATAACTTTCCCTGAAGTAACTGTAATAGGTTGCTTCCATTTCTGGACCGTATTAATCACAGTATATTGATAGGATGCTAGAGATGAACATTTTGGGTCAAATTCCAGATCTGCATCTTGTTAGAAGTTTAGTAACTATTGTAATTTTTTACCTGTAAATTGGAATGATAGGCACACACACATACACACACACACACACACTTGCATGTATATTGAAGAGTTTGGCTTTTAATATATGTTTAGCACGTATTTCCCCAAAAATATTTAGATCACCTTAGTTTGAAAAGTATTAAATTTTTTGTTCATGTATTCTTAGCCTGTTCTTAACCTTGGCCACTTAAAGCCTCAAATTGCATGTGTTGAAGAGATGGGAGAAGGGGATAGGGATGGTTAAAAGCTTTCTATAAATCTAAAGTTATTTCAGTATAGTAAATCCATTTGAATCCTAACCATCTTCTCCATTATAAAACTTCTGATTTCTCTCATTGGAAGGTAAACATCTTTTCTTTTTATTCTCAGGGAAATTAATGCATAATATTTACCAGACAACATTGTTAGTATTTGTTTATTTAGGTAGACTTTGAGCTGTATGGAAGCGGAGGCTGTGCTGTTACTCCCCTGTGTATCTCTGATGCACATTGTATCAGTGTCTGATATAGCTTGTAGAATGTCCAACCTGAGGACCACACACATCCCACGATACCTGTAGGTGTGCTCCAATACAAAATTGTAAACTTACTTAAAACATGCGATTTTATTATTGTGAGTTCTTTTTTATGACTTGATTTTGTGGTTCTTGGGCATTAACTTTGTAGTAACAATGTCATATCTCATTGACAAAAGGTTGGACATGCCTGATGGCCTAATTGCTATGTTAGTAATTGCTGAATGAAGGTCTCATTATATTGTGTACAAGTGATAAGGAAAAGGAGATATATGACCATAGGAAGTGTTAACCCATGGGAGAGCCAGCATGGCTGAGATCAGTGCCTTTTACATTGTGGTCACTGGACAACAGCATTATTGACCACAAGCAGAAAGTGCATAAAATAAATGTTATGCTGCATCCCATGACCTACTACATCAGAAGTATGGGGGTTAGGATTGAGCAGTTGACTTAATAATCACTTGAATAGAGACCAAGATAAAAGCATAAGTTATACTAACATACAGCTATGTTAAATGAACTGAAAGTCTTTTCCATCCAAATATTTTATTAGAGAAATGATTAAGAGTTATGCTCAGCAAATAATTGGATTCCCACTTAGCTATGTGTAATTATTTTGAGTAACTGTTATAGGTCTCATCAGATTTAGGAACTTGTATACTTGTTAGCATAAATATGCTTCTTATTTTTTATTAGCTCGCTGATTAATTCTCTCACACTGCTTTTACATGGGAAAGGGGTGAGGTCTTGCTGAACATTTTTCCTGTCTGCCATTTTTCCTGTTTGCTGCTGTGGTCACATTTTTTTTTTAATGTGGTCATAATGATAGCCATTCTGGCCTCAATGCAGATGTCTTCAAGTTATGGATGCCTGCCAAGTGCCAGCTGCTGCCATACAGTCCAAGATGTTCCTACTCCAAGCTGGATTCACATGCATATTAGTGTGCTACTATCTCAGGTTTACAATCAGCTTTATGTTATCAGCAAATGCCGTTTAAGCCATCGGATTCCTACTGCTAAAAACCTGCAGACCTCATAATCAGGAGCACCCATCTCGGCGCAGCTCTCGCTTGTTTTACAAGCAAGAGCCTTACTATTGTGTCGACACCTTCCATGAGTCTCTCAGAACAAATGTCTAGAAAAATCACGTGCTGATGTATGACGAGTCTCACAAATGGCCTTCGTCAGGAAACTGCCAGTCTTATTGCAAAAGCTGCTCAGCCTTCGCCTCTGTGGTTTCTTTTTTTTTTTTTTTTTTTTTTTTTTTTTTGTAGAAAACTCATGCCTTAATGACCAGTGATCTGGTTTTTCTTTCAGAGGAAGAGGTCTGCTTTCTGAGGACGCAGCAGCCTTTGGTCACCTTCCCCCATGTTTTCTCCCCCCTGCCACCCCCCTCCCCCAAGACAAGGTTTCTCTGTATAGCCCTGGCTGTCCTGGAACTCACTCTGTAGACCAGGCTGGCCTCGAAGTCAGAAATCCGCCCACCTCTGCCTCCCAAATGTTGGGATTAAAGGCGTGCGCTACCACTGCCTGGCCCTCCCCCATGTTTTCTACACAGTTGTTCAGTTGAGCTGGGTTAAGGAAGATGCCCCTGTTCTGAAAGGAAGATAGGCTCACTACCATACTACTTACCAAACCTGTCTTGAAATCAGAATGTCTGAATTAAACCCTGCCAATTATGGGTAATGTGTCACTGAGAAGTATGCGACTTGTTTATATAACAAAAGGCTAATAGTCAGTATATGAAATTGTTATGATGACTACCGACGGCAAACTCAAAAAACTGCAATCACTGTTCAATTATCTTTGTGATTTCCAAAGTCCCTGTACCATGGAGACCCAACATTGAGTAGACATCCACTTCAGACTACATCTTTGGGAGCCCAACAAATTTTCTGAGTTACCAGACGTATATATTGAACTCCTTCCTAGCTAGCTCTGTCAACTGACACAGCCCAGTTTTATGTTATGAGCAGAAATGTTGATTGAGGAATTGCGTGAATCAGACTGGCCCATGGGAATATCTGTGGAGGATTGTCTTGATAGTTAATTGAGGTAGGATGGGTAACCCACTGTGGACAGCACCATTCCCATGACGGGTTATCCCAGGCGATATGAGAAAGCTAGCTATGCATGAGCAAGGCAGCAAGCAGCATTCCTCTATGGTTTCTGCTTCAAGTTCCTGCCCTGACTTCCCTCATGGATGGATTATAACCAGGAGGTGTGAGCTAAGTAAATCCTTTCCTCTCCTAAGTGGCTTCTGTTCAGAATGTTGTATCACTGATCCTTGCCCTAGTGTGTGGCATGAGTGTGTATGCAGGAGGCATGATGATGGAAGAGGCCATTTTGGTGTGTTCTCCTATTGCTCTCTCCCTTCCTTTTTGAGACTGGCTCACTCACTATATCTAGAGCTTTTTAATTGGCTGGCAACCCCCCGACCCCCGGAGCTACCTGTTCCTCCCTCTCACCTTTGCTAATATTACAGGCATGAGCCACTAAACCTGGTCTTTTGTATGAATGCTGGGGATCCAAAGTCAGATTTTTGTGTTTGTATGACAGACCCGTTAGCAGCCAAGCTGTCTCTCAGCCGCCTGAGCGGCGTTTGATTGAATGAAAAGACTCGCCAGTTCCAAAAAGCTTTTCTATAAGCTCTGACTCTTCAAAATGAGGGCTGAAAACACATGCTCTATTATGGTTACTTGGATTTTTTTTGTGTTTTTTTTTTTTTAATATACCACCTAACATATTGCAAGATCAACTCTATTTGTGTAGGGCTTCTAAATGATCACCACTCACAATGTATCATGCATTTAAATGTGGTCCCAACACCCAAATTAATTAAAGTAAATCAAACTTGGTTCTTTTGTTTCCCATTGGCAGAACATAGCAAAGAGGCAAAATAGGCCTTTGCCATTCAGTGCTTCTATTTTGAATATATTACTTCCCAGTGGCAATATGAGGCTTATTTTTAATCCTGAAAAAATGAGATTAATATGCTCTGCCTGAGAGATAAAGTATGTTGACATATGTTTAAAAAATTAATGGCCACCCTCAGGAATAAGCCCTTGGAAGCACATACCCTCAAGGAATTTTTTTTTAGCAATTTTCAATTTCTTTTTCTAAAGCCAATGGCAGTTCTACAAACTCCACATTGATTTAATCATACATATTGTTTCTTCTTGTGATTATAACAGTATTGTTGGAGGAATTCCTCAGCTAGTGCCTTCATGTTGTAGATAATGAAAAACAGGGTCCTACCCACCTTTGATGTTGAGTGGCAGGAGATGCTGGATCTTCCAGCTTCAGTCTTGGTGTTTTCCCTTCTCCATAGGATGCCCCTACCACAAGTTTATAGGTAACGTGAAGTGTATATGGATCTTTAGTACCTTTGAGTTAGTGCTACAATAGGTATCTAAGTATTTATTTGAATCTCAAAATTTCCTCAATACACAATTTAAGAAAAAAATTTAAATGTGTGTAGGTATTTTGCCTGAATGTACGTCTGGGCAGCATGTGTGTGCCTGGTGCCCCAGAGGCCAGAAGAAGGCTCATGCGCTTCCATGTGGGTGCTGGGGATCAAACCCATGTTCTCTGAAAGAGCAGCCAGTGCCCTTAAGGTCTGAACCATCTCTCTAGCCCTAAAACCAGTTTACTGATACCCTTAATATTATTATCAATAATTAATCACCACTAGTACCTACACCCAAGAGCATAAACAACTTTAATATATGATGTCCAGACGTCTACTCAGTATGGATTAAGAGGCAAGGTTTTGAGAAAAACAATACTTCTGGTTAAGCATTTAAATTATCACAAAATTCTAAGTATAATATATAGTCATTGAAATACCATTTGTAATTGTCCCAGACTTCTGTTTGCTAATTGGCAAATGAGAAGCTTAGAATGAATCTCTAAGGACAGCGACTCTTTGATGCTTGGTCAGTTCTAAGCCTCTGATTCTTCCAATTTTAATAACACTCAGAATCTGCTTGTCTGCCACAGTGACCTGATGCCCAAAGGGCGAATTGAAGAAACAAATGGGTTTTCTTTTATTATGGCTCATATGTTACTTTTTGGAAAGTAATATATGATTAAGATACTCCATGGTCATTCTCGAAGGGCCCTGAGGATCTCCTTCATTCACTTCGTGAACTATCTTCTATCTAAATTTATAAAGTTGTAGTTGCTCAAACTGCATTATTTCTCTGTGTTTGCCTGGATGGCGAGAAAAGGAGGCATCACAGAATGAAGGGAACCGGAAATCTGCTGCTGCAATGACTCCCATGTTAGAGGAAGCCTCCTCAGGGTCAGTGTTCTCCGTGCTGGGAACAACAAACCGTACTTCACAGCATTCTTAAGATGGCCACACGATGGTCATCGCAGTGTCAATCACAGCACTGGGGTGTGCCAAGAGGAACAACTCCTGGTGACATTCCTGTTTCCACTGCTGGCACACTATACTGTGCCTGATGACGTGGAAGTACTAACCAGTTTGCTGTGTTTTCAGGGAGGATGTGTTTTCAAAGAACTGAGATTCTGACAGGATACTCAAGGCAGTCATAAATCAGATGTGTCATCAAAGATAAGAGTTATGCTCCTGATTTCTACAGTAATTTCTCTGCTTTACTTCACTGCAACTGTTATCTAAAAGAATGCATAGCAAATAGGTTGCTGGGCTTGTCTGAAAGTGCTCAAAGAGACCAATGGATGGATTCAAAGGGGCTGGAATCCAAAAATTGCATTTCTCCAGTCTAGAGTTATGCCTTTTCCTTTTCCTGTCTGTACTCCCACAGCCTGTAACCAAGAGATAGTGAACATTTCATACAAAATTTGAGCGAAGCAAATTCCCTTTTAATGGTGACAAGGATTTAGTGCTGAGGAGGCCTTAACTCAGTTTCATCTGTAGGAACTGGTCATTTCCAGCTTTTATTCGCTTTTCAGATAGGAAGGGATTACTAAACTATGAAACATGTCATGAGATTGTGGCCAGGCATGTCCACAATATCTAAATAATGATTGGAGAGGAAGACTCCAGGTCAGACTTGACCAAAGTTCAGACTGTTCTCACATAATGGCATTCATAAAGAGAAAAAAATTTTAAAATCTGAGGTATCATTTATCATGCATATTTCTTTGCATATCATCTGTCTAGGCTAATCTCAACTGAGCTGTGTATAGTTGTCTACTGTCAAGTAATTTTTTATTGTCATTTTAAGTTCATAAGTTAAGGAATAGTTCCTGCCATGAGCTTTGTTATAATAGACCAAGAGGCCTTATCTAATCGTTTTAAGCAAGAGTTTCATACCTAGGAATAGTACGCGCTGAGTAACCATTCTTGCTTCAAGCATTCTACTAACACCAACTTTAAAAAAAATATTAAAATGTGCTAATAACAAAATTTTCATCTGCTAGTACTATTTTTAAGTACTAGTTCACCAAATATTAACTTTGCATCACTCAAAGATTTTATTCCTGCAGAAGAAAATTCTTATCTAAAGTTAAGTTTTTGATCAATGCTGTGGTATTACTCAATTATTACTATTCCAGCCCAGCGTTGTTTTTTTAAAGTTGACAGAATTCCTCCAGCACTTCCAGTTATATTCCTCCTACATTTGCTAGCTAGCAGGCCTGTGTCCTTTCTTCTTCTTCAATTCTTCAAATCTTTAGGCAAAGAGATTGAAAGAATCTACTGTTAACTGGCTGACTGCCAGAGCTTAGCTCTTCTTCTTGCAAGTCCAATGGTGGGGTAGGGGAGCAGAAGACAGAGTAATTGAGAGTCATGAGGATTTACCGTTTGTTATAACATCTTGTCTTTGCAAACCTGATTACTTAGAATCACTCTTTACTCCGGGGACCTGTGCCTTGCCCACCAGAGTGCATTCAGAAGTCAGACGCTCTGAGGGGAACCTTTCATACAGTCTAGTGTTGGTTTGGGCTTTGGCTTCTGAATTTTATGTCTTTGTATAAAACAAAATTATTATTCGATACTTATGGTTTTATTATTGGGAAAATCAGTTGGTCGATTCGTTTTTTTGCATCTAATCTACCATTGTAATGACTTAAAAGATCATCTGTCATGCTTGCATGATCATGATCATGCTTTTAGGTTTTCAGATTTAGAATTTATCCTCAAAGAAGTCTCCAGTTGGCTTCTTCTGGTCACTGGTTACTTTCATCCATTGCATCCCATTTCCTTCCAAGACATCTTGTTTTCTTTTCTCAGCGGTTGGGCATGATGAAGGCGCCACCCTGCCCCCTGGGGAGTTATGCTAACTGGTGTCAGCTGGAGGCTAGGTCTACTGGGAACTGGGTCGCTTGGAGTGACTTTCACAGCAGAGAGCAGACAGCCTTGTTTCTGGAAAATCTTGATCCTTTCCTCTTCTTAGATTGAGCATATAAAGTGACTCTCTGTCCTCAAGAACTGACTGGGTGTCAGGCGTGTGGCTTAGTGAGCTGTACAAGAAAAATGACTTATTATAAAGGACTGCTGGAAATAGATGATGATCTTTTCTTTTCTTTTATTGCATATTTTCTTTATTTACATTTCAAATGTTATCCCCTTTCCCAGTTTCTCCTCTATCCCATTCCTTCTCCCCATGCTTCTATGAGGGTACTCCCCCCACCCACCCACTCCGACCTCCCCACTGTCCTGGCATTCCCCTTACACTGGGGCATCGGGCCTTCACAGGACCATAATGTTCCAAATAGGTTTTTGTGAGAAGATTTAAGCCTTGATTTTACCATGCAGAGCTTCAGCTATAATTCTTCAGCCCCAGCTAAATATTCTTTAATAAAACAAACAAAACAAAACAAATCAAAAAAAAAAAAAAAACCCATCTTTTAAACCGAGCATGTGTCTTCCATTCACTCTCAAAATGACAAACATAAAGGGAAGGAGAAGAAGCTCTCATTGTATGTTTTCTGTGCCTTAGAAAAAGAACACTGGGCTGTTCTCTTGACCACTTATACGTGAATCTCCAAAAAGAATGATATTATAGCCATCAAGGGAATGGATATAGTATAAAACGAAGTAAAATAAAAAGAATGCCCTATAGCTGTCACCATGGCAAACTGCATCATCTACAGTGTCACTCAGCATGCCACTGGTGTTAATTGGAAACAAGCAAGTTACAGAGAAGATTCTTGCCAAGAGAAGTAATATGCATATTGAGTACCCTGAGCATTGTAAGAGCTAAGACAGCTTCCTGAAATGGGTGGTGAAAAATGAAAAAAAAAAAAAAGGCAAGAAGCCAAAGAAAAAGGCACCTGCTTCCCCCCAAGCACCAGCCTGCTGCACCCCAACAAACAGGCTTTGGAGGAACTAGCAGAAAGAAGCCGGAGCTGCTGGAGCCCAGTCCCTGTGAACTCATGGCTTAATGTGCAAAAGGATTATGTTCATTGATTTTAGGGGTGCCAAATGGCAGTGGTGGGGAGCATGTAGCTGAGAAAATCTCTTTATCTCAAGGTCAGGAATCAAAGGAAAGCAAGAAGACAAGAGATTCACAAGAGAGCCTTCCAGGGCTGTCTCCAAAGCATCCTCTGACCTAAAGGCATCCTGTCTCATCTCAAAGGCTCTTTTGCCTCCCAGTAGCACCATTCTCAGGACCAAACTTTTAATATGTGAGCTTTAGGGAAACATCTGCGTCCAATCTGTATCGGTCCAGAAGGCGGAACTCTGCTGCATTTATTCAACTAGTTAAACTAGAGACAGCTTAGGGAAGAGAGAGTATAAATTATTCCTGCATACAAAAAAAAAAAAAATCTAAGAGCCATAGTATCCACATGAAATATATAAACTTTGTCTGAAACATGGCTGAAATAACCCATTTCTAAAAATACAGATTTGAGACAATCACATAAATTGAGCACACCCTATAATTTAGTATTAGATAATACTAAGGGCTTAATTTAATTAAGAGAATATCTTGAGTCTCAGAAGAGTCCTAGGAATTTTAAACTGTGTTGAGACTCTGAAAGACAATAGGGATTTTTGAAGTTGTTCTAAATGCATTTTGCACTATGGTATGACCACAGGAAGTGAAATGTGGTTGTTTAAATGAGGTTGTTTCCCCATAGGCTTATATATTTGAATATTTGATCCCCAGTTAGTGAAACTGTTTGGGAAGGATTAGGAGGAGTGGCCTTGTTGGAGGGGTGTGTCAGTGGAAGTGGACTTTGGAGTTTAAAAAAAAACAACAAAAAAAACAAAAAAACAAAAACAAAAAACAAAACACTCAATATTCCCAGTTAACTCTCTCTGCTTTGTGGTTGTGTGTCAAGATGTGAGTTCTCAGGTACTGCTCCAATTCCTGCCTGTTTCTGTTTCCCACAATGGTGACCATGAACTCTAATACTCTGAAACTATAAGCCCCAAATAAACATTTCCTTTTATAAGTTGCCTTAGTCAGAGTGTCTGATCATAACAATAAAAAAAAATAACTATAACACCTAGTAAAAGAGAGAAAAGCAGAGTTGCTACATTAAGTCAAGTTGTCCCCATCGTGTTGAAGTTTAGCTGAGGGGAAGCCTGGGTGGTACTGGACTAAGGCACCGGGAGAAACTTAAGATGTGTTTGGAGGAGAGTGGCAGGGTAGAGAAAATGATCCCACTGTAAGGAAACCTGCTCTGGCCATGTTGTGCTGGCAAGAGGGAGGGAAACAGGAAGCTCAGGACAAGAAGCAACAGCTGCGGAGTACAACGACCAAGAGCTGGTGATGCATTTCAATCTGTTCATCTGTAGGTTGCCTCTGATAGGAATCTAACACCACAAGTGTCTGCATCAACGATAATGTTCCCATAGCCAGCCTTTCCATGAGACCTGTCCCAGCACTGACGCGCATCCGTTTCTCTTCTCATATTCCTCTCTCTCTTCCATTTTCCAACACTGACTTTGACCCCGCCAGTACCATCACATCTGTGCCTTTGGACATTGTCTCCCACATGGCAATGACAGCAACAATAGGCATTTACTAGACAGAGCTTTGTAGATACCAGGTATTAATGGGCACTTCATAAATACTATATAGATAATTCAATCCATGCAAGAGTTACCACTGCCTTCATTTTATAGAAGAGGAAAGGCAAAGTCAGAGAAATGAAACTGTTCTAGTCCAGGTGAGAAAGTTACAGACTACCATGAATAGAAGAGCAACTTAGAGTCATTTATTAACCAACAACCAAGAGCAAGCTCTTGTCCAAAGAACTCTCAGTCTTAGAGCTCAGGTGTACAGCATTTATAAAGGTACGAATCACCAAAGCCAAAGTGACACCATTGTCAGGTGTGGGTCAGGCAAGCCTGGTAACATTTGTTTTAGCAGAACACTTCAGCTGTTATACTTCTGGGTCCTTGGCCACAGTCATAGAAAGTTGCAGTGTACTGCCAAGGTATATGTGACTGATGAGCGGATAGTGAAAAGACACAAGGCCCTGAGCAAACACAAAATGGAGACAGGTAAGAACAGGACAAGATGGCATTACCTCAGTCATGTTAAAGCAAAGTACCTGGGTCCCACATCGCTGGCAGGATGCAGAATCAAACTGGCAGGATGCAGAATCAAACTGGTGCTTGACCAACTGCAGTTGTGAGGCTATAGGTATCTGATTACCAGACCTTCCTTCACAGGAAACAGAATAGAGTAAAAACCTGGAGCCAGTTTGCTGAACTAGCCACACAGTGCAGTCTCTTAGAGGGGGCAGTACCGGAGGCTCCCTGTTTCCATAAGGCCAGTCACATAAAGAACAGTGTGAGCTGTCTGGTGGGATGGCTCAGCAGTTAAAACAAGTGCCCCCACTCCACACCCCAGGCAAGAGGACTAGTATTTGGATCCTCAGAACCCACATAAATTCCAGGTAAACGTGACTGTCTACCTATAATTGCAGCCTCAGAGGACAGAGACAAAAGATTCTTGTAGAAAGCTAGCCAGTGAGACTCGCCATATCTGCAACCTCTGGGTTTGACTGAGAGACCTTAACACATAAAAGAATATGGTTAACCACATTTTGGGGTGTATACCTTTAATCCCAGCACTTAAGAAGCAAAGGAGGGTAGATCTCCGTGACTTCCAGGCAGGCCTGTTCTACATGCCGACATGGTGTCTCAAAGAGGGGGAGGAAAAACGGGAGAGGAGGAGGAGAAGGAAAAAGAAGAAGAGGAGTGGAGAAGGAGAAGAAGAAAAAGAAGAAGGCAGAGAGCCACTGAGAATGATTCTTGACGTCATCCTTTGGCTTACAAACTCATACACCACACACATGAACATGTGCCCACACATGCACATGTAAACTTGCATACATGCACACCACACACACACATATTCATGTGAAAAGGTAAAATATATGTATGCAAACATTTCACATAGAATGTGAAGTGTGAAAGAAAATGTTATCTGATTTGGGTAGGAACATCATCTCTTGGATTAAATCTGAATTACAGCTGTTTTAAAAATCAGAACTCCTTGCCAACACCCCCCTCAGGGAAGACATGTCGATGCTAGAAATGTCCTTGCTATAATCATGAAGCGTTATGTGAGCTCATTCATCTTGGACTTCACAGTCATGTTGAATTCTTTGGGAACCACATTAGTTCCAAATCATGCAGCGAAGTATACAGCTAGTATACATTTGGGGTGGGAATTCCCAAACGCCCTAAACCTCTTGCCGAGCATGTGGAGATAGCAGAAGTGAAGATCCCATTGCTTCAAAACACTGTCAGGAGTGGTCTTGGCTGAAGACTGAATGGAAAAAAAGAGAACCAACAAATGCAGGCATCTGTGACTACATATTTTATTGTTTACATAGAACATGTTCACATGCACTCTTAACAGATTCTTATAAAAATCTCTTCAAGGTGTGTATGCATATTTATACCTTTTTTTTCTTAAGTTAAGTCTTACTGTCTTCCAGGAAGAGTTTAAGGGACTTGTATTCAAAATAATAGATAAAAATTTTTGGGGGGCTGGAGAGATGGCTCAGTGGTTAAAAGCACTGACTGCTCTTTCAAAGGTCCTGAGTTCAAATCCCAGCAACCACATGATGGCTTACAACCATCTGTAATGGGATCTGATGCCCTCTTCTGGGGTGTCTGAAGACAACTACAGTGTACTTACATATAATAAATAATTCTTTTAAAAAATTTTTAAATGGTAATAAAAATTAGAACAGGAAGTATTGCTTTAGACTTTATAGACCCTTTTCATACTATCTAGACCCTTTGCATACTATCTAGTCCCTTTGCATACTATCTAGACCCTTTTTATTCTTCAGAGTCAAATTTTATGGATCCCTTTGCTTCTCTGTTTTCAGGAAGAAATTGCTGTAATATTGTTCATCAAGGAAAGCACTTGCTTAGAAATTTTCCATACTGAAAGAGGTTATAAAATTAGCAAGCCACATTTTAAGAGCCACTCTGCAGATCTAGGAGGTGGAAGATTTGAAGCCCTCCCCCAACCTTCCTTCTGTCTCTGCTTTTGCGGGTGTCTCTGTCCTTGTCTGTGTGGGCGGATGGCATATGTTCGTGAAAATGTGTATTTCTTGTAATTTTTTCAAGAGACATACACTGCTTCAGTGCTTTTTGAGAGACTCCTAACAGCCCTATCTTTGAGACAGAGATCATTTCCATCTGGATAGGTTGGAGCCAAGATAGAGAAGGTTACATACTAAGGAAATAAAGACTCTGATATTGTCACCTATCACATCCCCACCCTCTTAGCTGCATTGTGATGTCTTATAACTGTGAAATGACACACGGTAAAATTAAGCCATGTACACAGCTTTATCACTGTGCTTATTCATGTTTGTAATTATGAGACATTCAAAAATCATTCCATCATTCATCAAATAACCCATCATGGATTTGTCACCCCTCTAGGAAAAATAGACATAGATGCAACAGATTAAAAACAAAGCTAATTCCCATCTCCACAGAGCTCACATTCATCTTAGAGGGATAAATGCCAAAATATATAAACCAGCGCATCATCTGTGACCTCTAACTAATGCAGGAAAATCTGTAGCCTTTTGACCTGTAGATTGGGTAGTTTAGTGTTGGTAAGATAGCTGATGGTAACTCTTTCCACTTTCATGTGTTTTACATGTTTTGCAACCATGAGGAAGCCACTCAGCTGACTCTAGTGGCATTCCTGTGGGGGTGTCAGTGCTCCCCAGGAGCCTCGGCAGAGTCCTTGGCTCACAAGCCTTACAAGCACCTGCCAAGACACCCTCAGTTCCAAAGGGAGCTGCCAATCTCACATCTAAGGACAGGCTCTTTCCTATCAGGTGCCAGTGGGAAGCGGGCCAGAGTGGGCAGACAGGCTGAGCAGGATTCTCCTCCCTGACCAGGCTGAAGGATCTGGTGTGAAATCTTCAGTTGGCACCAGCAGTTAATATCAGCAATTCACTTTGAGAGACACAGCTCTACAATGGAAGACTTAAGAGAGGAGGAGAGCCAGAGATTCTTAAGATGTTATATCGGACCCTTGAAAAGACGTGTTTGCCCAGAGGAACTTTTGGTGCCAACCAGTTCTGATGCAACATCTTTAACTCCTTAGGTCTTACAGGTCTTGTGTGCAAGTAAGACCAAACTACACTTCATTGGGATTTTAAAACTCTTAACAACATTTCTTTGTAAACCAAAGATAGATGGGTAGGAAGAACGAAAGGAGAAAGAGAGAGAGAGAGGAAGAGAGAGAGAGAAATGAAAAAAGAGAGAAAGAAAGATGGATAGATAGATAGATAGATAGATAGATAGATAGATAGATAGATAGATAGATAGATAGAGAAAGTTAATTAATATAAGCAAGGGGTGGGTTGGGGCAGGGAGGGAAAACATTCAAGGATGATTTGAAGGAAGAAATTCCAGGAACAGAATATTTCAGGCATTTAAGTGGCCTTTATTTTAATTGCAAAACTTTGTGAGAACAATGCATCTTTGGATTTTCTGACCAATGCATTTATAGATTTTCCATAAAAGGTGAGGTAGCTGAGTGTCAGACAAGCATATGGAATGGTGATGGTGCTTTTTCCCAGCCCCTTCCTTTCAGGGCTCCTGCTCTTAACCTGACCTTGTGCTAAGCCTAACCCTGTGCACTTTGTTTCCTCTCCACTGAGGTGGGGTAGGGTAGGCTGTGAGCAGTGATGCAGCTAAGTAGAGGCCTTGCTTTGAAACTGTTCACCTGACAAGCATACGCTTCTCCTCGGAGCCACTGTTTATCTGGGTTACCTGGGCCCAGCGCCTGGCTGCTGCTCAGCTGCCCCCTTGAGCTAGCCTTGTACAACCCAGTGGCATGCTTACTGTATTTCGATTTGTCTTCCTTGTGAATTCCTTCACTTTGTATTTAAGATTAGTGGAGTCAACTGTCTAATTGGGTCAAATTGTTGAGCGTACTTTACCACTGACAGTGGTTTTCTGGGTGTTTTATGACATGACTTGTACAGGCTTTGTGGTATGATGATAGTGCCCTGGTCTGAGTGCCCTGGCTCACTCACCGGATAGGTGAGAAGTCAACATGTTGAATCGTGCTCTTCGGAACTCTGAGCAAAGAGTTCAGTGTATAGACTCAGTTCTATTTATTATAGAACAAGTAGAATCGTCAATACTTCTTGATTGTCTCCTAGATGCATCAGAGTACTCCTGGAGCTGTTAGTGCCCTTATGAGAAAATATCAACCCTGGTAGTTTTATAATTAGCCATCAACATACAGAAACTTGGACATTCAGATACAGGCTCATTTCTTCTTAAGCCAGAGCTTTGGAGACAAGAGCTGACTCTTCTAGGAACAGCAGCTGATTGGTGTTAGAGCCAGGACTGGGATGCAGATACAGAGCATCCCAGTGGGCACTCTTCCTCTACACTGCCACAATGACTTTGCTTGTATGTCGGGCACTGTCACTTGCAGAGACTCCTATAACTCATATGTCTGTATTATGAGACCTAGTTCCGGACTGTACTCACTCATTCATGGTACAGAGAGGTTATGGAACCACAGCCTTGTTGTGCCTGGACTCATGGAGGCTGCCGATACTGGGACAGAGATGAGTCCCCAGTTCTTGACTGCAAGTGCAGCACACTGTTCCGTCTCACAACACTCTGAGTTGTAGCTGATGGTTGTACCAAGAAAAGTTTGAACTCAGAACCTGAATATCCCCATGAGCTCAATTGCACTGATCTGGTGAACTGCACTGTGGTGGGATGCATAGCTCCATATGGTAAGGACACTTGTTACAAAGCCATGGTATTCTTCCCCTAACATCATGACTTAAGGTCATGGTGGTCCTCTGCTTGCAGTGAACAAGAGATCTTTTCTACAGAGTTCTGTGGTCCTTTTCCAGATGCCTAGGTACCTTCATGCTTTGTCCAGTAGAGGGGGCTGTGTGCTCACAGACTTAATAGCCCTTCTGGTCTTCTCCCAGTTGGATCTGTAGGGAGTTTCCTGGAGGGTTAGAATCATACAGGTCCAGGCAGGACATAACATGCTCCTGGAGACACGGACACAGTGGAGCAAGAATTCAAGTTGTGGCATCATACAGAATTAGCAGAGGAAATAGTAAGAGTGCCTAGGAAGCAAATCACCAAGGCTCTGAAAGTTTTTAGGAGGATGCCTCGCAGAGGAGAGAGGCAGATTTGGCGAGCAGTTGTCCTTTCTGTCCTTAGGCACGAATGATAGTAATACAGGAAATGGATGTGTCTCACATTATCAAGCCAGTCCTAAGCCGAGGCTCCTTTGTCAAATGACATAATGTGGGGGTGCATAAGGGGAAGAGAAAATGTCACCTGATGGGTTGGGCATCCAAACCTGGAGCCTGAAATACCAGTCTACCCACAGTGGGTTAAATCAGAGTTCCATGAAAGAGAAACAGCATCTGTGTGAAATAGTGTTTCACCTGCGCACAGTAGCGAGGACAGCAGGCAAAACTCTTAAGAGAGGAACTGCAGCTGCACTGCAGCATGCCTGGAGGATGCCATACTGAAAATAGTCCCCTGCTCATATGCCAATAGCCATGTGTTTCTCATATAGTCATATGATAGAAGGAGAGAGAGGCTAAGGAGGGGCACTTTGAAGGGTCACTGGTGTAGGCTCAGGAAGGAAAGGAAAGAAAATGTTTTATCTAAGCAGACATGGGAAATAGTATTTCTGGTCTTCTAACCAGGCTAAATGATTGCAGAGGGAGAGGAGGAGGGCACACCCTCAGAACACATCTTAGGCCCTGGTTGTCTTCATCTGTTTGTTTTGTTGTGTTTTGTTTTTCTCTGGTGGAGGTAGAGGTAGGCACATTCTCTATAGCACTGGACAACACTGCAGAGTGCTCCTTCCATCATTTGGTGTCGATTACACACCAAGGGCATGTTCCTAGGATGTACTGGCCACTCTTTTCACACTGATTCTTCTAGGTCCCTAACCTGCCAGGCTCATCAGCTTCCTGGTGGTGTGTTGGCTCCCCTGGAGGCTTTGGAGCACTGGCCTAGGGTGATCTAATCATCTGTCTGTAGAGAAGACTCTGCAGCCTTGGAGTCTGGGAGGATGCTGGCAGAGGGAGGCAGAGACTTTTTGTACTCTGCCTTTACAGCTTATAAAAGATTTTATAATGGTGGGGTCCATAGCTTTAAGAGTCCATCTCAGAGCAAGCTGACACACAGTGAGCCAATGCTAATGACCAGTGGTAACCAGGCATCTTAAAACCAGGCCTTTACTTCCTTGTGCAGCAGCCTTTGAGTACAGCACCGTGGTGTACTTTGCCACACGTTTTCATAGCTGTCAGTCATCTTATCTGACCCGCCCCTTAGCCCCATGGCAGCTTTTACATTTGTTCTTGTTTGTTCACATTGTTCTTGTTTGTTCACAAAGCTTAGGGAATTGAAGGTCCCCTAAGAAACACAAATTTAGTGACCAAATCCTAATATTCTGGGTATTTTGACAATAAAACTAGAATGTATTCTTTTAAAAATGAATACCACTTAATGACTTGTGGTTTAAAAATGCATATCTGTCTTATAAACATCAAAGCTCAGTATCGTATTGGCATCAGAATTCCTCAAAAATCAAGGTTTATACATGCTATAGATTTGGGCTCACTGTAATGACAATACCATACACTGGGTGGCTTAAACCACAGAAATGTTATTTCCTAGTTCTAGAGGTTGTACGTTGGAGATCAGGGAGCCAGCAGGGGAGGTTCCTTTTGTAACCCACATACCTGAAAGGAAGGAGGATATTCTAAAAAGACACTGTGTCCCTCAATTTGGCAATTGGACTGTTGAATGAAGATATGCCAAGAGTCTCGAGGAATCTCAGAAATCTCAACCCTAGCTCTAATCAGAGAGGGAGCTTGTCACTAGAAAAGAAGATTTGGGGGCTCACCAGTTAAGAACACTGGCTCTTCCAGAGGTCCTGAGTTCAATTACCAGCATCCACACGATGGCCCCCAACCATGTATAATGGGATTGGATGCCCTCTTTTGACATGCAGCTATACACGAAGACAGAAAATACATAAATAAATAAATCTGAAAAGGAAAGAGACGATGAGACTTATATACCACTGAATTGTCAGCCAGTCTTGCAGGATCCCAGAGCCTAGAAATTGATGGGGGTTGGGGGTGGGGCTATATCCTGACCTGGATCTCTGAATTGCTGAGCTATGTGTACCTTAGGCTTGGGGATCTCCTAGTCCCTCTTTTCATTAGGTCACATTGGCTCTTTTTTTTCTTATTAAATATTTTCTTTATTTACATGTAAATTTCTCCTTTCCTAGTTTCCCCTCCAAAAGACAAAGAAACAAACAAAAACAACAAAAACAAATCCCTGTTGCCTCCCCCCTCCCCATGCCTGCCACCCCACCCTCTCCCGCTTATTGGCCCTGGCATTCCCCTACACTGGGGTACAGAACCTTCACAGGGCCGAGGTCCCCTCCTCCTATTGATGATCGAATTTGCAATCCTCTACTATACACATGCTGCCAGAACAATCAGACCCCTCCATGTGCCGTCCTTGGTTGGTGGTTGAGACCCTGGGAGCTCTGAGGGTACTAGTTAGTTCATATTGTTGTTCTTCCTAAGGGGCTGCAAACCCCTCAGCTCCATTGGTCCTTTCTCTAACTCCTTCACTGGGGACCCTGTACTCAGTTCAATGGATGGCTGTGACATTGGCTCTTTTGATTGACGTACAGTAACCAATACTGGCTTCTTAGGGCACCGATCCTAACCATTAAAACTCAGGTACCTCTCCTAGACTGTGGACAACTGCCTGTTGAGGTGGCCATCCCTCTGTGGACTTGAATACCCAGGAACTATGAGTCCCAATACTCCTTTTTTGGCTTCAGGAACACTGTAAATACTTCATTGTAATCCCACTATTCTCTGATTCTGAGGGATTAGAGTGTCAGCATCGGGATTTAGGGGGAAGACAGTTCAGTCCATAACAGTGCTCCATTATCTGTTGTGAAATAGTTGAAATGCTTATGAATGAATAAGTACATAATATTTACATTCCAGCCTCCTCCTTTCTAGGCGCCAGTCAACTTCTTTGAAGCCAGAGGTCTGAACAACTCAGGAAGTCTAGTATTTTACAAAGATGTGTCAGGCCTGGAACGCCTCCCTGGCTTTGCCAATACCCACTGTATAGCCGAGTTCCCTACACATACCTCAAACCCTGGTTTCCTCTGAAGTAGAAAAAAATCACACCCATGCAGAAGAAGGTGTGTAGCTCTCTGAGGTCATATATGTGAGGGTAAAGTAGCCATGGGCAAACATAAGCTGTTTGGTGTCTTGTTGGAAATTGTGGTGTTGCTTTTGTTTCTATTATTACAATTCTTCTTCTCCCCCTCTTTCTCCTCGCTCTTCTCCTCCTCCTTAGACACCAGAAAATTCCGGAAAAGCAGGTGTCAGTTAAAAGGCACATTAGAAGTAAGCAGTCTCTCACTGAATGAATGGGGGGAGGGGCGGTGCAGCAGCATTTGGGGATCCTTGCTGCCATCAGTCCGGCTCTCTGCCACTTGGGTCCCAGGTTTGTTTTGCTTCAACTGGATTTAGTTTGTTTATCTCATTTTTTAAAAAAATGACACACTAGTTATATTTAAAGTAGGTTTTTATGACCTAGAGTTTGTAGATTTCACTGAGTGATTTTAATTCTCACCTCTAATTTTTGGAAGCTAATCACACGGTGTTGTCACCTAATTGCTGTCTTCACTGACAGTTATGCAAATGGAGCTTTAAAATATGTCTTTATGCAAAACACCGCGATGCCTCACCCTCTGTATAGTGCCTGTGGTGGCTCCCATGAGGTTTTTTAAAATGGACTTTGAAGTGTCACGTGAGTATGCATTCTTCTTTTAGAGACGGTGATTTTGCTGATTCATGAGTGGACAGCCAGTGAATTGTGGAGCTCCTTTGGGAATCAGCAGACCAGAATCAGAACCAGTAGCCATGGGCAAACATAAGCTGGTTGGTGTCTTGTTAGAAATTGTGGCATTGCTTTTGTTTTTATTATTACAATCCTTCTTCTCCCCCTCTTTCTCCTCGTTCTTCTCCTCCTCCTCCTCTTCCTTTTCCTCCTCCTCATCATCCTCTTCCTCCTCTTCCTCCTTCTCCTCTTCCTCCTCTTCCTCCTCCTTTTCCTTTTCTTCCTCCTCCTCCTCCTCTTCCTTCTCCTCCTTCTTCTTTTATGAAGTATAAGTTGTTTATTTTCTGCTTCCCCATGCTATTTCTCTTGTACTCTCTACCTTTTTCCTTCCTCTTAATTTATCCCTGCTTCTCCTCTACCCTAACTGCCCTTTCTCCCTGTCTTTTGATGATCTGGGCTTCCTACTATTATCTGCATGCCTCCTTATCCTTGTGCATCAGACTCTGTCTCTCTCGCTCTCCTTCTTCCGTCCCTTTCTGTCCCATGCATTCTCCTTTCTCAGCTTTCCCTCCTCTTCGCCATTCCCTCCCCACCCCTGCCTGTCTGCTGATCAAGGCTATGAGATCCCTCAGAAACACAGCCATGTCCTTACATGTCACTCTCTCTTGTACTGATAAGAGTTCTTCAGACTAACATGGAATGAATATCATATTTAGCATCACTAAAAGAGGACGTTTTTTAATCTCAAGTAGGAATTTCAGTTGGGATGGAACTGGGTTTGATTGGAAAATATTTGTATTTTAGGTTAACTTTGGCAAAGTACCTTTAACAAACCTGAAGCCTTGGTTTGTTTTTCTTTTAATTTTCGTGTAGTTTTTACTTCATGAAGAAAGATGTTCTTGGATTTCATTTAATTAACAGTGAGCATGTGCATGCATGCATGTCTGAGAGGGAGGTGGGTGTCAACTTCTGCTGCTACCTGCCTTGTTTCTTGAGAGACTCTATTTTTTGGCCCGAAGTGATAAAGTAGCCTGGATGACCACAGAGTCCCAGGGATCCCCCAGCATGGAGGTTATAAGTGCCTACCACTGCCATACCTATGTGGTTCTAAGGACTGAATTCGGGGTCTAATGTTTGCACAGTAAGCGCCTGAGTTATTTCCTCAGCCTCCTGATACATTATTGTCCTGATTCATTTCTTGACACTGCACTGAAGCAGATGGTCTCTGTGTAGACAGAATCTAGTTTGTTGCAGGCCCTTAGGGTACATGCTGAATCTGGGTAGTATTAAGCATGGCTTCTGAAAACCAATGGGAAAGGAAATCTGTGGTTGGATAATGATTTGGTTCTTTTTTGAGAAAAATGTCTTGAAGGAAGCAGGTCTGGCCTTATCTTCTCTGTTGCATATAAGATGTGAAGCTCCTTCTTGCTATTGTCCACCTGACCCTATCTCATTATTCTCCTCTCTAGCTCCCAACATAATGCCTGGATACCAGCAGACTCCCAGTCCAGTGCCTGGATAAGAGCAGGCACTCATGACTTCCTGCAGCATTTGCCTTATAGTTTTCTCTCACTCCCACATGTAGCCATGATGGCACCCTGCAGACTCTCAGCAGCTTCACCCAGCCACAGTTCTTTCTTTGTCAAGAACCCCCTTGCCTTTAATCAACATGAACACTGCTCCCAGTATGCAGTTTTCCTGCTGTAGTTGTTTATGAGTATCAGTTTTCCTCCCCAAGGTTCAAAGTCAGAGGACAGAATCACCAGGAAGTCGGACCTAGAATCCTTCAAGTTTCATGGCCCTGCAATTTAGCTGTTACAGTAATTTGTCTCTCCCTGTCCTCTTTCCCTGGTTTCTGCTCCAACCTGCCTGCAGCCTACACTACTTTTTTTATTGCCTCCTCTTCCTGTCGGCTGAGTCGATTCCACTCTGGGCATGTTGCCAGGCTTTACAGCTTCCTCTTTTCCGCCTATTTCTCAATTCTTCACCCCCTTTCTCCCTGGTCTGTTGCAGGACAAGTAAAAATATTAAGACCAATCAACTAAATTAAATTGGTGGAACTTTGTCAGTAAGTTTGGAGGTAATATAGAGAGTGGACAAGGATGGCCTGTCTTCATCATTTATCTACACTGACCTTCCTTTCTAAGTTCCATCTTACATCTATGTCCTGCACAAACAGTGGGCCCTGGGCTCTTCTCCATTCTGCACTCCGTCCTACGCTAGTGAATTGCCAGTCCACCGTTCTCTTCTGATGCCTGTCTGCTTAGCTCTTCCCTGTCCATGAGGGCTTGGAATCGGACTCTCTTTACAGTCATGTGTCCTTGGTTACTGGCCATCTCTTCCTCTGAAATCTAAAAGAACTTCCTGCGTGTCCTCACATGATGCTTAGTAACAAACCATGTCTCATAGGAAGACATACGCCTCCACATGACCCAAGGTAACCCTCGAAGCCAACAGCTGTGGTACCTGAATGGGAATCAGGCTGTTTAAGTGTCACCTTCGTTCACCCAGTACTTTGTCCCTGAAAGAGCCCTTTCATCCGCTGAATCTCATCTGATTTTCACAACTGTGTTACAAGGTCCACATCACTATCATCATCTCACTTAGCAACTGCAGCCTCAACGTAGTGACTTTTAAAAGAAAAACCCTTTTAACCACAAAAAAAAAAAAAGAGTCCATAAAAGAGATAGTTTAGAAAGCAATTTGGTATTTTG
Source organism: Mastomys coucha (assembly GCF_008632895.1). Lineage (NCBI taxonomy): Eukaryota > Metazoa > Chordata > Mammalia > Rodentia > Muridae > Mastomys > Mastomys coucha. The sequence continues at coordinate 98,529,840 of NW_022196897.1, forward strand.
TTTCCCCTATAGGCTATATAAATAAGTACTCCTCCTGATTAGGAAGTTAGGCATTTAGCCATCTAATATTAATGAATTTGCTCCTAAATAACCCTGTGTGAAGGTATGGAAGCCTTCATCACTCGAATGGTGGGTAATTCTACAAATCGGTCACCATATAAAACACACCCTTTAAAGCAGCAATTGAGATATCAAAATTTGAAGCCCAAACATTCCATTTTTTAAACACTGCTGGATGCTTCCTCTGAGTAACTCTTCATGTGTGTTGTCCCAGTCAGTGCTTATGGTCCACAAGGAGTCTAACTCCCTTTCCATCGCACCCATCTTCAAGATAAGATCTTAAGACAAAATTATTTTAGCTGAATGATACCAGTTAATGCTTGCACACAGCTTGCCATCTGTTGGAGCTTTCTACATATTATCACTGAACCTTTCAAGAGTGTGTTTGAGAAATCGCACCAGTGTATGGATGATAAGCTCAGGCTTAGAGAGATGACACTCTTAAGCTGAACACTTGAAGCAATTACAAGTTGGACTAGATATTGGTACTCTGCCCCTGAGAGTGCCACACTTTCTCCCTGGTTGTACTGTCATTAATGAGGTATCCGGCAGTTCCAGAGAGAGGAATGGTATAGAGAAACTTGACCATTTAAATTCTCTGAAAATCATGACAATGGAAGTTGGCCTGTGCCGTGTTGTATGCTTTCTGGATGTTACTGCATTGAGTTGCCTCTAGTTCCACATTAAAGCCTCGGCAGAGAGTAGCACATAGGATTTCAAGGTTTGCCCTTGTGGTTAGCAAGGCAACATGATTTGGTTCCCTCTCCAGTTTAAAGCAAATGTGTAAAAAATAGAACTTAAGCACCCTCCGTTTTCTCAGTTGGTATTGAATTACTCTTCAAGAAGAATGTAATAAGTGGCTAACAGACTGCTGTTGTGTCTCGGGTCTGACTGACTTTTAGTCTTTCTCCTACTGTAGTTTATAGACAGGTCTCTAAAGAACACCACAAGCTTCTGAGATTCCTGTTCTAAGGAGAAAGTACATTAGTTAATTATCAGGTGACAAGATAGGTGCAGTGGCATCACAACAGTATTCTAAGTGCTGATGGTGAAGACAGGAAGTGTCTCCTCTCCAGGGATCATCAACTATGACTGCATGTTAGGGTCTCAGACGAGCTTTAATGAGACCCTAATGCTCAGGCCCATGCAGGTAGGGGCAGAACAACATCCTCTCAAGCAAACAGCAAAGGCAGACAAAGTGGACAAAGGCGCCTCCTTATTGGTCAGACTCTCTGAGTGGCATGGAGAAGCTCAAAGAGGCTAACAAGGCGCTGGCCTCTTCACACATCTTCACAGTCGTGACTCAACTTTTTCACAGGGAACGCCAATGTTTTCTTTTCTTGCACTCACATCTGTTTCCCCACTGTCTGAGAATGGAACTCCTCTTTCCTCTCACAAGCTCCATTTCACTTCATATGGTTAGAATAAGGCTTATCATTCTCCACGATCTAGAGTTGGGCAGGGAGAGTTCACACAGCCTCTTCACTCATGGGTTCACCCTAGCTTTTGCTGGAACAGCTAGAGCATTCTTTCTAACTATGTTTACTGAGCTATAAGGGTATAATTCTGAGGCTGTAATGACCATCTTGATACTATAAGGGGAAATTCTAATCAAGAGATGAAGGTGGCATACAACATTGAGGTACCTTGGCTGAACTGTGTCCAGACTGTTTAAGATTGGAACTTGTGGGTATAGAAGATAATGCATGTTATTCTTCAGATGCCACTTTGATTATAGGATAATAAGTTCTAAGGGAGGGATTCTACTCAGTGTGTCCCACAGGTCAACCGGAGGAAAGTATACCTTAATATTAGGCTAAAGATCTGTGGAAAAGACCTACAGTTGTGTAATATGAATGTAAATAGCTATCTCTGTTTGATCAACAATCATTACAGTATCACTTGCCCACAAATGCTGCTTTTAATTTTTATCTTTCCTAGATATTGTTCAATTTAAGACTAATAGACTCCATAAGACTTTAATATTGCATCTTAAGACATATGCAGCACTATGACTGTTCTTGCAAGAACACATATTCATTCAACGGGCATTGATTAATCATGTATATAACCTATATTCTAAAGAGAGATGTGAATATCATGCATAGGAATGTTTACCTAATTTAAAAGAGATAATGAAAAGCTATAAAAGGCCTTTGATCTGAGGAGGGGCATGGTATCAGCCTTGGCTCAGAAAGATTAACCAGGTGCCTCAGTGAACCATGGAAAAAGACTAGACAGCAGAAGGCCAGTTTGTGATAAACCAAGCCTAAGGCTGGAGAGAAAGGGCAGTGTTTAGAAAACTGTCCCAGAGTAGACAAGTAGGCATCATTCTCTGAAGTTAAGGAGAAGAGATAGGTTATAGGCAATTCCATCTTTTGAGTTTTAGTTAAAGGAGTATGCACATTCTCTAAACCTATTGAATTATGTGAACATGGTCAAAGCATTTCAACCCTATGGCCTACCTGTTCGTTTATGAGACATTAGTATGAGTACTTAGCAGTATGATTACAATGGATGATAGATGAATAGATAGGTAGATAGATAGGTAGATAGGTAGATAGATAGATAGATAGATAGATAGGTAGATAGATAGATAGATAGATAGATAGATAGATAGATAGATAGATAGATAGATGATAGGTAAGTAGAAGATAATATTCCAATCAAAGCTTGACATATAATACATGGTAGATCAATGTAACCTTCCTTTATGTTAATTATCAATCTCTCACTATCCTGACACATAAGAAATATTACCAATTCTCTCTCCTTTCAGATTACAAAGCAGATGATGGTAGTAGTCTGAACAGGAGAGACCCTTACCTTTAGCTGTCTGGAGGAACAAACTTGAAGTAGACTAGGCCAGCAAGGACCAAACTCGGCATTTATAGCTTTGACATAGACACCAAGGTTTTTTTTTTTTCTCTCTCTCTCATCACGCACGTCGTCAGTGGCCATTAGAAGGGCCCATTAGTGCAGTACCTTGTGGGACTATTTAGAAGGTGATGTCAGGTTGCTCACCCAATTGTTTATTCTGTTGCTTGTTATATACTTAAGACATCTAGAAACTGTGCGTGAAACTGTCTGTGGGCTGAACATTGAAAAGACAGACTACTGTGTAAGGCCTAAAAGCAACAGAACTTTCACAAAACCCATTGAAACCACCTCACCTTCATGCTTACCGCATATACTCTCAGGAAGAATACTGCTAAAGAATGGCGAGGTTTAAAAACCACTGTATCCCTGAAAATCACAGTCATGTAGTTACTTGAACATAAAGAACACAGCAATGTTTTGAGAAAGACTAGGGGTAAGTAGACTTGGACCATGTAAGAATAACCCAGCAGCATTCTTAGCTCGTTCACTTTGGAGAGGAGAGTAAGTCAGATCACTCTTCCACTGATCTGCCTTCTACTGAAGGCGGACTGCTTGCTCAGCCAGCCGAGCAGAACTTGGTTCACGGTTTAGTTAGCAGTGGAAGTTCCCAGGAGGCTTTGGCCATGGCTAGGGAGCTTTGCTCTCCATCCCTTTCTCTGGCTGTTGCCCTGACTATTGTTCAGCCATTTGACAGCAGTGACCGCGTCTGATTTACGCTGTCTGCTTGAAGTACATTTAGTTAACGAATAAATTACTTCACTAACAGGAGAAACAGCAGTGGAAGGCAGGTTTGGTTGTGGACTGCTCTGAGACTTTTTTTGATTTCTGTTGCTACTTAAGACCTTCCTTCAGACTAAATGTTTATCTTGCCAACAGTATAATCATTAGGAAATGAGGCAATAGGCATAGGGTTTCCAAATGTGTGTTTTTGTGAAAATAAAGTTCTTTCTCGCTGGGAAGAAAACCTTCCAGGTTATGGACAGTCTGGGGCATTGAAAACACTATCAGCATTGATTTGAATATAACTATGCATCTCCCCCGTGCTTTAGGGGTGAAGAGGTACAAACAGCCAGTCTTAAGACATTCGTGCTCAGGACAATCATGTGATTGAGGCCTTATTTGCAAAACCTTATTTTTTTCCTCTAAGATGAGGGACCCACCATCCTGTCTATTGGCAAAAGACAGAGATTTGACTTTGTTGTGGTTGAACCAAACCCTTGGAGAATATGAAGTACAAATCTCAGACACACGATTGTTTATACTGCTTTTAAGACATTTTCTAGTCATTTTCCATTTTCTGCGGAAACCTTCTCTAACTCACGTTTGAGTGCAGCGTGTGTGTGTGTGTGTGTGTGTGTGTGTGTGTGTGTGTGTGTGTGTGTGTGTTTGTGTGTGTGTGTGTGTGTGTGTGTGTATTTGTGGAGGTCAATGGTTAGTGTTGTTATGTATCTTTTTCACTTGCTTTCTACCTTAATTTTTGGGACAGGATCTCACTGAGCCTAGAGGTCACCAACTGGGTAGCAATTATCAAGAATTCACCTGTTTCCATGTCCCTGGAATTACAGGCCATCGTAACTGGCTTTTAAAAAGCATTTTGTTGTTTAGTGTGGGTACTAGAGATCAAACCCAGTGTCTCTTTTTGAGTAGCAAGCAACTTTCCACCATTTCACATTTTCGATGTCATATACATGACGGCAGTATGTTTTTCTTACAGAAAAAGGCAAAACCTCTGCTGCAGAGTGAACATAAGGATGGAGGGACAATTGTATTTTCCATCCGAGGAGCAAAATACTATAAGCAGCTCTCTGTGTGGAGCAGTGGAGAACAACGATCCTTTAGAATCAGGCATTCTTTAGATTATGTAATAATGGGAAACATAAAAATAGTTCTTAAAAAGCCCACAAATGTAGACATTCAAGGATGCTCATTGCAACTCTTAAGACAGAAAAAGAAATGCCCAAATGGCAAATAAAATGAGAAAGGATAACATAAATTTTATATATTTCCATATGTGTATGTGAAATGTAAATGTAGTCACTTAAAAGAACAGTATGACTGTATGCAAACTAACCAATAACAATGGGGAAGAGATATGACCAAATTTGGAGAGACAGCCAAATTAAGCTCCAAACTAGTGTATGTATCCATGCCTGGGGATATTCACACATCTCTTTGTACAGGAGTGCAAATCTCTGGAGGTGGCAACATAGATTTATTTTTTTTAAATTGTATAACTCTGTATTGATTCCCAATGAATATGCATAGGATGATAAATTTGCAAATCTTGGGTGGAAGATAAAATTGTGAGGATTCCTTTGCGTTGGAAGGTTTGACTTTTTCTGTAAGGCGCTACTCTACCAACATCTCTAAGTGAAATGGAGAAGGGTGTTTGGCAGTCCTCTTCCTCCTGGGGTCCAGAAAAGCTCCCTGACTAACTCTATACAACACACGAACACTAGCTGTGGCTGCTCTCTCAGCAGAGGGGATGGTGGTGGTCCTCGGAAACAGAAAGAGGAGTGTAAGGCACTTGTGCTGACTCTAGGTGTGACCTAATTTGTGATGTGACTTATTTTAATGTGCTTTTCTCTTGTCTAAACTCGTACAACAACAGAACAGATTGTCTTTAAAAACTAAGCACTTATGGCAACCTAGAGGTCTCTTGCTCAGTTGAACATGTCCTTGGCATTAGAGTCAAGAGACCTGCAGTATGCTGTCTTTAGTTAGCACTATGACCTCAAATTGAATCATTTAATTGGTAATCTTTCTCTTTCCCCACCTGGTAAAATGGATAATAATAATAATAATAATCCTTAGTATAGCATTCCTGGATGGGGTGTTGTGATGCTTAATATGATATTTTTGCAAAACGCTTTGAGCTCTTTAGATAAAAGATGCAATGTAAACACAAAGTCTCATTAAGGTAATTACACAGTGGTTTTTCGGAGTTCAGGATTATGTCCAGCGCTAAATGTAGTGATGAAGGTCACTCTGTAAAACTTGGAGTAAGGAGTCAAATTCCTAACATGTTCTGAGGACAGATATAGTAGATACATTCACTTCTCACACAAGAAAACTTAGTTTTGAGTGATATTACAAATATAAAAGAAAAAAAAAGCCTTTAAGTTCTGTATTTAAATGAAAGTATCTCTTGTATAATGAACGGATCTCTGCTGGCTCCTGAGAAAACGGAAGAGAACAAAAGGCTGCTCTCGAAGGGCACTGCTGGTTTCTAGCCTTACCCCCAGTGTGAGGTGGTGGAACCTGTCTGCCCACCGTGCACTTGGAAGGTTGACTCACTCCTCCTGGCAGAGGCTCTGCCCAGGTGGCTCCGTAGCCCGCCACTCCTGAGATGGAGCAGGGAAGCCACAGTCACCACGCAGTTCTTCTCAGGCTGTGCTGAGAGTCCATCATGTTTACCAGAGACTCGCAGCCCTTCGGCTCCACGGGTGCATGCTACCGCTATAATCCAAGATACGGGCAGCCCATTTCCGTTCCCAAGGTCTGGAAGTGCCGACACAGGTGGTCAGTAACCCCAGATGAAGGTAAGCTCCAAAACCTGCATTTGGTTTGAGTTGGGGAGATGGGGTTTTGTTTTGTTTTGAGACAATCAGGCTTGAAACTGTTCATTACCCTGCCCATTTTTATGGGCCTTTTCTGATTCCCATGGGAAATTGATTCACAGGCCCTCCAGTCAGAACTCTGAACTGCTGCTGGTGTCGGCTTTGTAAAATGCCATCTGAATGTTAATATTTCCCTTCGATTACATGAAACAAAACTAATGATTTCCGTGTTTAATTTTTATAGGATATTTGAAGGCTAATATTTTATAAAAGATTATTTTCACTCTAAATTCTTCCAGTGAGAATGTGAATATTTGTGGTTTTGAATTATGGAAGTTTTATTCCATTTTGAAAAGCAAGTCTGTATAATAAAAAACTGTATCAATATAAAATATGATTGACCTAAATTATTTAGCTAAGCAGGTGATAACATTTCAAACCTAGTATTTAGAATGGATGGTAGAATGTGAAGCAGTTTCTCAATTTCTTCTTTTCTACAAGAACTTTCTAATAGCTTTTACTGTATTCCTACCAAAAAATTAATTTTATATTCCAACTAGAGAAATTGCCTAGGAGAAATGAATTATGTGCAATACATTAAGTTCAGCCCTAAGAGAAAAACTAACATTTTCTTTTACCTCGTTCTTTCCACTTGCTAGTGCTTATTCAACGTTACAGTCTTGATTTTCTCATCTTTTTATGGACTTGTTGGTAAGCCCTTGAGAATCTCTGTGCTTGGAGGATCAATCATTCCAATAGTTCCAAATTAAGTGGGTAAACCATGAGGAAGCTTATTAATAAAACAAATGAGAAAAGTCCTTAAAGATAAATTGCTTAGGGAACTAGTAATTAAAGCAGAAAATGCTAAAGTTCCCTTTGGAGGATATTAGGCAACAAATCAAATAATTTTAAGTTTGCAAACTACATTCTGTGATATTTTAGCATTTCTTGGAGAGTGTGCATGAATATTTGCATTAGCTTGGAATTCATAGTATTTCATCTTATGAGAAGATCAGAATCAGTTTTGGAAAATATGTGTGCAAATTAACAATTCTGTATCATTATTTTGATTTGGGAAAAAAAAAGATTTTGTCTCTAGGGTCATGAGGGAAATTATTTTTCCCTTTCTCTGCTACCAGCTCATTACAAAGACCCAGACTGCACGAGGAACAGGCATATGAATGAAGGGTACACCTGACTTTTGTTCTGGTTCGAACAGTTTCTTCCATAGCTCTGAGCATGTTATGCCAGTGTTTGCTTTAGAGGTTCTTCCTTCAAGAGATGCTAATCTCTGTGTGCCTTCTGTCTTGTGGAGACAGTATGAACCTGCTGCTTGCTGAGGTGGCTCCATTCCTTGGTAGGTGTGGGCATATCAGAAATTCCTACCTGAATTGGAATCACCGAAAAATCTTCATAATTTTTAATTTGATATATAACTGAACTGTTCCCTAAACTTAATTCAATGCAAGGAACAAACATTCATTTTAATCTACTTGGGATTTTCTAATGGCAGGCCTGTTGAGTTCCACTCTTTTCTTTGGGGAGACGTTGCTAAATAGGAGATCCTTGTTATCACCAGAGTCTCAGGGCACATAGCTTCCAGTTGTGGCACCTGGCTTTGTTTGGTTTTTGTTTTTCCTCTTTAATGTAGGTGCTAGGGGCTCATGAGAACTGTTGGAAGATACAATGTTTGGCAACATTCAGTAGCTAAAGCATTTTCTCTTTACATTCATCATACAGAATCTCTATTGGCAATGTCTATACTAGGCGAATAGACCTAAAGCTAGGTTATGTGGGTTCTCCACCATTCTTAAGCCTTTGATATGTAACTGATATATATGGTTCTGAGAGGAACCCTGATTTCGAATAGGATGCTCCCAGTTCCTGCAGGATCACCCATTCCTCTCACTTAATTAGTCCATTGACTTTATTGCTGGACTTTATTGGTTGTAGTAGTAAATTGTGTAGGTGGCAACGATAATAACAGCCATTTATTCAGTACTGTATAAAGCATTTTAAGTATTTTACTTTCTTTAATCCACACAGAACTTTTGGAGGATAGATATCTTCCCTCCATTATATATCACTGTATATCATTATATATATATATACATATATATATATATATATACATACATACATATATCACTCCCTCTATCATATAAAGAACCTACCCAAAGTTAGAAGGATAGTAATCTTTCTGAATCCAAGGCTCACATTTTTCTATTAGTCTATATTTTTCATGATAACCATATATATATAAATATTGCATTACTTGCCACTTATATCTTGCAATAATGCTGTGACTTCAGCCTGATTCCCCCACCCCACACACCTGCTTTGTGACCAGCACTCTTGCTGGGAGAGGTTTGAATGGCGTACCTAAGAGTGGGTAGCAATGTTTTAATTCTTCAATGTTAATTGTATACAGCGATTTTCCACATTATTGTCTTAGTATCAAGCAAGCATTCAGATAAAGAAAGTAATTAGATTTTCCAACCAGATACAAAAGAAAGTAGAAATTTAAAGTTTCTTGGCCTATAAGTCAATTGCATGCCAAAAAAAAAAAAGTTTTCTTATTTCTTTTTCTTCATAAAATGGGAGTCACTGGAGCTACTCTTGAGGTTCAGAAGAACAACAGCACTTACCAGATCTCAGGGGCTGAGCTGAAATTAGGGGTCCTTCTTTTCATGGTAAGATAGCTCGTCTTGTTGTGTGCATGCCTTTTAAGATGAGAGATATAATCCCTATCCATCCCAAGAAAATTCTTCAACACAGTCCAGAGCTACCAGGTAATTAATAACAACAACAATAATAACGATGAATTATTATCATTATCCTAAGCAGATCTGTGTGAGAACCTAGTTAAATAAATAACTATGCAGATGGGTCTGCTGATAGTAGTTAAAGTAATGAGGAATGCTGTCACCTGAAACTGCTAAAGTCAATAAGCTCACCTGACCACAAACAGGTAGGAGCCGCAGTAAGCTAGAGAGAGAACCCTGACAAAGCCTGGCCAATGCCTGCAGTAGGAGCGGTGAGGAGAGACTAGGGAATGGGAAAGGCAGGAAGGATGAGGAAGAGCAGCCAGGCCACAGGATACGGCCTTGATGATGCAGGTGCTCTCCACAGCTGCGCTGTCACGTGCTGGGCGCATGGCTGTGGCCTGTGGGAGAACCACCTGCATCTAAAAGGTGGGGACGAAAGAGCTGGGGGAGTTAGGGAGGCTGGCAAGGAACCAAGTTTCTCTCCAACCAGGATATTTTCATGACTTGAGCATGAAGCGTGGTGCGGCGTCCTTATCCGGAGTGTGCACCACGGCCTTCGGGGAGATGAGGCTTGCCTTCCTCTGCCACAAGCCGCCCAGATGTTGTCTTCTGCATACATGTGTTTTCCTATGGGTGATGTTCCTGGTTATTTCCTGGGAGGATTATTTCTCTGGTCCCTCACCCTCTTGCCCTTCCCCTCCTTGCTTGAAATGGTACTTTAAATGTTGGTAATTTCCTCTCATACTTAAATTGTGAGAATTGTTGGTTTGGAGTTTTTTGTTTGGTTAGTTGGGTTGGTTGGATTGGTTTTCATTTGTTTATTTGTTTGTTTTGTTTTGTTTTGTTTTGCCATCATTTTCTCTGCAGAGAACAGACTTCTTAAAGGCCAGTGCTCAACTTAGTTGGTGCCGCATCAACATTTTGACTGAATGAACAGGAGGCAAGTGTGTGCATGTGCGCATGTGTGTGTGTGTGTGCATGTGCGTGTGTGTGTGAGTGTGTGTGCATGTGCGCATATGTGTGTGCGTGTGTATGTGTGTGTGAGTGTGTGAGTGAGTGTGTGGGGGTGAGTGTGTGTGTATGTGAGTGTGAGTGTGTGTGTGTGTGTGTGTGTGTGTGTGTATATGTATGTATGTATGTATGAGCATGAATGTGTTTGGAGCCAGAAGCAGAAGACAACCTTGGATATGATTCCTCAGGTTCTATACAATCCTCCACCTTTTGGAGGGCAGGTCTTTCACGGATCTGGAACTTGCCAAGTAGGCAAGCCTGGCTTCCAATAAGTCCAGGGAACTTGCCATCTCTTCCTTCCTGGTTGTGGGATTTGAAGCCACAAACATGATGCCTGCCTTGTCCTTCCTTTGCTTGTCTTTGGGAAACTTTCCAGAAGTCCAAGATCTTACGAGCCAAGGTGAGATCCCTCCCTGCCTTTTACTTACAGTACTTTATGGCCACTTGAATTCTGTCCATAGTCAAGCGGTGAGGAGTCCACACTTCGTAGTTCAGGAGGGACACTACAGCCATCAGTACGCTGTATTTACTTGCTGACTGTCTCCTGTAAAGGTGCATTGTTGGTCATCCAGCAACAGAAGGAAATCCCAGGTGCTTTGTCATGAGACAAACAAAGACTGGTGCTTGCGTAGTATTCTAATACACAAACAAGCAGCTGGTGAGTCAAATGATTAAGCCAACAATGATTTGGTCTAGACATGGAGCATCCGCCCATAGCAAAGACCAGCTTCTGGGAATTCAAAGTCCTCACATACATTGAAAACTGCTGGGCAAACATTCAGATTTTCATGATTTCTGTGTATCTATGTTTAGGTCTAACTATTGAGGAAGCACCGGGCCCATTTTTTTGTTGGTTTTTTGGTTTTGTTTTGCTTTTTGTTTTTGTTTGTTTGTTTCTTGTGTCCAGGTCATGAAGTTAGTATGCTAGGATGTTTTGTTTAGAGTTGTGAGCTACTTGAGTATCTCTGTCATAGGCCTGGACTCTCTGGCTGTGGAGAGCTACCCATCTGTTTCTGCAGAGGGTGGAAGTCCCGGAAGTAGCAGAGTGTCCCGGAAGTAGCCTCTTATAGGACTTCCAGGACAGAGCAGGCCCTGGAAGAAGCCAGCCTGGAAGACCATGGAGTGCTGCCAAGGGAGGAGTTTGACTTGGACCTGAGGGAGCCAAGCCCAGGGGATCCCCGAGCTAAGCAGTGCACAGATGGGTATTTATCTGGTTTCCCTCCCTTGTGGGAAGAGTGGAAGCAGTTTTCAATGGCAATTTTATTGTTAAGGAGGGATATGCTTTGAAGTATCTATAGTGGACGCTCGGTGAACTGCACCACAGGAGATGTTCTGGGAAAGGGCTGAAGTGCAGGATCTGACAAGACTGGGAAAGCTGAAAGCATAGTAGCCAATCTCGAAGGTGACACAATAAAGCTCCGCTTTACTGTGGCTGCTATTGTTGCTCAAGGGGCTCCCGCATACAAGAGGACAGTAAACACACAAAGCAGGTGGTGGTACTATTTAATGTGAGCTGTAGTGGGCTCTTGAGGAAGGTGTATCAACACATAGATGACGGGTCCCCTCCCCCTTTGGGGCAAGCCTCACAGTTGAATAAGGGTGGAAGAATAAGGCTATAGTTTATGGAAGAACAAACTGTTGCTATAAAAGGGTGGTTTCATAATAGTGTGTGCCATTCTGTGTGTTCATAATGATGGTGCATAGAGCAAACAGCAGGTCAGCTGTTTATAAAAACAAACACTGGGGGGGGGGGCGGGAAGTCCAATGAATCTCTGCCACAATCATCGCTGAACATTGAGGGGATGTTTTCCTTCTGCTCATCCATAGAGTCAGTAAAGGCAAATTTGATCTCAATAATAACTAAGAAGGGGCTGGTAAGATGGCTCTGTGGATAAGTGCACTGACTGCTCTACCAGAGGACCCAGGTCCAATTCCCACGGCCCATGTGGCAGCTAGCAATTGTCTGTAACTCCTGTTCCAGAGCATCCGATGCCTCCTTCTGGATTCTGAACCATACATTCGCATGTGGTGTACAGACATACACACAGGCAAACTGCCATACCCCTAAAATTAAATGAGTAAAAATTATGAATAAAGAGCAGATTAAAATGCTTTTCAAACTTCACAGTTATGCATTATCAACTGAAGGAACAGGAGGCTTAGATAGCACAAAAAACAAAGAATTAATGTGGCGCGGACACTTGGCTTGGTTTAGTGTCCACACTGAACTGAAGCTGACTGAACTCAGGCAAAGTCAGAAAGCAAATATTCCCTTAACAGATGCTCACATACCCAACGTATTTAGAGGCAGATGAGCCTTGGGCTGGTCAGTGTTTCCATTGACCTTTATTTATAAGTATCCAGGTCCCTATTTCCCTCCACAATGAGACACTGAAGAAAACAGAGAATACGGGCCCACTAGCAAAGGTTCTCTACTCTCTCCCTGGCCTTTCCTCCTCTCAGTGCATGGCACTGCAGAGGGCAGTTGGAAGCTGGTGGCTACAGCTTTTAGCCAGTATCAACATGATGGCTATTAGACTCAAGATTCTGATGCTCTGCTATGAATGCCTCCATCTCCTCAGATCCTCACTTCCTAACAAACAACATTCCTCATGTCTCCATCTCCCCGTAGATTAACGTGAGCTCTCAGGGGAACCTGGTAGTGTCTTAAGCTCCTGTTGATTGAGTATCAATTCCTGGTACTTGGATTTGGTGAAATAAAACAAAAACAAACAGACTGCTACATGTCCAAGTAGGATGTGTTTCTGTCAGTCGATGAGCTGAGTTGTTGCACACCCTGATACCTCTAATACCAGTGGTGTCTGCCATTTGTCCATGTGTACCCAATGCTCTTTTATTAGGTATATCTAGGGAGCCTTTTAAATTTAATGGACTGCTGTGCTTACTTCTGGTTTGATAAAGCAGTAACGATATCTTTCTTAATTGAGAGGGTTACAAAAGAAAAGTGCTGTACAAAAAAAAAAAAAAAAAAAAAAAAAAAAAAGCAAAGAAAAAAGCAAACAAAATCTTCCATAATCCATCCATTTCAATTCTTTTCATGGAGACAGGTATTTTAAGCAACTTATTTGTGTCCATTTTATATACTACTTACTGACATTATTTTTAAACTTTTAATGTTTTCATATGGTTTTATAAATTACAACTTTTAGCTATGGCTGATGGTATTTTACTGTGTAGATAAGCTACAGTAGCTAAAGTTCAGTATTATAAATGAGCCCTTAAAGTTGTTTCAGCTTGAAGCTACTGTGGCTAACATTATTATGTACATAGCTTTGCTTCAAGTAAATTATATAAATATATAAAAATATATCATAAAAGTATTAACACTTTGTTATGTTTTTTCCAGGTAGACAATCATAATGTATAATACAAGCAACTGACATAAGATGGTAACTGACAGTCTTTATTTTAGAGTACTTTAAGGATATGCACATCTCAAATTATCCCAGTTAAAACACACAGTTTAGATGTTCTAGTGTATTCCCAATAATGTAATCTCATCCAGATTAATTTTAGAATATTTTATTACCTGCTCCAAACTATATTTATTTTCAATCATGTACTATACCACACAGTCCCCTCCAGTACTAGGTAACTATTAATCTACTTTCTGGACATTTCAAATAAATATAATACATATGTATTATATATATATGGTCTTTTGTGATAGGCATCTTTTAATCAGAATAATATCTTCAAATGCATTCTCTCTATAGATAAATGTTCTTCTGTTTTATGAATATGTCAGGTTTTGCTCATCCATTCATAAGAAGGTAGGTACTTGGTTTGTTTTCCCCTTTTAGCTTTTAGGAATATTGCTTCTCTGATCATTTGCATGCAAGGTCTCTGTGTAGATACACCTCTTCTTTTTCCCTTGACATAATTGTAGAATTAATTCCTAGGCCATACTGTAATTCCATACTTACCGCTTTGAGGAAATGCTGTATTGGTTTACAGAGATGTTGCATGTCTTTATATTCCCACTGACACCGTATAAATATTAGGATTTCTTCACATGCATGCCAACACTTGTGGCTCTCTGACTTTGATGCTTTGAGCTCTTCTATGAATTTTACATACATATATAACATATATATGCATGAGATCTATATGTTGAAAGCATTTTATATCATACATTTTAAAGTAAGTTAATAGATGATACATAGAAAGCAAGTAGAAAAGAACCAGCATTAATCAGCTTATATACTGTGAGCTAAATGTACTACCAGAAATAAATACAAGATCAGAAATGCTATAGAAAAATTTAAAACCAACATCTGAGTTACAATTTATAATTATATAGCACCTAGATATACTAACTCATTTATTCTGAATATAATTATCTTAAGTGCCATCCCAAGACAATTTCTAAAAATATAAAGAACTTGTATTATACATGTTCACTAAAGTTAATGAAATTATACTACATGTCAAGTCTTTAAAATTCTTTTAATGTGGGAGTATTTGTTTCTCTCTTTGTCTCTCTCTGTCTCTCTGTCTCTCTATATCTCTCTCTGTCTCTCTCTCCCTCCCTTCCTCCCTCCCTCCCCCCACCCCCAGTCTCTTTCTCTCTCCTGGCTGAGCTGGAACTCTCTATGTAGACCAGGCTGAGCACAAATTCACAGAGATCCATCCACCTCTCCCTTTTGAGTGCCTGATTAAAGGTGTATGCCAGCACACCTGGCTAGTTTTGGAAATTTTTAATGAATTCAGATAATAACAAATTGAGTGTATCTTCATTGTAACAGCAAGAACTGAGGATAATGGAATAGAAGCATTTTGATTTAGATTTCACAAGTTTCAAACAAAATAGTTATCACTGTGTTATCATGATGCTTAGACATGTACAAATCCACCTTGAACATAGGGAGAGAAAAACACTCTAGAGTGAGATGTGTTCTCATGAAGCTATTTGAAGTATATTTCTCCAAAAGTGACCTTTTTGTTTCACTAAATGAGAATGTACCTGTTGGTTCTAAAAGTGTTATATGGCCATCATTAAATAACCATAGAAATCATAAGGATAGAAAAATCTTCCCATCATTAACACCCTTGGAAATATTACTCTTGAAATTTAAATTCAGTTGAATGTTTTCACAATACTTTTAAGAAGTCTCTGTACTTGTTGTATGGCTTTAAAGTTTAACATGTTCCTTGAAAATCTCATATTTTCAAATCTTTCATAAGCATTGTTTGAATGTTATAAACTGTAGAGAGAACAAGACATTCCTTCATTTACCAATCTTGAGCATTTGCCTTATTTAAAGTTGTCAGAGCCTTTTTTTCATATACATTTTAGCGTGGTGTGTGTTGAAGTGTCGTGAAATGTGTGTGGCCCTCAGTGACAGCTTTATGGAGCTGGATCTCTTTCTGCCTTTGGATAGGTCATGGGAATCGAACTTATGCCTTCACGTGCTGAGCAATCTCTCTAGCCTCAGGGGTTTAATGGCATGATAAACTTTTTTTTTTTTTTTTTGTATATGATGTTTACCTCTTAGAAATTCCTTTCTGGTGAAATATTGCAGTCATAAGTATGGCATTGGTCTATTGCCCAGTATTTCTCTTCAGATTCTATCCATTCTCCCTCACCGTCTCTCTCCCATTCTCTCTCTCCCATTCTTTCTCTCCCATTCTCTCTCTCCCATTCTCTCTCTCTCTCTCTCTCTCTCTCTCTCTCTCTCTCTCTCTCTCTCTCTCTCTCTCTCTCTCTCTCTGTCTCTCTCTGTCTCTCTCTGTCTCTCTTTCTCTGACATGGTCCCACTATATAGACCAGGCTGGCCTCAATCCCTCAGATACCCATCTGCATGCTGGGATTAAAGGCATAGGCCACCACACCTAGCTGTTCCTTCCTGTTTCTATTCAGTATACTTACACAAAGTAATTATACATGTGTTAATTTATTTTAAAACAAAAACAATGGGAACTTTCTGCGTCCAGTACTATAAGTGTCTGGGGCTAGCTTAAACATGATGGGATCCTTCCTGCTTAGAACGAGTACCTACATTACTACTGTGTGACCAGCTTTGGATGCTGTATTTTAGCCTTTCCAAATTTATTAGTTCTGTATTTTTTTCCCACCGTGTAAGAGGTTTAATTGAGAGGGAGAGAGGGGGCAGTAGCGGAGAGAGAGGAGGGAGAGAGAGAGAGAGCTAGTTCTGTATTTTTAATTTCATTATCTTGTGTATCTCATTACTAATGTGTTGAACAGTCTCCACACTTACTGATAAGGATAATTTTCCTTATTAGTCTTCTGTGTTGCCAAAATAGACATTCGTGTTCTCCTTCCGCACGATTACCACAGATCTTGCATGCGTATTAAAACAAAGACATTTTTTTTAAAACTTCATAGATTATTTTGAGTTAACTTGTTACTAAATAGAATATTCCTCTTCACTTCAGAATCGTGAATCGTAGATCAAGTGTGGGCCATGGTCTGTAAACAGGAAAGTCATAGCATGTCTTCTAAATTGTGAGGTTTCCTCTTGGGTTTTGGTGCATCTTTAGTATCAGATTGGATGACTGTCTGTCCTGCCAACTGATTGATCATCAGAGGGATTCATATTGTGAGGCAAGCAGCAATCAATATTGTAGGCTGAGGTCACTCACAGGGCCAAAGGCAATAATGTGTGAAATTTAGGATGAATTGCCTTGGGGAGTTTTGTCTAGATTTAGTCAGACAAGGGAGTTGTTTAGGCAAACATTGTGCTTTTAGGGGCTCTTTGAAGTGAGTATCTAATGAATCAAGGGAGGGGCAGTTAAACCCCTCTTGGTGAGAACATCAAAAGAGGAAGAGGATTCGGTTACAGGTCTTTGGAGCTATCAGTTGACCTTTCCCGAGTGGGAGAAGAACCTGGACGACTGCGTAGTCCTTAGTCTCTAGTGACTTTTATAATCCTTTCCCTGCTTTCTTATCCCCATCTTTATTGTCTCTAGGCCTAGCCTTGCTTCATTCCTCAGTAACAAAGAACATTACATTATAAAGGTAATAGCTTTTAATGGTAGAGACTCTTCCATCCTTCCCCATACTACATTCTTACAATCTCAGAATGTAACCTTCTCTTCTTAATTGTAAGGGAAGCAAGATCATCAATCCTATTTGGGTTTATTTCACATTTTCATATGTAGTCATTGCCTTTCTCTACTAATAGGAGTGAGAGATGAATAAAAGATTCCCACCTACTAATTCACTGTGTCTTTTATTTTTAAGTTTTTTTCTCCTATTGTACATTCAATGCAGTAACAAGTTGAGCTTCATATATTTTCTGATTTCTTGTCAAGCTGACAGAATGCCTTTGATAAAGACTTGCCGAGAAGTTAGCAGGCAAAATCCAAAGACATAGAGATTAATTAAAGAATGCCTCAAATGGGGTCACGTTCTATAATACTTTCCTCCTGAGCCAAGAAAGGCATTACTAATAAACTGCAAAGCCCTTCCATGAAAGTAGTCTGAGTTCTTGCCAATATTATATTCTAACCATTCTTTCTCAACAACACCCACTCTGAGCCCTGTCTTCTCTTCTTGCTACATCTATAACACAATTCTGGGCTTCAGGAGCTGACTAAGAAACTATCTGGCTCTCTGGACTATCTAAGCATGTTTATTTTTTGGTTTTGTTGTTATTTGTTTGTTTGTTTTTTGATTTTGTCTTCAGTGATCCAGGAAATAAATGCTATAAGGAAGAGAGAGAAAATGTATAAGGAAGGCATCAGTAAGAGACTCTGTTCATGTCCCATCAAATCCCCATCAATCTCATGGCAGCTGGCTGATCATTACAGCCTATGTGATTCTACCTGTTCTTTCTCTGTCAGGTAGTAGTAACGAACCCCCAAAAATCTGAGTCTGACTCCTGCTCCCCTGATCAGTGGGAATATATTACTAAACAGAGGTTTGCCCAGAGCTTTCAGAACTTAAGGCCTAGAATCATGTAAGACTGTTGGACTTGCTCACGGTGGGTGGAGGAAGCCCTGAGTGCATGCAGGTTTGGGTGAATGTGCATTGTTGATATGGACATGACCATGCCAGGACCAAAGAGCTCAGGCTCATGGGAACAGGCCAAAGCCTTCTCTGGACTAGGTTCAGGCAAATGACAAAGCTTCTCTCCTGGCCTGAGTATGAATGTTGATAATGTGTGTAGAAAATGTCCAACATAGCTTTGTTCTTATGAACATTTGTAGCCCGAAGACTGGTCCCCTACAGAGACGGCTCCTACAGAGATTAGTAAAACCTGCCTACTGAGCTAGCTGATACCATAAACCCCATCTCCTTGTTAATCTGTGATAATCCCACCTTCCTATTCTGCTGTAAACAATAAGCCTGCCTCTCTTCAACAGTATATGTAAGTTTCTAGGGTGTGGGACAAATTGAACCGTGTCACGAGACAGAAAAACTGATGAAGTCGAACCGATCAAGGAACCCCGGCAATTCTCATAACTGAGAACGGTAGGCATTTGCATCTGCTCCCAACCAGATTCCTATTCTGGAGCCTGTGACCATGACATCTCACAAGAGGAGCATGACAACGGGTCATGTAGCATAGAGCCCAGAGTTCTCCATGCTAATGAGGTATCTAGATGTGCTACCCAGAGGGTTTAGCCAGTAAGCTTCCCTTCTTTCCTCCAAAAGATATTTGATCTCTGGCTCACCCTGAGTAAGTTGTATGCACCCTTTTCACCATGAATAAACAGTTCCAATGAACAAGGATTGTCTCTCTCGTCAAGAAACAGTGTGAGGGAAGCCTTCATTACAGAGCTGTACAGCCTAAGTCTCTTGCGGAAGGCCCCTCTGCGCTCCTGACACTCACCCTGAGCTGAGCCAGATTCTCTATCCCAGAACTCATCTCAAGCTCATAGTCCTGTTCTTAACTCCTCCCCACTCCCAGTGGTGTCTGGGTGTCCAGGAAATTGGGAACCACAGCCTTGGCCCCAGCCTGTGCCGTTTCTCATCCTGAGAGACACACAGGTTGGGACCCTCCCATCTTTGGCTGTGTTCTGCCTCCCCTGAGTCACCACTCTGAGTTGGTGGCGTGTCCCACAAGCCAGGTACCCCAAAGATGGTGAGGAACTAACATAGCCTAATGCCCCCACGTTTTTGTCTCCCCAAGCGGCATTCACAAACACCAGCTGCAAGGCAAAACACAGAGCCACACTAGGGTGCTGTGATTTCTCCATCAGAGACCTCAGTCCACCTCAATCCAATGTTTATAAGTGTGTCTGTTTGTCCGTTCTTTCTTTATTCTCTCGATGGCCCCCTTATCAGGTCAAGTTCCTAGAGCCATACAGGGATGCAGCAGTTGTTGCTAGCCCTTCCATTTATGATCTCCTATATCCATGTAGAAATATATCAGCATGTATGGGCCCTCAGGTCAGCATGAGCTTTGTGTCAGAAGGCTGCACCCTGTCTCACAGAGTACTGCTCCTACCCCTCTGGAAACCCTTGAAAACAGTCATTTTTGTCTTCATTCTGTTTACCACAGAAACAATAGAAGTGGTTTCAAATTTTGCATTGCTTTTGCATTATGAATATATTATATGTTCATGTGTGTAAGCTCTTTTCTCTCTCTCTCTCTCTCTCTCTCTCTCTCTCTCTCTCTGTGTGTGTGTGTGTGTGTGTGTGTGTGTGTGTGTGTGTGTAGTCAACAATGAATATCTTCCTTGATCACTTTTCACCTTATTGAGATAGAACCTCTTTCTGAACCTGGAGTTCATCCATTTGGCCAAGCTACAGTGAGCTGCAGGGATCTGACTATATCTGGCCCACCCCTCCAACACGGCAGTCACAGATGTGTACCACTGCATCCAACTTTTTATGTGGGCACTGGGGGGTTGGAACTTGGGTCCTCATACTTCTATAGCAGGCCTTTTACACACTGAGCTACCTCCCCAACTTCTTCATTGATTTTTCTTTGCTGGGTACAAATATTAAAACTCAAATTTGCATTGTTTTAAAAATAGACATGATTTAACGATTTTTTTTTTTTTGCAAAAAAAAAAATAGTGTCAAGTCTCTTCAGCAAAGTAACACCATTAGTAATCTGCATCAAGTTATCCAATCGTTCCTTTACTGTTTTATCCTTTTCAGTAATTCACGCTGCTCTGGATTCTGTGGCAAATTGCAGAACTATTTTAGGACTACATTAGCTGGAAGACATTGCTGCAGGAATAGATTTTTGTTGCCTGTTGTCCTAGCAATGTGTTCTTATTTCCTTTGCCAGTTGGTTTCCCAGTGGCTTGAGCAAAGCTGAGTCCCCTGAAAAGTCGTTTCACCTGAGCCACCCCCACCCCTGGGTGCAAGCAAGCCTGCTGCTTTTTCCAGGAACTGGGTACATTCCTGCCCTTCATGCATACATGTTCATTTCAAATAAGGGAAGAGAGCACTAACTATTTGGAACGTGTGTTTATTAGCAGACTCACCACTGGCCTATATAATCCTCCTTTGGTTGTGTAACATGTGAGTCCACAGTAAAAGCCCGGCCTCTGATACAGTTGTCTGTACACACACAGCAACCCAAGCCTTTTCGATATACTGAAACATTGCTGACAGTCTTGTACTGATTTATGATTTCTCAGCAACCTTAGGCTTTAAGATTCTGTAATTTACTATTGACTGTAATTTTTCCAGTGAATGTTTATCATGAATTTGAATACGTTGATAAGTATCTTGCGGCTGAGCAAGATAATTCAGTTCTGTTCTTAGTATAGTTTTAACTTACTTTATGGATCAGTTGCTTTCATAAAAATTTTAGCTTATGGAATCAATTTTCTTTTAGTACATTGATTTTTTTTTTCTACTGACATGCAATTTAAATTGGAGCTGTGTTTTCTGGTGCAGTAATAGCCTAAAGACATAGCAAAATCACACTGATGATTGCAAGAGTCCCCTTGAGGGGGGGTCAAATATTGGTGTGATGCTAAAAGCAAGCTAATTAATTAAACATGATTTGGACTAATTTCATGTTTGAGCAAATGGATTCAAGATATAATGAAAAGAAACTGTGGAACTTTAGCTGAACAAAACACACTGACATGACCCTGAGTCCTCTAATATCCTCCTATACCAAATTCCTCTTGTTGCTTCAGTGGTTTGTCATTGTTGTTGTTGTTGTCATTGTTTGCTTAGTTTGGTTTGGTTTGGTTTTCTGGATCATATTATACATTGAAGAGAGGATCAGAAAAAACAAAAATACCTAAAGGCAAGAATGAATTTGAGAATATGCCTATTGAGGCATTCATTTGAACATGAATGTGAACTCCTTATACCTATGTGTTCCAGGAGAAAAAGCATCATATTATTTCCCCCATTTCTTGAAGACATATGCTAAGCTGTAAAGGAACTGAAGAGACTTGTGCCAACATCAAAGATTGGAACAGTACAGAGATGGCGATTCATTCTTAGCACTTTGCCACAAGAATTCCTTTAGGGTTAATCAGGTCTCTAGGTGACTCTTTGGAGAACAGCTAGCCTTTTGTAAGCTCAATTACACAAAGATGCCAATTGCAGCTGTTATTCAGATGTAATATTGCTGCCAAATATGTCTGAGGAGTCCTCTGGTCTTGTGACTTTATTGATCTTTAAAATGCTTCTCTATGTCAATTTTCCTGTTCTCCGTCAGAAGAGAAGATGAGAAGGGTTTGATTGTTTTGATTGCTTACTGGAGAATGGATGAGCCAATCACATTATTGCTATTATCCTAAATAAGTACAGTGGGTAGCAGATAGCAAGGACCTATGTGCACTAGTAAACTTCAGCATGTTAGAAGGCAGGAAATAGATACCATTGCCAATGCCAATATTTGTCAGAGTTTCTTATGGAAAGTTAGAGAGTTTAGTGAGTCCAAATTAAAGGTAGGTTTTCAAGGTTGTGTATGAACTGAGTGACCTCATTATGGAAACAAGCACCAGAGTGGGTGGCCCTTAAGAAGACTCCTAGGCTTGAAGGGGAAACACATTTCCAGTGTTAGAAAGCTGACAAGAACTGTAAAATAGAAAAGCAGCAATCAGTAGGAGCTATGACTGTGGAAGAAAGCAGTCTTCAAGATCTTGGCGCAATAGGCATGGGTTTACACAACCGTTTCTCCTTTTATTCTCTAGCTTCTTGCTTGTGGTGTTAGAAGTTCTCAGCTAACTGGCAGCCATTGGAACTGAAAAGCTAACTGGACAGATAATGTCTGTAAAGATTCTTTTAAACTTCTTTGATAAAAAGTTGTCCTTCATTCACAGACATGATATTCAATTTATCTCCATTGCATTTACTAAGTTTTAAGCCAGGATGTACTTTCACGCAGTTCACACACCCACAACCTAGGAAGTTTCCTTGGAGAAAATAATTTGGATTTCACTTCATTACCAGGCTTATCCTTATTATCTGACTTTCACTGGTAAGGCAATGATGATGGAAGGATGTTTGATACTTCAAGGTTAAGCAATTAGTATTACAGGAAGCCAGGAATAAAAGTCAGAGGTCAAAAGCCTATGCTCTTAGCCACTCCCACCATCATCTGTCTCTTACCTCAGCATCCCCATCTGTGGTTTGGCAATAAATCATGTATTCCTGTAAGTATCGTAGGCGGCTTCTCTCTAGGAACTGGATTTTCATCCAAAATTTGCCACAAAGTGTGCTGGAAATACTGACATTTTCTCGGGGTTTAGTTCCCTCAGTTGTAGAATAGGTAGAATAGGTAGACAGGATGACATACAAGAACCCTTTCTGCTTTAAGTAGCGGTTCATTTAGTTTGACGTTAAATATCATTTTAGACATCCAAACACTTTAGACATTTGGTAGCTATGATCCTTTCCCTGTAGATTCTCAAACTGCTGTAGCCTGCTTCGCACTCCATCCTGCTCCCTGGTCTACCAACAGCCTTCTTCTACTTGGACACATCGTCCTCCTGACACAATCCCATCTTGTGGTGGTGAGGACCTGGTAGCGCTTGTTCATGTTTCTCCTGGGAGAATTCTATCCACATTGCTAATTCAGTTGCATGCAATTATTTACCACTGTGGAAGTGGTGGTACTAGGAGTTGAGGTATGATACTGGAGAGCATCGAGTCTGACTGAAGCTAGCCATGAGCCTATTTGCCAGAGCTGTAGATATGGATGTGTATGATTACGTACAGAGCTGTGAACTGTCACATTGCCCACCCTCATTCAGCCAGAACAGGTTTCATAGCCAGATCCAATACGTGTGTGGTTCTGAAACAGTGGCTCTCATAGCAGTCGCAGAGACAGGAGGAAGATTCTGAACTTACACTGCCATGCAAGGAAGGAGAAAAGAAATCAAACAGCAATCTGTGTGCCACGGGCAGAGAGACTGATTGCATCTGGGGAAGGAGGATTTTGAATACTGCCTCCATTGTAAATGGCATATTATCTTTTCTTTCTGTCTGTTCCCATTGTTTTGATTACTGACAGCAGCCCCCAGGCTGATGTTGTAGGTTAGCATCAGCAAGGTACAGCTCATCATTTGAATGGTTGGGGAAAGCACAGACTTTCAAAGGTAAGCCACCTTACCCTTTGTGTATCTGTGCTGTGTGTCCTATTAACCATGATCACCTGTCAAATTAACCTCTGTGTGTGTATGTGATCAATCGAGGGACTGGTGTGCCTTTGAGAAACAAAACAACTAATAAACACCTGATAAAATTACTCATAATGTGCATTAAAGAAAAAAAGACATTTGATTAAGTTGATGATTTTTGGTGTTTCAGAAATGTAAATCTAACACTTTGAAAATCTCTGTGAATTAGAAATTGAGTGACAGCTAACTGTGCTGACACATTTACTTGCTTCAAGTTCATTTTTTGCTTTTTTGTTTACTCAGCTGAAAAGAATAATATGAAGATGCCCTATTTTAATAAATATAGTCATGTCTGTTATCATACCAGTCATTTGTATTTATATTATTAAAACTCTGTATTCAAAAATTACTTTATAAATTTGCTATTTATTCATTTTCATTGGAAAGTTGAATTTGTCCTCTGTCCTTGGTTTGTCAAACTTCTGAGGTAACAGTCTTATGTAACCCATATTTGCCTCTGGTCCTTTCTTGTCCTAATGATCCTTGTCGGAGTTACTACGCGTCGCGTCGTGGTCTCTCTTGTGTGTTTTCTTCATAGGCTATTGTCTGGTTAGATACTAGGCACCAATAATTGGCTCTTTGAAATGAAAATCAACTCCAGAATTAAATTAACTTTTATTGTTTCTGCTTAAGCTTTCTATTGTTTTTCCTCTGTATAAAGAGTGTCTTGTATTGTATGCCTCACCTCATTAATGTGGTGCTGGCTTGACACTGCAGGTATGTGAGTGTGCATTTGCATGTGTGTGCACATGTACAGATATACTCGTGTGTTTTTTTCTGGGAACACCAAGCCTTTGCTATTTTGTGAATTCACCACTCTTTCACTCCACTCTTCATACTGTAATAATAAATCTAGTCTCACCAGACAATATGCCTCTGATCAAATGAATGTCTTACTTGGGGTGCTGTACAATGTATTTCGTGATATATATTATGTGTTATATAGTTACATCAATCCATGTAACTTTCATCCAAAGCCAGCATTTACTCCATAGCCAAAAGGAAAAGAGTGTAAGGATCTAAGTTAGGGGTCTGGCTAGTAATTATCGACTTAGGAAGTGAGATGGTGTGGAGTGAGCACTCCATAGTTTTACAAGGGTGTGTCTCCTTCTTTCTTAACAACAGGAGAGGAATGAGCCATCCCACCAACACTAGAGCTTCATGAGCTTCCGGTTTTCACAGAGATGATTTCCTCTCAGCGTTGTCTGTGGAGGTGCTTTGAGATTCTTTTGGGCATTAGCTTCCTGCCCTACCCCACACCCCCTGTTCCTTGAGAACAGGAGTTGGGGGCACTCCCCAGGACATGACTCCCTAAGTCAAAGCTCAGGTGAACAGCTGGCTGTTCATCTTCTGTAGACAGTAGGTATGGGGAGGGGGGTGCTCAAGCAGACAGAGACTCATCTTAAGGCACTGTATCCTTATGAAGAAAGTACTCGAGTTCACTTTTCAGACACCCTACCATTGTAGAGGTGACAGTGGACTCCTGAGGTCATGGACCTCAGGAAAGTGGTTTTTGAACAGCCTTTGGAACATTACAGTCGCAGCTTTAGAAGCATTGTGACCTCTGTTACCTTTACTGGGAAGTGTGATTAAAACTCAATGAACTGAACTGAACAAGCAAACAGAAATCCACACCTTACATGTCCTCAACTTCTCTGGCTTTTCAAATGCTACTCTCATAAGAGAGAAGCATGCTGCCTCACAGCCCTTTGTGCGCTGAGTTAGTCTCAGCTCAGATTACTAATGAGTGTGGTTTTCAGCATGGCAAGGCCGTCAGCTGGCTTTGGATCACTTCCAGAGCACCTCTCTTACAGGGATTATGCATAATAAACACCCTATCACATATCCAGCAATCCCTCTTGCAAAAGACACTGAGCCTAAGTCTTGAATGTCTACCTGTTTGCTCCAGGTTTTGCTGAGGTTGCTTACCAGGAATTCAAAGAGGACCAGGAATATGAGTGCCTCGAGAGGCTTGACTGTCATTGATCTAATCTAGTATTGTCCAAACGGCATTCCAGTGGAGCCCTAAGAGTTTACAACATATTTGGCTCAGCAGATGTCCCTTTAAATGGATCCCATGACCAAATAAGTTTGGGGAAATCCCATTTGATAGGTTTAGGAGACTTGCTTATTTTTTCCACCAAGGGGCATTTCAAGTTCTTCAGTAACCTGACATTAACTGAGAAGCACCAAAGGATAGTCTTTCTGACCGTCACATCCTTTTATCACAGAACATGTGTTACCATTTGAAGAATGTCAGGCAGGGGCTATATACATCATTTCTAAGAACATAGCCTCTAGTGTTCAACTGCCTGGTTTCCAACCATTGCTTTCTCCTTTATAGACCTTATGAACTTGACACTGTTGCTTAGCAACTCTATGCCTCAGTCCCTCTCCCCAAAATGGGAGCACCAGTGTTCCCCAACTCTAGGTTATGTTAAAATGTGAAGATATCCATCCCTACTGTCACCCTTACATAGTTTAGGTAGGAGTAGGTTAGCTGATGATTCTGGAGATGACAAAAGTCATTCCCAAATGAGTTGCTCATGCAGCGAAATGGACATAGACCTGTATGCTCAGTGCCTGGTAAGTCTGTTCCTGGAAATAAGGCACTGCTTCAGTTCCAGAAAATCAAAGACATTAGTGCCTTGGCTTGGGCAATGCCATAAAGTGGTAGAGCTAAAACCCCATGCCCCTATTCCCCAACCCCTCCTCTGATTCTATGGTGAGTGAGTAGAAGCTGACCAGCCTGGGCTGGCACACAGGACTTTGGAGCCTAGAAAAAAGCGAGGATACCAACTTTTTGGAGACGAAGGCATATGCTTGAAGACGCCAAAAGAGTACTTGGGAAAAGCCCTTTCAAGGACAGCAAACTCTAAAAGTATGCACTAGAGAGTGAAGGCAGAACATGGAGAGGGTTTGTAGAATCCCCTAAACTTGCTGATGACATTGTATCTCATCTTCCCGCTGCGTCACTGACACTCATCCCTGTGTTCACTCAGGTATTGCTTCTGAAGGCTTTCCCTGTGACAACTTCAATGAGCAGACGCCCAAAGACCTCTCCAATAAGGATGGAGGGGCTTGGGTCCTGGGTTACAGAGCCGGACCGCCCTGTCCATTTCTGCTCCAGGAAGAGAAAGAGAAGACAAGTAGAAGCGAACTGTACTTGGATCTCAACGTAAGTGGAAATCTTTGTGCTCATCCTGTTGGCTCTTTGTGGTCTGCACAGGCTCATTTAATATGAACTTAATGTAAATTGTATATGTAAAGTTGCTGAGGCTGTATTCTGTATGTAGATCATTGTTTGAAGAAAACAATCGATGGACTGCAGAAACCAAGGCAAAATCTGTGGGCTAGAAGGCGACCGTGTCTGTAGTTTATTTCCAGAGTACTCTGTCTCAATATCTGTGATGCATAAACCTCCCTGTGGAAAGAAACCCATTTGCTGCTAGTCACTTAATATTAGTGTACTAAAAATTTATGAATAACATATGCTAGCTGACAGATATGCCCCGTGCTTTCCAGTGAAACCCAAGTCACCTGGCTTCATTGCACGTCTATAAACGTCTCTTTCTCTCCAGCTGCTCAAATAACAGTCCAATGCGTTGGTGGGAAATCTGCCAAATGAAGGATGACCCATTTAAAAACATAGGCTTCTCCTTTCTCATTCATTCACATATCCACTGACACAGAGACATTGACTCTCCAGGACAAAGCATTGGGCAGGGCTAGCCACTTCCAGTTTTAGATGGCCTGATTAAGAGTTGGCCAGACCATGCCATTTGACACTGCCCTCTTTTCCCTACAGCTCCTTGTGGCCTTTTCTATTTTGCTTTAATTTTGATGCCCATCCACAATCTCTTGTTCTCTGATTTATTATATTCTGATCTGAGGCTACACATGCAGTGAGTTTGAGTTAGGCCTATGGCCATCTACGTAACACTGGGTTTCCATAGGAGTGCGTTAGATCTGCCAGTTCGAGATGGGTAGTAACCATTGAGTAGAACTGTTTTTTTTTTTTTTTTTCATAACCACATAATAATAGTCCCTGTAGTCACTTCAGAAAGACATCTGACATTGGTTTTCATAAAAAGAGGTTTGAAGGGTTGGAGAGCGGTCTCAGTGGTTGAGAGTGCTTGCTGGCTTCAGTTCCTAGTACCCACATGGCATCTCACAACAACCTAGCTCCAGCTCCAGTGAATCTAATGTTCGTTTGGCCTCCACAAGTATATGCAAGCAAGACACACACACCCACAAACACCCATGCATGTATTCACATAGACTCTCCGTCACACACACTCTTTGTCTCTCACATCCACACCCAGACCCACACACCTCACACACATACATAAGAGGGAGAGGGAGTGTTGATTCCTTACTTGAAAAGTCAAAGGTGGGATGGACTCAGGTAAGTGCAACAGTGACATCTACTGGTGAGTTATTTTAAGTGCCGGGGACCCAGCAAATCCTAGGCGGCCGCCTGGAGGATAACAGTGCTCAAGAGGACTTTGAAAAGCTGCTTCTTTTTCCTTTCATGATTGTAGTCTTGGTTTGTGTCTCTTTGGTTTTTGTTTTAAAGTACTATAAACCATGTGAACATGGTTTTCTTTCTTCTATGTGAATGAAATTAAGTCTCTGCTTAATGTTTTACAATTTCAGAAATCATGCATAGTCCGTGAAAACTATTTGAAACAGAGAGAGTGTTTGTGGGGGCTCAGAAACAACTCATTGTCTCAGCCCAATGTCACCTCTGTGAAACATTAATTCATTTCAGTTTCTTTTTTCACTGCTCATACTTGTTTTCAGTGAGGATATTTTTCATAGCAAGTATACTGCAGTTTCCAACTTCCTTTCTTCTGGCTTACCCGTGCTGTTTCAGAGTCTTAACAGATAAGTTTTCAGTGATTGTGTGATATCAGGGTCATGCTCGAGTGTCATCGTTTTCTCATTATTGAGTGCTGAATTTTTTCAGTTTTGTAATGGTATCTATTTGTGCCCCTCAACTTTTAGGACCCTCTCCTTCATTATCAACTCCTATTCTCTACAAGTGTTCTGGGGTTTTGATATTATCACGACGTAGAAAGGATGTTCTTTTCCTGGAAATATGAATGAATATATATTTATCTAAAGATTTATTTATCTACTACCTATATGGATATATAATAAAAGTAAAACATGTTTGCATGCCTCCTGGTTATTTATTAATTATAACTTTTCTGCCCTCTGGACTCTGGATTTCCTCTCTCCCTTTTAGGTTTTCCCTCCTTCCTCAGGCAGTGTGGCTTGAATCTTACAGACTTGACATTGTTACTCTGACTGAGACTTCCACTCAGAATACTCTCCAGTTTAGAAACAAACACACCAAAGGTCTTTCTCGGCTTGGGGGAGTGGGGCAGATATTTAGAGACCGTGCTCAGCAGGTTTCCTTAAAATCGCTGACATAAATCAAACTTACTGTCCACTAAGGGTTCTGAGATGCCAGTTGGGAATCAGCTTGCTCCGTTACTTTAGGGGTGTGATAGATAAGGTAGACCATTATCTCAGGGACTACAAGGCCAGGTTAGGCTGTTCAGCTCCCCACATCCGTCAGGAGGCAGAGCAGGAGGTAGGGATAGAGACACGCAGGCACAGTCGTAGCCAGGGTTACCATTGCTGTGATGGAACAGCAGGACCCAAGGCAACGTGGGGAGGAAAGGGTTTGTTTCATTCCCAACTGCTCCAGAGAACAGTTCATCATCAAAAGCAGTGAGGGTAGGAACTCTAGCAAGGGAGGAACCTGGAGGCAGGAGCTGATGAAGAGGCCATGGAGCAGTGTTGCTTAAAGGCTTGTTCCTCATGGCTTGCTCAGCCTGCTTTCTTACAGAACTGAGGACCACTGCTCAGGAATAGCATCACCTATAACGGGCCAGGCCTTCTCCATCAGCCACGAATTAAGGGAATGCCCTAAAACTTGACTACAGCAGGACCTTGTGGAGATATTTTCTCAGTTGAGGCTCCCTCCTCTCTGATGATTCTGGCTTTCTTCAAGTTGACATAAAACTAGCTAGTACAGGAAGGAACAAAATGTCCTGAGGCATGCCCTAGTGACCCACTTTCTCCATCTAGGCCCAATTCTTTTCTGTTTTCACCACTGTCCAATAGCCCATCACACTATGGACCTCTGAATAGATTAATCCGTTGATGAAGTTAGAACTCTCTGGATCCAGTCACCTCCCTAAATTCCCTCTGAGCACTGCTTCGTAAGGGACCAAGGGACTCATGAGGTTTGGCCAGGGCATTTTAGAGCCAAGTCATTACAAAACCTAGGGACAGGGAGTAGTTATTATAATATATTAATTAATAGAATATATTATACTATAATATATTAAGTAATATATTAACAGGCAGTAGTTTGATCAGCATTATACACTGGACCAGCACTGCTCTGGTTTCAAATGTGAATATGATTTCTAGTGTTAGCTTTAGATTATGAGTTCCCTGAGCCTTTTTCTATGGCTGAGCTGACTCTCAATTGTAGTAAAGATGGCAGCTGGAACGTTAAGTAACTGTGGGGAGTTTAGCATCCATTAATCATAGTAAAGTCTGGCATTAGTCTGGATTACTAGAGTCCTTCCATCCAGCTGGACACTCATTGTTTAGTTACTAAAAGATCTAGGATGCAAAGTGTCTTAGTTTCCTTGATAAAATACCATGACCAAGAGCAGCTTGGAGAGAAACAGGTTTATATTGTGGCTTCCACATCCCACTCATAGTCTATTACAGAGGGAAGTGGGGGCAGAAAATCAGGGCAGGAACCTGCAGGCAGAGACGTAAGAAGACCATGGAAGGATGCTTTGCATTTGCTGGTTCTGCCTGCCCTGGGGTAATGAAACCCACGGTGGTCCTCCCACATCAGTCACTCGTCAAGAACATATACCATAGGATGCCTTGCTGCAGGGCTTCTACTGGAGGCCTTCTTTTCTGTTTTAATTGAGGTTTGTCTCAGTTAGGGTTCCTGTTGCTCTGGAGAGATGCATAACTGTGGTAACTCTTAAAGAAAAGAGTTTAACTGGGGCCTGTTTACAGTTTGAGAGATTGGTTCATTATCAGCATGGAGAGAAGCAAGGCAGCATGCAAGAGGCATGGTGCTAGAGTAGGAGCTGGGGATTCTACTTGGGGATCCATGGGCAGCAGGAAGAGAGGGAACTTGGGCTTGTGCCTGCCCCAGTGACACACTTCCTCCTACAAGGACAAACTTTCTCCAACAAGGCCATACTTCCTAATCCCTCCTTACAGTTCCACTCTCTAGTGATCAAGCAATGAATCTGTGAGCTTATGGAGGCCTGTTCTTATTCAAACAACCACAAGGTTCCTCTTCTCAGGTGACACCAGCTGTGTCAAGGAAACAAAACAGTAGTTGGTACAGCAAGGAAACACAGAGCAGCATCAAATTACCAAACTAAAGGCATTAAAACAAAAGTTTTTTTTTAAGTGTTTCAATAGAAAAAGAAAACTGCTACACTATAACTTAAAAAGAAAAACACTACAAAATAGGAAACACTTATAATTAGATGGATCCAGTACAAAACCTGGCCTTGCCATTCCTTGTGTATCTAATCTCAGACTTGACCTAATTTCGTTGAAATGCCCTATAACACCTATGGCAGCGCCCAGTAGAGTGCCTGCTTAGCAGATGGGTCTATTTAAATGATTTCCAATGAAATCATATTAAGTACTTCATTTCTTAGTCACTAGCAATGTTTAAGGTGCATAGACCACCCGAATAGAAGCACTATTGACCGTTTCAGAGTGCAAGAGAAAGAATAGTTCCTTTATTGTACAACTTGCACTGAACAGAGCTAATCTAAACAAATGAAGCTGATGATACCTGATGTGTTTGGGTGTCGGTGGGACGTGTCTGCAGGTATCACCAGGCCCAGACAGTTCCACGTGCAAGAGGTTTAATTGAGAGGGAGTAGGGGGATAGCGGCGCAGAAAGAGAGAGGGGAGAGAGAGAGAAATGGAGGAATTGTCTCATATATACGGGTTGTGACATAGTAGTTCCAGGTAAAGGTGGGAGCTGAACCCAACAATTAATATAAGAGTTAAGCAGATACGTAGCTGTAGCAACAAAGAGCTGTCTGCCATTGCTGCTGCTAGGGAAGGAAGAGAAACACATTGCATGAGGCAAAAGTAGTTTATTACATTCCAGACCCTCTTGGTAAGTTTTACCAGAAGCAACTCTGAAGTAGTTTCTCCACAGAGACTCCTCCTCTTCTACTGTAGTTGCCCCTGTGGCACAGCCAAGTCTTTCTCTTTGCTTTGGAAAACCCCCGATATCCTTCAGAAACGTGACCCACAAAATTCTGTACCTTAGTGGCTGAGCCTCCCACCAGCCACCCAAGTGGAGTCACAGATTTTCTGTTCCCACTATTTTATTTGTCATTCATAGTGAGTCCCCTTCCCGTATAATCATTGACACTGACTGGAGGAATCCAGTCTCAGAAACATTTGATAGTAAGAACCCCACCAGCCTTGTAACAGCCAACTTGATCTTCCTCTTCCCATCTGTAAGAGTAAATCACTGTAAACGGAGCAGCACCTTGGAAGTCTAATGAGCTGAAGACAAAGAAGAGTATCAGAGCTCTCAGTGGTGAGGATGGGCAGTCACAGATGTGTGACTGATTGTCCTCGCAGGGTCGCCATCAGTGTGCTTCAGCAGGCCATCTGAAGAAGGAATCAGAAAACAAACAAACAAACAAACAAACAAACAAAAAACCTCCAGATCTACAGACGCTTCTATTCCCCAAATGGTTTGAAAAACATCTTGGACCAGGAAATGGAATAAAGAATAGAGTGAACCTAGTGACCTTGTGCAGAGTCACCTGAGAAAACCTTACACTAATCACCCTATGAAGGTGAAAGAGATGGAAAATCCAACCCTGAAAGCACTGGCCCTGAAACACTCAAAGGAATCCCTAGAAAGAATTGACTTTGGAGTCCAATTCGCTTGGAGTATAGATGAGACAGTGACTTGGGAGATCTTTAGTCCCTGTTTCCAAATGCATGGGTTATGGGGACTCGGGAGGAAACAACTCCCTGCTTGGACTGTCAGTTCATCATAAAATATTTGTTTCCTACTGACAAAAACAAACCAAAACAAAATCATGCCTGTTAGATATGGGTTGGCATCAGTAAGAAAGTTGTTTCTTTTTCCTGAAAGCCTGCAGTACTCATGTAATGCCCTGGCAAGGCATGCAGTACTTATGAAGTCCTCTGGTCAGGCATGGACAGGAATATCACACACATACAGTTGCTTGTGTAATCCTCACCAGACATCAGTCTCCAGGCGACAGAGTAGCAGCACTGGGAACCTATGCCATTTGTCCAGGAGCAAGCCTGGATGGAGCCTAAGAATCAGAACTGTGCTTAACTCTGCATATAGCCCTTGCTCACGAAAATACCATGCATACTCTGCTCGCTTCAAGTTCCACAGCATGTCCAACCTCACCATTCTCCTTTTAAATTCTTTCACATTGTTGTCCATATTTAATTCCTTTCCACGGTGGAAGCAGTCTTGCAACTATTTTATACTGTTCAACAGAAAAAGGCCTTCATCACTGGGACTCATCCTTACAAAGTGCCTATGTAGCTTGGTTGTTGTTTGTTTGTTTTATGTTTTGTTTTGTTTTGTTTTTGAGACAGGGTTTCTCTGGGTAGCCCTGGCTATCCTGGAACTTGCTCTATAGATCAGGGTGGCCTCAAACTCAGAGATCTGCCTGCCTCTGCCTCTCTAGTGCTGGCATTAAAGACTTGGGCCATTATCTCCTGGCTATATGGCCTTTTTTTGTTCAACTGATTAGCAGAAATAGTTGATGGGGTTGGGGGACTGGTATAAGTTAGTGAGGCATGGGAGGCACAGATGTTTCAAGTCTAGAAGAAGTCTTTGGAGGTCTTGGTCTTAATTTATGTTATTGTGCTCTTTCAGGCTTAGTTCACATAACTCTGAAATAATTAGAAGTAAGAAGTTAGAGGATGTGGAAAGTAAGGGTAAGATCTTCTGTGCTGCAGGGCAGGTAGGAGTTAGGGAATCTCATTTCTCTTCTAGATTTGCCATTTGGGAGCTGGTAGCAGCTGTTAACTCCTCTTGACTTTCCACATCTCCATCTTTAAGAATAAGGTAGAGATGTTTGACTTCCAAGGTCCAAATTCAGCCTTAGATTTACCCATATCCTTCCATTACCCTATGATCCTTTTAGATGTAACTTCATAATTTTAGATGTCATTTCTTCTCCTCTCCCAGTATCCCATCACATTGCATTTGACGTACTAAAAGATACTCCCTGGACTTAGTACAACCCACCCTCCCCCAGTATTCTGTTTATTCATTGTGATACAGGAGACAGATCGCTCTCTGTACATTGTAATGGAAAGAGGCCCATCATAGACAGT
The DNA here is from genome assembly GCF_008632895.1 of Mastomys coucha. Taxonomy (NCBI): domain Eukaryota; kingdom Metazoa; phylum Chordata; class Mammalia; order Rodentia; family Muridae; genus Mastomys; species Mastomys coucha. The sequence continues at coordinate 98,564,146 of NW_022196897.1, forward strand.
GCAGGTTGGTGATATAAGTAATAGGGAGAACAGCGTTAAAAGAAAGATTAACAGTTAACATGATAGCTAAAGTGGGTGAATAAGAAGAGGTCTAGTAGTTGGGTCTGAGATAACCATGCTAGACTAGAAAGAAGAAGAGAAAAGATAGAGTTCTGGGCCACTAGAAGCAGGCTAGCAGCCCCTGTGAAGCTCTTGAGGAATGAATGCAAAGCACCATTGTCCTTTTGTAGATTCTTGCTCCTAATGTAGCTGATTACGACAGACTAACTGTAAGGAAAAACAGTTAACTAGAAGCTTCCTGCTAGGAGACCACCTCAGATCACTCTATAGATAAGACACTAAATATGAAGTAACAACAAGACTGCAGATATACCTTAGAATCTAGGTTAGAGTTAATTCTCTGCCATGGTAGAGCTACAAGCAGGTCATGTAAATAAGAGAACAAAAAAGGTCTAATGTAATTGATAGGGGTGAAATATTTGCAAAATCTAAAGGTAGTAATGTTGGCCAAATAGCCAAGAGCTAGCACACAGCTAAGGTCAAAGCTGGAGTCAGGAATGGACAGAGGGAGGCTTCATTTTCCCATGACTGGTTGGGCAGCCCATGAACAGTAAATGACCATCTCGCTGATTGGGTGGGGGGGG